>NC_057862.1:176299894-176603227 GCF_019393635.1 Dromiciops gliroides
CGGTAATCCGCCCGTAAAATATAACCCTGCCCAACTGGCCAATTGCTGCTGCTGCCTCCTCTGGACCCACCCGCTGCTACTGAGCTGCCCAGTAAGAGCCGAGTCTGCTATCCTGGTGCCTCGGCCACAAGGGGGGTTGTTGTATGTGGGCTCCTGGGGGGGGCCCCCACACCTGCCTCCCTGCCCTGTCTACAGCAGGGGGCCAGAAGAGTACTGTTCAGGAGAGACTTGCATACATCTGGAAAGGGGCGGACTGGTGCCATTTCCCTCCTTGGGATGCCTCGAGAAGAACTTTGGTCAGTGCTGGGGCCCCCGTCCATATGCCTCTGCTGGGGGCTTCCTTGTTCTCTACAGACTGTTGGATTCCCTTTCTAGGGCAACAAAACCTCCCTAAAGAGCCATGTGTGGGCATGGCAGCAGGCTATAAGATAACCAAAGTGGGGCCCTCAAAATAAGCTTCAACAACTGAGGATCCTGCAGAAGGTCAAAGGTCTAAGCCCCAGGGACTTAATGCTGGTGACATCCCAGTCTACTACATCACTGCTCACTCATCAGATGGACTCTCCTCTGGTCCCTGGCTACACATGGTGGAGGGTAGTATGCTGGCAGCTCTTACCACTACTTCTCCATCCTTGGAGGCAGGGGCCTGGACCCATCCGTCCACCAGACTGGAGCCACTGTCCCAGCTGGAGCTCTCTGAGGCAAAGCCACACACACTGAGAAGAAAAGCAGCCTGGCCTTACAGTTGCCATTCTTCACCTGGAATGTCTACCCACCATTCCAGGGGCACCTTCATCTGAGGCGCCATAGCCACATCTGATCAAAGGCCGCCCCACCTAGTTGCAGGCAGAGGAAAAAGGGACCCTGGAATCATCCATCACCTGGATTGCAAATGTTGAGTGTTGGTATTGCTGCAGTTTGCCACTGGTGGACATGGGGGCCATGCCTGCCTCTTATAATCCAGGGCATGAGCCACCTCCTCATCAGGGACTACAAGATGGTGCCCATACAGGGCTGGGACTGGTGTCTCTCCCCTCATTTCCCCCCTCTGCCCCTCGCTGAGCCCGGGCACCACCATTGAACTGTCTGACATCTTGGAGACTGGGCACTGCCCCCCCCAATTTTTCCCCTTGCCCCCCCTTCGCCCCCCCGGGAGGACTGTGGCTCTGCCGCCGACCACCACGCCGTGCACTCACCTTTTTTGCCAACCCAACCCCCCACCAATTGCACAGCGCCTAGCAGGGAGGGCTCATTCTGATTGGACCGGCGGTTGACTAGATACAGTACACAGTGAGGTGCGATTGGCTGAACTGAAGATCCCAGGTGTGAGATGGTACCTGGAACATTTGTCATATTCCTAATTTATTTATTTTCTTCTTTTTTTTTCTTTTTCCCCCCAAAAATCTTTATTTTATTTTTCCCCTTTTTTCTTTAATTTTCTGATTTCTTTATTGATTTTATTTATTTGGTTCATGTTTTTCCTGTTTTAATTAAGACTTTTTTTTTTTCTCACTAACTTTCCCGTCGAGAGCGGCCCGGCTGGGGTCAGGCTGGCCCTTAACGGAGACCAAGGAGACTTGGTTAGATGACAGAAGCAGGGTTGGGGAGGGAGATGGAAAGAAGAGATTTTGTCAAGAGTCCTGCTCTACCCTTTAGAAGGGTGGCCTTAGTTTTTCCAGAAATAAGCATGCAAATATAAAGGTTCTTCATTCTGTCCCCTTTTCTTATCCTTTCCCTTCTGCTCTGTTCATAGTCCCTTTCCTTTGGGAAGAGGAAGGGAGTTGTCTCAAAGCCACCTTCTAGTCCTCAGCTAAAGCCCATAAGGCATGAGTCCTGGTTGGAGAAGGAATGGTAAGTCCCTCATGAAGCCAAGTAAGATGCCTAAGGAGGTCTAAGAATACAACAGGTGAAAAAGGCTGTCCCTTTCAAAACCTTTCTACCATTGTTACTTGTAAGTTCAGATGGCATTGAGCTCACTCTCCTCCAGTCAAGTTGGTCTGGGACTGCCTTCCTCCAAAAGATATAGGATGATAGGTAGCAGAAAAGTCTAGCCCTCTAAAGTACAAAAGCATCTTGCAAATGGGACACAAGACAAGCAAAATAGCTTAGACTTCAGGGATCAAAGTCATTTTCACTGCTAAAGTGGTTGGTCTTTGAAGGGAGGAAAATGAAGATCCTTGAGGCCTTTCCCGTGCCAAAGTTGGCTTTCTTTGTTCCTTCATTTTTAACCTGAGTTAATAGGGAGCAAGGAGGACTGCATCAGCCAACTCTGGGCAGTAGAGGCAGTGGCCTCAGAATCTGGGCCAGGTATGTCTCAACCTAGAAGGACTATGAAGGGGGCATGGCAACATCTTTGAAGAGCGGGGGAGGCTACTGCACCCTAAAAGTCTTCTTTTCAACTTATTTCTGGTAAAGCTAATATGCAGGCATGGTGTGGACTGGACGGACCTTTCCCCGATGTGACGTTTGGTTTTGTTTTTTTCTCTAACTTGCATCGGTTCCGCTTCCGTTTTTGCCGTTTGCCGCTTCTGTTTTGGTCTCTCTGTCTGTCTCTGTCTCTTTTACTCTGTGTCTCTGGAGCCTGTGCTGAAACTACCCTCATCTAACCTCCTTCCCCCCTCTCTGTGGGGTGTGTCTCTTTCTCTTTTTTCCCCTTCTCTTCTCTATACAGAGCTCGATGCCCAAATCCTTCAAGAGGAAGATCTCCGTTGTCTGTAAGTCCAGACTTAAATCACTGGTATTTAGGGATCCCATAGCAATCAGAGTCTTTGATGGAACAAATGTACTTTTTATTGCTCTACATCTTTGTCCCCCAGGAGCATAGGTTTTTGTCATTTCTCTGGTTCCATTGAGCTCCTTACGCTTATGCCAGTTTCCTAGTAATAGGAAGGCTTACCTTTTCCTCATCAGAAATACACAATGAGGGGTTTCATACCCTGCTGTCCATTTATTCTCTTTCCCTTGTTCTTTGCGGTGCTAGAACCTAAAACCTAAAGAGAGAGGCCTATCCCTTCAAGCACCTAAGTTGCTAGAGCCAGAGAACAGGAATAAAGACCCTCTTGTCTCACAGAGGAGTTTCTTCCATCCTGCTAGAGAGTGTTTGATAAAAAGCAGTTTACAAAAAATTCTGGGCCCCAGTACAAACACACATCTCTTGCCCCCTTACTTCCCCACAATTTAAAATGCCATTTCTACCTCCAATTGAAAAGCTACATTTCTTAAGGGGCTTTCCTTTTCACACAGCCCCCACCAAGCAAATTGTGATTTGCTGTCTTTAAGTACAGGTAGGGAGTTTCTTTCGATCAGGAAGTAGTTCCACTTCTCTTCTTGTTGTTTTCTCCAAATCCCTAAGGTTACTTGCCTTAGTTTAAAATGTTAACAATTTGGATTGGTGGATAGATGACCCAAGTTAAATGTTGGTCAGTGGGGTTACAGAGGGAACAAATAGAGCATCCCTGGCCATTTCACAATTGAGCCTTGTTTCTTGGGGGTAGCGGCTACCAAAGGGGTACCATCTGGAAACAGCGACACAGAAGGAGGCCAGCCAGGACGGAAACGGCGTTGGGGCGCTAGCACGGCCACCACACAGAAGAAGCCCTCCATCAGTATCACCACTGAGTCTCTCAAGGTGAGGTGGGAAAAGCCTGAGGGGTGGGATGTGGGGAGGTGGGAGTAGACGTGGGCCCAGTGTAACGGGGTGGGGGGGTATCTGTGTCCCAGAGCCTTATCCCCGACATCAAACCCCTGGCGGGGCAGGAAGCCATTGTGGATCTGCATGCTGATGACTCGAGGATCTCTGAAGATGAGACAGAGCGTAATGGTGAGGATGGAACCCACGACAAGGGGCTGAAGATATGCCGGACTGTCACTCAGGTAAAAGGTTTGGTATGCTGAGGAGCCAGCTTATGGAGAGGCTCTCTCTATTTGGAAGTGGCTGGGAACAGGGTGGCTGTTGAGGTAGGAGTCAGAGTGTGGACTGTCTCTCCTTTTCCATTGATCCAGTATCTCATTACAAATCAGAGACTCATGTATTTGTACCCAGTATTGAGAATATGTTACAGATGACATGCCTTGTAACATTTCCAGCATTTTAGAAAGAGCTTCTGAGATCTACTGTCATGGACATGACATGCTTGTTAGGGGGTGCCTCAGAGCCGCTGCTGTTCCCTCACCTGTCCCCTTTCTATAGGTGGTACCAGCAGAGGGCCAAGAAAATGGGCAGCGTGAAGAAGAGGAGGAAGAAAAAGAGCCCGAAGTTGAGCCCCCTGAAGCCCCCCAGGTTTCTGTAGAAGTTGCCTTGCCTCCACCTGTGGAGCATGAAGTGAAAAAAGGTGAGTAACAAGACAATGAAAGGACAACAGGGTTGTACTTACTGGAGAAGGTAATAGTCCTGCAATTACGCCCTGCTGACAAGCATTCCTGCGTTTTGGTTTTGCAGTGACCCTGGGAGACACTCTGACCCGACGGTCAATCAGCCAGCAGAAGTCTGGTGTGTCTATTACAATTGATGATCCTGTTCGTACAGCCCAGGTGCCCTCTCCACCTCGGGGCAAGATCAATAACATTGTCCATATCTCCAATTTGGTAAGTAGTTTCCATCCAGGGCATTGAGAAACCTTAGGAATGACTACCTTTCTAGCCTTCTCTCCTTTTGTGGCTTTTGACATTGCGTTTTCATCGGCAGGTTCGTCCCTTTACCTTAGGCCAGTTGAAGGAGTTGCTGGGTCGTACAGGGACCCTGGTGGAAGAAGCCTTCTGGATAGATAAAATCAAGTCCCATTGCTATGTCACGGTGAGGAGAAGGAACTGTTTTCTGTGTGGGGCCGTTGAGGTCCTTTGGAGGCTGGTCTTGGGACATGGTAGGATGATGACTAAATTGAAGCATATATAAGTGATCTTTTTTCTGGTCTTTCACCAGTATTCAACAGTAGAGGAAGCTGTTGCCACTCGAACAGCTCTGCACGGAGTCAAGTGGCCCCAATCCAATCCCAAATTCCTGTGTGCTGACTATGCAGAGCAGGATGAGGTATGAGACCTAGAAAGAAAGAGGTAGAAAAGAGGTGGGCATCTTATCTTTCCATATTCTAACCAAGATAAGGCAGCCTTTCTAAGGATCCAGAGTACCAGAGTCCTTTCATTAAGGATTTTCCCTAACAACTTGGCCAGGGTCTTTACAGGAAAAGATTTCTTTTCAGTGCCCACTGCCCTTTCCAAAATTGAACTTGTAACATTGCTTAAGAAATGCCACTGATTACTAGCTGTGTGACTCTGGGCAAGTCACTTAACCCCAATTGCCTCCCCCCAAAAAAAAAAGAAAAAGAAAAAAGAAATGCCACTGAGATTTACCTGAGCCAATCCATCAAGAATGTTTTAATTCGTTATTCACTATTTGCCCTTATTTACCCACAGCTGGATTTTCACCGAGGCCTCTTACCAGACCGACCCTCCGAGCCTAAAGCTGAGGAGCAGGGAGGCCCACGGCCCCTGCACCCTCCGCCCCCGCCCCCCGCCCAGCCACCTCATCATCCAAGGGCAGAGCAGAGGGAGCAGGAGCGGGCAGTGCGGGAGCAGTGGGCAGAGCGGGAACGAGAGATGGAGAGACGGGAGCGTACTCGCTCAGAACGGGAGTGGGACCGGGACAAGGTTCGTGAGGGGCCCCGTTCCCGATCTCGCTCCCGTGACCGCCGCCGCAAGGAACGAGCCAAGTCCAAAGAGAAGAAGAGTGAAAAGAAAGGTATTGATTGGGCTACAAGTAGCTTTCCCCATCCCTGGCTCCTGGACTGTGACCGGTATACCCACTAATCGGCTGGGATAGCCAGGCACACTTGGAACCTAACCACTCACTGTCTTCACAGAAAAAGCCCAGGAGGAACCACCTGCCAAGTTGCTGGATGACTTGTTCCGTAAGACCAAGGCAGCACCCTGCATCTACTGGCTTCCTCTGACTGACTGCCAGGTGAGCTTTCTCTTATATAGACTGGAGACAACCCAAGGGCTCTGGATAAGGGAGGTGACAGCTACAGAGTTGGCAGGGTTACAGGAGTGGGGCAAAGTGACTCTGTTAAAAGAGAAGCACAGGCAGCAGACATCCTGACTCCCCTGCTTGGCCTGCAGATTGTTCAGAAGGAGGCCGAGCGGGCTGAAAGGGCCAAGGAGCGTGAGAAACGACGAAAAGAGCAAGAAGAAGAAGAACAGAAAGAACGAGAGAAGGAGGCCGAGCGAGAGAGGAGCCGGCAGCTAGAGAGGGAGAAACGTCGAGAGCACAGCCGAGAGAGGGAGAGAGAGCGGGAACGGGAGAGGGACCGGGGGGATCGGGATCGGGATCGGGATCGGGAACGGGAACGGGAACGGGGCCGTGAGAGGGATCGTCGGGACACCAAGCGGCACAGTCGAAGCCGGAGCCGCAGCACCCCAGTGCGCGACAGGGGTGGGCGCCGCTAGCTGGAACCCCCCACCCTAAGGAAAGCCTCAGGCATCAGCCACCCTGCTGGTGGGGGGTAAGAGCCACAAAGGGGTGGGCACTCTGCCACCACCTTGACCCCTGAGGGTACTGCACAGAATTGACTGTGCTGAAGTGTGTCCCTCTTTTTGTTCACAGAACTCAGGGGGAGAAGTGGCTGTGTGCTGCCCCATGTGCCCTTCAACCGTTTCCCCAAACCCCATTTCTGGATCTGTGTAGGGCTAAGACCCATTCTGGGGGGAGGGGGGAGGTTAATCTTAAAAGATGGGAAGCAGCCAGGGGACTCGGCATCCTCCACATCTCCCTCATCTCTATCTTCCATCTTTTCATCTTTCATTTTCCCTCTAACTTGTTCCCCCATCACTCCCTTTGCCTCTCCTCTCCACTAAGGGGATCTCACCTTCTCCCCTCAGGAGTAGCTGGGGTCAGGACTGGGGCACCTATGAGCTGAATCAGCATCTCTCCTCCCGAGTCCCCAGGCCCCTGCAGTTCCTGAAGTCCTTAGCCTCCACCTGGCCCACAAGTTCCACTTTATATCCACCTTTTCCTTCTGTTCAATTTTTATTTTTATTTTTTTTATTATTAAATGATGTGGTCTATGGAAAAAATAAAAATCTGACTTAGTTTTACCTATGATTGTGCAGTTGGGTTTCCTTGGGAGCAAATTGCTTAGGAGTAGGAGAGGGTGGATTAGGGCTCAGCTTCCTGGCCTCCGTAGACTTCTTAGCTGGAAGGTCTGAATGCACTACATTTAGGTAGCAGGGTCACTACCTAGAGACCAGACTCTTGTCTTAAACCCCTCAACTCTTGCAGGCGGCATAAAGTTTGCACCAGTGTAGAAGTACTTGGTCCTATTTTCCTCCACCTGAAGAGGACCGGTGAAGGGTCTTTGGGGAATTGGGAGGGAGGCACGCTGACACCCCGGTTCCCACTGAGATGCAGCTGGAGGAGTGGGGAGTGTTATGGCCAGAAAGCCCCTTTCCCATCACAGTAGCCTTGCACATGGTGGTGGTGTCTTCATCCCGCTCCAAGATGTTAAGACTCCCCTCGTCTACCACCAGGGGGCAGTCGCCCCGCGTGTTGACTACAGAGGGTGACCGTCCCGAAACGTAGGCTGCTTTTCTCCCGATCGCCGCCCCAGGAAATCACGTTCTTCCCTGCCCATTCCGACCCCTTCGGTCCTCTCCCTGGATACCGTCCCTAAAGACTACTGCCTCTCTCTGGGGTCGTCCTCCCTTCCAGATCGCCCCTGTGCTGGGCACCCCGAGGTCTGAGCTGCCCCCGGAGTGATGCCCCGAGTAGGGGTCACCCTCGACCCCTAATCCGTCTGCTTGGATAGGGCCACACAGGGCTCGGTCTGTCAGGGTCCGAACCCCGACCTGGGGTGCAGGGGCATGGCATCTGTATGCGCCTGGAGGGCGCTTTTCCACAAGCGTGAGATGGGGTGGGTCAGGACCGCCTGGCTCCCCGGGTCGGGGTGGCGTCTCCACTGCCCCCCCCCGCAAGGTGAGGGTCTGCTGCGGAGGAAAAAGGGGGCGGGCAAGAGTGGGGAGCTGGCCCCCTTTTTCCTCTTCCTCCCCTTCCCCTTCTCCCTCTTTCTTCTCTTCCTCTCCCTCCTCCCTCTCTCCTCTCTGTCCTCCTGCTCTTCTCCCTCCCTCTCCTCTCATTCCTCTTGCTTCTCTTCCTCCTCCTCTCTGCTCCTCCCGCCGTCCTCCTCCCTCTGCAGGCGGAGCCTCCTCCTCCCCCGCCCCCCTTTCCCGCTCCCCCCGCCCCGCTGCTCCGTCTCGCTCTTGTTCTCGCCGGGGCCGCTCAGACCTGCAGCAAAGCCGCGGCTCCCGCTCCCTCCCGATCAGGCTCCGGCTTTCTCCCAATCGACGCCTCAGTCTGGGTCTCTGCGCTTCAGTCGCGGGTGGCCGTGGGGTGTGGGGGGGAGGTGTGGGGCTGTGTGTGGGTGTGGGTGTCCCTCCCCCTGCCTGCCGCTCGCTCTCCGGCTGGGAGAGAGGCAGAGACCCTTCGCGCCAGCCCAGGTAAGCGGACCTACCTCCAGCCCCGGAGCAGCTAGGGTCGGCGAGCCAAAGGGAGGGGGGCTCTGCGGTCCCTCTGAGGGGTTTGCCCCGAGACAGACACCGGGAACCCATCTGCCCTATTCCCTTTTCCAGTTCTTCTTTCCCTTCTGTCTCACCTCGTTCCTCTCTTCCTCTTTCCCTTCCTCTTTCGTTCCCTTTTCCCCTCTTCCTAAACCCTGTGTTCCCATCCCATCTCTCTCCTACCCAATATCTTTCTCCTTTCTGTTTCCCTCCCTTCTATCACCATCATTCTTGTCCTCCTTCTTTCTCTCCTCGCCTTTCCCTCTTCTCCTTTCCTCTCTCTTTCCTCCCCTCTTTCTCTGCCCCACTGTACCCCCTTTCCCCACACCTCTGTCTTTCCCCACCTCTTCCTCCTCTCACCCTCTCTCATTCCCTTTTCGCTTTCCTCTTTCCTTCTCTCTCCCTCTTCCCCCTTTCCATCCTTCTCTCTCTCCCTTGCCCCTCGTTCCCTTTCCTATTTCCTCTCTCTTCCCCTCTCTCCTCTTTTTCTCGTTCTTCTATCTTCTTGTCTCTTCTTTCTCTATTCCCCCTTTTCATGTTTCATATCTCTCTCTCTCTCTCTCTCTCTCTCTCTCTCTCTCTCTCTCTCTCTCTCTCTCTCTCTTTCCCTCTCTCCCATTCTCTGACTTCCCACTGGATGGACAGGCTGTCAGGTGTCTGGATCTTGAGGAGGAGGGGCTGGAGCAGGGTGCTACCTGGGGTGTCCCCCTAGGAGACAAGTGGGGGGGGGGGGTAGAGTGGAATGGGACTGGGACTCCTCTTCCTCTTCTGTCCTTCCCTGCTTGAGCCCTTCCTGTCTGACCCCATTTCCCCAGACTCTAAAGTTCCCTCCCTTGTCCTGGTCTGACCCCGGCTCTTGGGGATCTCCCCAGTCACCACCACCTGCAGTTTCTTCTGTGCTCGAATACTGGCTCTTAGTGGGGTCCCCCTCTCTGGTGCTGTGCTTTTGCTGTATCTCTCTGTATCTCTGCCTTTCAGTCACTCTCCATCTCCCTCCGGTGATCTCTTTCCACCACTATCATTCAGTGTTCTCGCTTTCTTCCGTCTCCCTTCCTCCCCCAATTATCTTTCCGTTTCTCTCTCTGTGGCTCCTCACTTCCCCATTCCCCTCCCCTCCCAGCGCCGGCCCCCAGCTCTGCCTCACTCCCCACCAGTCCCCTAGCTTAGCTCCAAGGGGTGTCACTGCGGTGCGGTCTGACTGAGTCCAGCCATGCCTTTCACATGGGGGCTGGAGCAGGATCTAGAGAAATGGGGCCCCGGGAGTCCATGTCAGGGGTCACCTCTTTTCTTAGGCCTCTCTCACCTTCTTTACCTCCATAGGGATTTGGCTTTACTCCCCCCCATCCCCTCCCTCAGATCATCTTAGGCCATTCCCCCCCCCCCCATTACTCCTGGCCGGCTTGATCAAGCCCCTCTTCTCAGCCCCTCTCCCTTAGGCTCCCAAAGCAGAGATCCTAACACTGTCATAGAGTCTAGGTCACCCTGTGTTGGAGAGGGGGGCACGTTGAGGGTAAGTGAGCCCAGACTAAGGAGGTCTCAGACCCTCCGAACATTCTGGCTCCTTCTCCCATTGGTCTCTCTCTTCTCTCCAGCTCTCCTGCTTAACTGTGACTGATCAGAGATTTGACAACTTGGAGGGCCAGAGGTGAATATAGGGATAGTGAAGGTGGGAGGAAGGATGTGGGTGGTTAGGAATGTTAAATTGTGAAGATACTGGGATTCTTTTCTGTTTCCTTCCCTGTTATCCCTCCCAGTTTCAGCCTCTCCTGTCCTATGTGAACCCTTCTCCCCAAACCCTTAAGTTATCTTCTTCTCACTGACTATACTAGCAAAGAGGGTATTGGGGAATGTTAACTAATGGGCCTGGTTACCGGTGTGTCCAGTTTGGGGGATTTGAGGGAATCTCACTCTTCTCTCTTGCTGACCAATTCTTTTTCTGCAGGTTTGGACTGATGGGGTAGCCCCCCCACACCTGCCCCGCCGGCCCCACCCACCACACGGACAGCACCACCATGGGGAGAGGGCTGGCGGGTCAGTGAGTGGAGACTGGGCTGTGCCAACACCAGAACCAGGTCCAAAGTATGTGGGTCTTTGTGCGGCTGTTGCTGGCCTGGCTGGGGAGCTGGGGTTGTGTAGGGAGGCTGGTTGCCCCAGCCCAAGCATGGGCTGGTATCAGGGAGGGCCAGGGGCCTACACTGCTTCGGGCAAGAAGGAGCTGGGTCTGGAATCAGTTCTTCGTCATCGAGGAGTACGCTGGCCCCGAACCTGTCCTCATTGGGAGAGTAAGAATTAACCCCTCCCCCAAAAAAGTTCTCATATTTCCCAACCACCTGACCCTTCCTCCCAGATTGACCCATGTCCCTTCCTTCCTTCACCCCCCCAAGCATGGGCCTTCTGATCCCTTATTGTCCATTTCCCTTGCCGTGCTCTCTCACCCCAGCACCTTTCTCAGCCCTGACACCTGACTTCATGTCCCCTACAGCTTCACTCAGATGTGGACCGAGGCGAGGGCCGAACCAAATACCTGTTGACAGGGGAGGGAGCAGGCACTGTGTTTGTGATTGATGAGGCTACTGGCAACATCCATGTCACCAAGAGCCTAGACAGGGAGGAAAAGGCCCAGTATGTGCTGTTGGCCCAGGCTGTGGACAGAGCCTCCAACCGGCCCTTAGAGCCACCCTCTGAGTTCATCATTAAAGTGCAAGACATCAATGACAACCCACCAATCTTCCCCCTCGGGCCGTACCATGCCACTGTACCAGAGATGTCCAATGTCGGTGAGGGCCCCTTGCTTTGATCTATCCCCACTCAAGCATCTCTCATACCAATATGCTCAGTCCCAATCTATATAATCTCCAAACCCAGATCAGGCTCATCCAATTTCTCCAGGCCTTTTCCCTACTCCCATTCTAAAATATCTCCTCCCCTATTCCAGGATACTCCCTTCCACACCCCTAATGTGCTCAGGGCCCAAATTAGGCTCCTCTCCTACCTCAGGAGCACTGCCACACCCCTCCCATCCCAGACCATCCTTCAACACTTGCCCCCAGGCCCACTTGTCCAAACCACCTTCTAATCCTCCCATCTAATTTACTATAGTGTCCCACCACTTCCCTCACTCCTGACCCCTACTTCCCTCCCTTATGAGCTGGGGGTGACAGGAGACTCCCTGGCAGGGACATCAGTGATTCAGGTGACAGCTCAAGATGCTGATGACCCTAGCTATGGGAACAGTGCCAAGCTGGTGTACACAGTGCTGGATGGGCTGCCTTTCTTCTCTGTGGACCCCCAGACTGGTGAGGTTTGGAAGCAGCAGAGGGGAAGGGTCTAAAGGATGCCCAATGAAGAGGGTGAGGGTGGGCATCAGACAAACGTCCCCCATGCCCTTGACTCAGTATCACACCCCATTCCCTTGCAGGAGTGGTCCGGACAGCAATCCCCAACATGGACAGGGAAACGCAGGAAGTGTTCCTGGTGGTAATCCAGGCCAAGGATATGGGTGGCCACATGGGGGGGCTGTCGGGCAGCACCACGGTCACTGTCACCCTCAGCGATGTCAACGACAACCCCCCCAAATTCCCTCAGAGTAAGGGCACCAACTCTATCCCTTTCTGTCCCCTTCTCCCATCTCCCAGAGTCTGCTAGTTCTTGGAGGCTGTTTTCTGTCTAGCTCCTGGCTTCTATCCCTTAGGCCCTGTGTCTCTGAGTCAGATTCCCCTCAGGCTGCTTCTCCTGACAGGTGGGGAGGGGGGCCGTGGGGAAGCCTTCTGCTCACCTCTGTAGTTCCCCAAGAAACCAGGGTAAAGGGAGGGAAGGAGGCCCTGAGGGAGCATTCTAGGGAAACAGGAAGAAGGGGAATGAGGAATTCTCCCAGGGGCCTCCTTTCCACTTCTTCTAAGAGATGGGAGTATCTGGGGAAGGAGAAGGGGTTGTTCTGACTCTGTTCCCCCTTCTCTTCAAAGGCTTATACCAGTTTTCAGTGTTGGAGACTGCAGGGCCGGGGGCCCTGGTGGGCAGGCTTCGAGCCCAAGACCCTGATCTGGGAGACAATGCCCTCATGGCCTACAGCATCCTGGATGGGGAGGGGGCTGAGACTTTCAGTATCAGTACTGATGCCCAAGGCCGAGATGGACTTCTCACCATACGCAAGGTGTGCCCCAACCTTCTGACATACTCCCCCCCACCTCCAAGCCAACACCCAGATTTCTGTGCTCCACTTTCTGAGACATTACCCCAGATGCACATTCACCTACTTATCCACCTTGGCGGGGGGTGGGGGGGGGAAGGAGGGGGTGGCACCCCCCCCCCAGCATCCCTGCCTTCTAAGCATCTATACACATCTAATTGAGTCATTCTTGCTCCTGCTTTGATGAATCCCCAGATGCTTCCTAGATCATAGGGCTTCCATTCTTTCTAGGGAAGGGGACTCAATCACCAAATGATAGCTGGCTCCCAGGCCCAGGTCTTCTGGGGCCAGACAGTATCCCAGGCTCAGGACAGAGGATTCTATCCAGTCTAGGAAGGATGTAATGGGCTCCAGGCTCCCATACCAGCCTCTACAGACCTGTTTCCTCCCCACTCCAGCCCTTGGACTTTGAGAGCCGCAGATCCTATGCCTTCCGTGTGGAGGCCACGAATACACTCATCGATCCAGCCTACCTGCGTCGTGGGCCCTTCAAGGATGTAGCCTCTGTCCGTGTGGCAGTCCAGGATGCTCCAGAACCACCAGTCTTTACCCACTCTACCTACCACTTGGCTGTGCCTGAGAACAGTGCTCCTGGGACCCTGGTGGGCCATGTCTCTGCTATGGACCTCGATTCACCCGCCAGCCCCATCAGGTGAGGCTTGGGGGGGGGGGCACAGTCCTGGCATATTCAGTAGCGAATTATAGCTGAAAGGCCAGCTCCTCATTTGCTACTCACAGTCCTTTAATATCAAAATGTAAAGGGGGCAGCTAGGTGGCACAGTGGATAGAGCACCAGCCCTGGAGTCAGGAGTACCTGAGTTCAAATCTGGCCTCAGACACTTAACACTTACTAGCTGTGTGACCCTGGGCAAGTCACTTAACCCCAATTGCCTCCCTAAAAAAAAAAAATGTAAAGGCTCCTGTTCTATTCCTGCTCCCCCCACACAATGTTCCCCCATCCCCTGCTACTCCCTGTGTCACCTTTAGCTTCTGGCCTTCCTTGACATCCCAATCCCTGGCCTATCCCTCTCCAATAGCCTCTCAGATTTTAACCTCCTTCAGTTTTCCTTCAGCCCCTTCCCCTCTCCCGGCATCCATTTTCCCAAATACTATTCAGATAGTAGAAATCAATGGTTGGACTCCCTCTTCATTCCCAGTCCTAAGTACTTCATGACCGCAAGCACAGCCCGGCCTTGGGGGAGCCTGTAAATGGGCTTCCCTACCTTTCTGCATTTCTCTTCTGGACAGAGCCCCTGGCCCCAGGAGCAGGACCCTTCCCCCCAGCCTTAGCAAAACTACAATTTTGTACAATTTTGTACAATTTTAGTTCAGTCAAATCTGTTACTCTCCCACACCCCCTTCCTACATCCATCCTGGTCTTCTTCCTCCCAGCCCACACCACAACACCCCACTCAGACCTGCCTTCCCAGGTAAAGCTCATCCTCTGAGCCTCCCTTTCTACCATTCCCCAGAGACTCCGAACTCTTAGAATCTGGTAAGGTCATTTATTCTAAGAATCTAACCAACTGATTCCTACCAAGATATTAATGACTGATAATAACTTAGTGTGTTATCACTTCTAGAGGTGAATCTGAGTAGGTGCCTAACCAAAGAGGGTTAATTTCAGGCAAAGTAACACTCCGCAGAGGAGATCATTTAAGGCAAAAAGAATTAACCTAGGAGAATGACATTGAGGTACTTCAAGCCCTAGTAACCCATGGTGTTGTGGAAAGAACACTGCTTACTTGCTGTGTGACCCAGGGCAAGTTTCTTAACTTTTCTATATTTGTTCCCCTATTTATAGAATGGGAATAGTAAACCTAGTCTGGTATGGTAGAAACAGGGCTGGATTTGGATTTGGGGGACTGGGTTCAAATCTTGGCTCTCTCCTTTAACTACCAATATGACCTTGAACAAGTCATTTTCATCTCTCTGAGCCTATTTCCCTATCTGTAAAATAAGGAGATTGTCCCAGATGGCTTCGGAGTTTCCTTCTGGCTCTAATCTTTGATCCTAATACTCAGCCTGCTCAGCTCAGAACTGTTGTAAGGAAAGGTTTTTCTAAAGCATACAGCACAGTAAAAATACCTGTTGCTGTTATTCAATCATCTCTCCAGCCTCCCCTCAGATATTTCATACTCCATCTACAACGACTAATTCCAACACCTCTCCCTTCAGATACTCCATCCTCCCCCACTCAGATCCTGAGCGCTGCTTCTCCATTGAGCCCGAGGACGGTACCATCCGGACGTCTGTGCCTCTGGATCGTGAGGTTCGAGCCTGGCACAACCTCACCATTCTGGCCACCGAACTTGGTAAGGGATATCCAGCGTCTCCAGGGTGGCTGACAGAGGAGATGAGTTTGAGGGGAGAATACAGGAAGTGTCAAGGGATGAAAAGAAAAGCGATTGCTTATTCTGGAGGAACTGGAGGGGTTGCCAGTGCACCATGGATGGTGGCCACAGCAGTAGTGCCACTGTCCAATGGAGACATCTGTGTCCACTCTTAGCCTTAGCTTCATAACCAGGAATGTGGTCTGAACCTTCTGATTCTCCCTCCAAGCTCTTATCCCATCTCCAACAAATTCTCCACCCTGATACACCTTCTCTAATGCTGATTCCAACCCTGACATGCCACTGGTGCCACCCCCTACCACACTCCCACTCCCTAAAGTCACACATCCCCAAGAGACTGCCACCTCAGACTCTGCCTTCCCCTGCAAACACACTCAAACCCACACCCTCTCTAGTTGCTGCTTCAGGGAAGAAGAACAATGACATCCCTATGGCACTTTATGGTTTGCAAACACCAAAGAGCCAGGTGCTGTTATTAGGCCCCCTTTTACAAATGGGGAAACTGAGGCTGAGATGTTAAGTGCCTTGCCCAGGGGCATACAGCTAGTGTTTGAAACAGGATTTGAATCCAGCTCTTCCCAAATCTGAATCAAGGATTGTAGCCACCACACTGTACTACTCAGTGTAATAATCATTGACATCTACGTAGCATTAGAAAGTTTGCAAATTTGACAGAAGCTAATGAGAGTGACCCAGGAAGAGGCAGAGAAGGGGAAGGGGAGTCTGGTAGTGGGATTCCCAGTGTGCTGATATTCCAGGGTGGATTCTGGGGGGTGGAGCATGATATTAATGGCTCCTCTCCCATCTGTCTCAATCTGGACATTTTTACTGCTTCTTCTCAGGGCCCCCATGGGAGCTCTATTCCTACCACTGCCCAGCCCAGGCAGCCTCAGTACTGCCTTCTCCCTTCCTCCTTCCTGCCCCCCCCCCAACCCAATTACATAACTGCTCTGCTTTCTCCCAGCTCCCTAGGACCTAGCCCTGATCATCTGTCCCCAAGGGATGGATGGCAGGGAGAACGTGATGCTTTGTGTCTTCCCTGCTCTCTGTGTATCTGTATTGTCTGAGTATATGCATGTCCGTGTGTGTGGATGGATGGATGGACATCTATGATGGTGTATTTATGCATCCGTATATGCATGGATGGAGATATTTGCGTGTATGTGGAAGTCTAGTTTGCACTCATGTTCCGTGGACATCTCTTTGCCTTTTCCTCATCGTACCTGCTAAAACTTTCTGTGCAAATGTTGGATCGCAGGGGTTGTCCCATTCCTGTCTCTGGCGGGGTTCTTATCCTTTTTCTGAGACACAGTCAGACCCTCCCACCCTTGCCAAGGCAGAAACAACCGGCCATAAGTCCCCTGAGTGAGGGGAAACCGCTTTGGACTTTTTGTCCAGGGATTGTGCTACTTGGCTTTCCCTGGGCGACCCTCCCCTCTTTCTCTCAGGTCTAATAGCTCCAAACCTGGGAAAGGAGATCTCTTCCTATGCTCCGTTCTCTTGCTCGGAGCCTTACTGGAACCTATTTCTCCAGAGCCACATCTAGAGTTCCCAACATCAGAGATATGGGGAAGGTTGGGAGAGGAGGACAAAGGAGGGATGGAGAGGGTTAGTTGACAAGGTTATTGGAAGTGGGGTGGCTCAGCTTGGAAGAAGGCGGTAGGATTCAAGTCAGAGTAGGACAGTTCATGATGCTGAGTGAGATGAGCAGAACCAGGAGAACGTTGTACACAGTATCAACAACATTGTATGTTGATCAACTGTGATAGACTTGACTCTTCTCAGCAATACAATGGTCCAAGATGGTTCCAAAGGACTCATGATGGAAAATGCTCTCCAAATCCAGAAAAAAAGAACTATGGAATCTAGATGCAGATTGGACCATACTATTTCTTTTTTGTTTTGTTTTGTTTTTCTTTTTTTGAGGTTTTTCCTTTTTGCTCTGATTCTTCTTTCACGGCATGACTAATGAAGAAATATGTTTAATGTGATTGTACATATATAACCTATATCAGATTGCTTGCTGTCTTGGGGAGGGGGGAGGGAGGGAGAAAAATTTGAAACTAGAAATCTTATAAAAACAAATGTTGAGGGCAGCTAGGTGGCACAGTGGATAAAGCACCAGCCCTGGATTCAGGAGGACCTGAGTTCAAATCCAGCCTCAGACACTTGACACTTACTAGCCATGTGACCCTGGGCAAGTCACTTAGCCCTCATTGCCCCTACAAAAAAAAAAAATGTTGAGGGGGAAGCTAGGTGGTGCAGTGGATAAAGCACCAACCCTGGATTCAGGAGTACCTGAGTTCAAATCTAGCCTCAGACACTTGACACTTACTAGCTGTGTGACCCTGAGCAAGTCACTTAACCCTCATTGCCCCACGAAAAAAACAAAACAAAACAAAAACCAAATGTTGAAAACTATCTCTACATGTAACTGGAAAATAATAAAATACTTTTATGAAAGGGTAGGACAGTTCATTGTTTGGCAGTATGTAGAGGCTGACTCTCTAGGGCATCTGACCAGCTGTTTAGGTGGGCAGTGGAATAGGTGGGAAGAGAGAGGAGTGGATGTTGGGAGTAGGGCCATGACCAATGGGAAGATGAAAGGGCTAGGCTTTGACTCGTGCTCTGACTTGTCCCTGAATCGTGGCTGGCCTCCCCTTGCCAGTATGTCCCGACTCCTGTAGATTATGCAGCTGCTCCCTCTCCAAGGTCAGGACAGTTGAACTAAATCACGTACAATGCCCAGCAGCATGCTGTGGCCGTGGGCAAATTCAGCTGAAACTTGGATTCTTCTGCTAGTGTGTGCTGCTGGGTGCTATGGATGTAGACATGCCTTCTGTATATGTCTGCTGTGCTGCACACACTATGCATGTTGCTTATCTAGGTATGTGTGTACCACGTGGATTTTACATGACCTGTCTGTGGTGTACACACATGCACCAACATGTCCTGTGTGTTGACATATGGCATGCCTGCTGAGCTGTGCCACACCAAATTATATTTTGTTGGCTTTTGTGTTCTGTGCTTTGTACATGCTATATACACATGTCCATTGTGTGTATACTGTGGGTTGAATTATTCCATGTGCTCTGTATAAAGCTCTGTGTGTGTGTGTTCTGGCTTCAGACAGTTCTGCACAGGCCTCCCGGGTACAAGTGACAATTCAAACGCTTGATGAGAATGACAACCCCCCACAGCTGGCTGAGCCCTATGACACCTTTGTGTGTGACACAGCTGCCCCTGGCCAAGTGAGTAGGGCTTCATTACAGGATCAAGGAGGAGGGAGGAAGAAGAGGGGGAGGAGAGGGAGGAG
Source organism: Dromiciops gliroides (assembly GCF_019393635.1). Taxonomy (NCBI): domain Eukaryota; kingdom Metazoa; phylum Chordata; class Mammalia; order Microbiotheria; family Microbiotheriidae; genus Dromiciops; species Dromiciops gliroides. The sequence continues at coordinate 176,318,298 of NC_057862.1, forward strand.
GAGAAGAAGGCACAGGGTCCTTAAGGCACTCTGAGTCCTCCTCTCCTTGTCCAGCTGGTTCAAATTATCCGGGCTCTGGATCGGGATGAAGTTGGCAATAGTAGTTATGTCTCCCTGAGTAGCCCCCTGGGCCTTGATGCCAATTTCACTGTTCGGGACAATCGAGGTAGGCAATCCCCAAACATGCATGCCTTCAAACACATGAATGCACACATAGAGTTGTTGGCATGTCTTTCTGCCACACACCTTCCCCTGCACACATCTGAACACCTCCCCAGACATACCATACCCTAAATGCAAATGATGTGCCCTCCATAACACATACAACTTCCCCCAATACACCTGCCCCGCCACCATAATTCTCATACAGGTTCAGACCTTCATCCCACCCTAGCCCCCAATTTAGCCTTATCTATTTCCCCTCCTCCCTCAGGCAAGGATGCTGCCATGAATTAAAAGTAACAGATGGGGATGGCTTTGTGTTTTATTTTGCCAAATACTTTTTTAAAAAATGTATACAGCTCTCCTCCCTAACCCTTGTCCCTTGCCTTGAGGCCCCTACCCACCCCACCCCCGCCACTGTACCAGGATGGATTGGCATGACCTGTAACATTTCTGATCTGGGTTCTGGTTTAGCGAGTCTAGTGTCACCTTCAGTCTTGGTCCCTCTGCCCCTCTTAACACCTCTCTCTCTCTCTCTCTCTCCCTCCCTCCCTTGGTCTCACTCTTGCTTTCTTTATTGTTCTCTTTCTTGCTCTCTCTTTCTCATTCTCCCTCCCTCCCTCTCTTGCTCTCGCTCTCACTCTTTCTGCTCTCTCTCACTTTCTCTCTTTCTCATTCTCCCTCTCTCACTCTTGCTCTCACTCACTCTTTCTCGCTTTCTCTTTCTTGCTCTCTCTTTCTCTCTCTTTCTTGCTCTCGCTCTCTCTCTCTCTCTCTCTCTCTCTCTCGCTCTCGCTCTCTCGCTCTCGCTCTCTCGCTCTATCCTCAGATGGTTCTGCCAGCCTGTTGTTGCCCCACCGTCTGGTCTTACCTCGTCGGGAGCCCTACCTGGTGCCCATTGAGTTACGTGATTGGGGTCAGCCAGCACTGAGCAGCACAGCTACGGTGACAGTCAGCATATGCCGTTGTAAGCCCGATGGCTCGGTGGCCTCCTGCCGACCTGAGGCCCAGCTCTCCCCAGCAGGACTCAGTACTGGGGCTTTGCTCGCTATTCTCGCCTGTGTAGGCACACTCCTCGGTAAGAGGCTACATAGGTTATAGTGGGACATTAGGGGAAGCAGGGAAGGGACAGGATATATATCAAATAGCCAGTGGGTTGGGGAAAGGATATGGCATTGACCCACTTAGAAAGGGGGCACCCTGGGGGCAGCTAGGTGGCGCAGTGGATAGAGCACTGGCCCTGGGGTCAGGAGTACCTGAGTTCAAATCCAGCCTCAGACACTTAACACTTACTAGCTGTGTGACCCTGGGCAAGTCACTTAACCCCAATTGCCTCACTAAAAAAAAAAAAAGGGGGGGGGCACCCTGAGGTGGGGACCAAGAGCTCATCTCTGGGGTGATCAGGTGGGCCTCTGGTGGGGTCCAGCTGACCTCTGCATCCTCACCAGCCCTAGTGGTACTGTTCGTGGCTCTCCGGCGCCAGAAGCAAGAGGCACTAATGGTGTTGGAAGAGGAAGATGTTCGAGAGAACATCATCACCTATGATGATGAGGGTGGTGGTGAGGAGGACACAGAGGCTTTTGACATCACGGCCCTTCAGAACCCAGATGGGGCAGCCCTGCCTGCCTCAGCTCCGCCCGCTCGCCGAGATGTGCTGCCCCGGGCCCAGCCCCCACGACAGCCTCGGCCCCCCGGGCCTGCAGATGTAGTCCAGCTGCTGGCCCTGAGGCTTCGGGAGGCCGATGAAGACCCTGGCGTCCCACCGTATGACTCTGTGCAGGTGTATGGCTATGAAGGCCGAGGCTCATCTTGTGGCTCCCTCAGTTCTCTGGGCTCGGGCAGTGAAGCAGGTGGCCCTGCTGGGCCCCCAGAGCCCCTGGATGACTGGGGGCCACTTTTCCGTACCTTGGCTGAGCTGTATGGGGCAAAGGAGCCCCCTGCCCCTTGAGGACTGGTCCTAATCCTGCCTGTTTTTGTGGAGCCCCCATCTATGCTGTGCCCACTTACATGCCCTCCAAAAGGGAGCTCCACGGGGTCCAGTGGGCAGCACTCACCAGCCCATGGGCCCACTGGTCCTTCCACTCCATGTCTCTGGTCCTTTTCCTATCACTGTCTCTCTTCTCTAATTCTGACCCTGTGTGTCCCTATCTGTCTCCTTTTGTGCCTCTTTCTCTGACTCCCTACATCTTTGTCTGAATATGCCTCCCTCTCTCCCCCTCTGTACATCTCTTTGTGAACTCCTCTGTCCCTTTCTCTTACTCTCTATGTTCCTCTTCCCGAGTGTGCCTCTGACTTTCTCTCTCTCTTTGTGTCTCTTTGTCGTACTTAAACGTATCTATTTGTCTCTCCCTCTGAATCTCCTTCCCTACCTGCCTGTCTGTCTTTCTCACACAGCCTATGTCTATTTCTCTCTGTTTCCTGGCCCACATCCCCCGTGGTTTTCTCTGGGTCTCTGTGACCAAGTTTTAACAGCTTTTTGGTTTTTCCACCACCCATCTCAAGAACAAGAAAACTTCCAGCCACTGACGCCCACCCGCCTATGGGGAATACTTCACCCCAGGTCAGTGCTGAACCCAGAGTTGGGTGCTGGGGAGCGGACACTGCCCCTTCATCAGTGAAGCTGGGCAGAGGGACAGGGGTGGGCCTCCATACACCTCTTACTTCCTTGGGGGCAGAGCTAAGTGAGAGGGAACATTTCATTCTGGGGAGAAGGTAGGTGAGAGTGTAGACCTTTACCTCTCCTCTCATTTCCCTACAGATTCTGCCCGCATGGTTTCCATCCATCACTCATGGCCTCACCCTGGCCCAACAGACCTCCAGCGGGGAGAGGGAGCTAGGCCCTTGCCCAAGGGGCCAAAACCCTGAGTCTGCCCCCTAGGCCACATCTCTGGGGAGCTATGGCCCTGGGGGTGGTCTGGCTATTGGCCTACTTTGGGCATTTCACATCGTGTGCTTCCATGTCCCAAGGGGAAGGGAATGTGAGGGATAGGGGGTGGGGGGAGCAGCTGGGAAGGGAGAAAGGGGGAGGGAGGGAGGGGCCTCCATCTCTAATTTCATAATAAACAAACACTTTATTTTGTAAGGTCTGAGTGGTGGCTATGCTTTTAAACCAAGGTTTCCTTATAGGATTCCATGGCATGAAGGAGCAAGTGTGAAGGCCTGGCCCTCTCCCCACTCTGCCTATTTCTTCTTCTCATATGAGACTGAGTTTAGTTCTCGGTTCTCTCCTCCCTCTCTGCTCTTGTCCCTGGACCCTCTGCTCTGCTCCTCTTGCCTTACCTCCTCTCCTTCTGTGCCCCACTGACAAGCCCTTCCCTCATCACCAAACTGGGGGTAACTGCCCCAGGGGCTCACTCTGTGTAGGGGGAAAAAGGAAAACTGAGTTTGGCTGCCAGCTGTTCTATTCCATCAATCTCAGATTGCATCTGGGAGGACTCAGATTTTGAAGAGGGGTCAAAGGGAAAAGGCAATGGAGAACAGTCAAGGCAGGGAGGAAGTGGAGTGAAAGGAGACTAAAAGAGAAAACGCTAGGAAGGAGATGGGAGAAATTCAGTAAAGTATTGCTGGTAGAATAAAAAACCTCACATTATTTAGCACTTTCAGGTTTATAAAACTCTCCTCATAATAGCCCTGTAAATTTATGTAGTGCAAGTATTATCTCCATTTTACAGATGAGAAAACCGAGTTCAAAGAGGTTAAATGATCTGTGCAAGGTTACTTATCTAGTAAGCAGCAGAACCAGGATTAGGGGTAATTGGAAATTAGGAAATTTGTAACACAATACAAAATATACAATAGTGTCTATTCCTGGTCTGGCAAAAGGAAGGGATTGGAAGAGATGATCAGTCAGCCCTTCCCCAATTAAGAAAAGGGTGACCAAGGATAATATGGCTGAGAAATACAAAACTTGGGGAGCCCCTAAGCTTCCCCATGGTGTTGCTCTCTTCCAGCAGGGGGCATATGTTGGGGGTGGGGAGGGTTAGGCCTGGTACCTCAGCTTCTCCACCCTGATGCATGAGAGACCAGCCTTAACATCTGATCCTAGTCATTGGAACTGCTGTAGAACCAGGACAGGGAGAATAAGAACAGCAGCACAGGTGCCTGACCTTCCCTCCCTTCTTCATCCTGATAGTCATTCTCTCCTCTCCAACACTCCTGTAAATCCTCCACTTTACTAACAATAAGGCCAGGAAGAATTCAGGGAGTGATTGTGTGGGCAAGACCCTCCCCACTCTGGAATTAGTCATTGAAGTCATAAACAACTTACCCATCTGAAGGACAGAAACTGTCAAGGGGGAGAAAAAAAGAGAAAGAGGGGAAGGAAGGAATGGGGTGAAAGAAAACAATAAGGGTCGAAAGGAGAAAATAGAGAAGGATGAGGCAACATAAAGCTATAGTCCTAAGAAGAAAGATGAGAAGTAACAGAAAAGGACCCATTCCCAGACCCTTGCCCTCTCTCACTCAATGTGGGTCTACTTGTAGAATCTTAGACATGAAATGGACCTTAGAGGGTATCTGTTGTTTGTCCTGTGTTCTTGAAGAGGACCAAAATGACTTTCCCCATATATGATGAATGATCTTCCTCTCCCCACTCCCCCTAAGATCTAGGGAAGATAGGTCTGAGGCAGCAGCTCCTACCAGCTGAGAGACGCTGGCTACTTACTCCTTGGAATTCCTTAGAAAACAGCCTCCTCCTTCCCCGTCCTTTTTCTTTACCCCAGTTCTCCAGGACAAAGTCTAAAGAACTGAGGAGCCAAGGAAAGGGAAAGAAGGGGACCTTTAACTGACCCCGTCTTCCCCCTTCCCCCTTCTGGAGCAAGAGGAAGAGATAACATGGAAAATCTCCCAGAGACAATCTTCATGACTGTGTCTGCCGGAGCTGTGTGTGTGTGTGTGTGTGTGTGTGTGTGTGTGTGTGTGTGTGATGTGTCTCCATCTGTGTTGCCATTTTTGTGTCTAAATCTTTATATGTACATAAGCGAACATTGAACACTGGTGAATCATACAAACCTTTGTCAGACTTAAAGCTATTATTAGTTTGCAAACAGGCCCCCACAAATATGTGAACATAGGTACAGACCTTATTATACCTGAACCATAATTAAATATTTAAATCCTAGGACCAAAGTGGCCCTTTTTTGATTCTCTCAATAAAAACAACCTGGGTTGCTAATTGCCCAGGGGATCTAGTCCTAATTGCTGCTCTGCTTCACCTGGATATCATCACTAATTACAGATACTATCTCCCTTCCATACACATACAGAGACATACATATACATAACTTGAACACGAGAAGTTGGGAAGTTCTTCCCTACCTCGCACCTACCCCCTGCCTGAAATCAGTAGTTTCCTTTCGTGATGGTTCCTAGATCATCCCCTGAGTGGTATAGGTGGGCTATGGGAGAATGGAGCTATATTCAGAAGTCACCACTGAAAGCAATTGGCCTCTCCAGGTCACCACTCCACTTCTAGTCCACAGCCCAGGCTGCCTTCTCCCTCCAGAGGCCTCTGGTCACCACCCACCCTCCTCTGCCACCTCCCCTCCCTGCTTTGCTTCCCATGTCTTTCTGTCCCTCTTCTTCCCTTTCCCTCATCATTTCCTACCCCCATGAACAGGGAGTCCATTGGAAAGCTCTGGTTCTGAAAACAAAGGATTATTAAAAACCCTGTAGACTCTTGGTTTTTTGTTTGGTTGGTTTTTTTTTTTTTTTCAGGCAATGGGGGTTAAGTGACTTGCCCAGAGTCACACAGCTAGTAAGTGTCAAGTGTCTGAGGCCAGATTTGAACTCAGGTACTCCTGAATCCAGGGCCTATGCTTTAACCACTGTGCCATCTAGCTGCCCCAAAACCCTGTAGACTCTTGGCCCAGATAGGCCCAGGAAGATTCCCAAAGTGAGGTGGTGGATGACCTTCAGGGAAGCAGTTGAGGGGAGAAAATAAGGGTAGAGAAGGTAGTATGTAGCATTTGTAACACCCTTACATTCTAATAATGGAAGACAATACACAAAAAAGAGTTTAAAATGGGGGTAGGAGGTGGTGGTAAATGTATGTGGCTTTGGGGCCTGGTGTTCTCAGAAAGTGAGGAGACACCCAAGAGGGGTAAAAAGATTGGTCAGCCTGGGCCTCTCTCCCAAATGGAGGCCCTTGGAGAAACTCAGCCATGGGAGAAGCAGACCAGTATGACAGTTCCAGATGTTCCAGGATAAGGAAAGGGAAGAGTTGAAGAATCTTTGGAGGGAAAAACCCCAGAAACAAGAAGTCATGGGAAGCTACTTTATAAACTTAGCCACAGCAAGGTTCCAGCATCAGAGACCCTCAGAAGAGGGAGGATTTCAGAGGTCATCTAGGCCACCTGGTCTGTTCTTATCTGAACAAGAATTTCTTTTTTTGTTTTTTTTAAGAATTTCTTCCTACAACATCCCTAGCAAGAGCTGGGATACAGTGGGGCCCATGGAAAGAGCTGTGGATTTGAATGCTGGCTCTCCATAATTTGGGACAAGTTGCTTCACTTCTCTGGGTCTCAGTTTCCTCATCTGTAAAATGAGGTAGTTGGATGAGATAATATCTAAGATGTTCCTCCCAGCTCTGAATGTTTTAACTGAAGACATCCAGTGTAGGAAAATCTATTCTGCTGAGGCAACTTATTCCACTCTTGGCTTTCTAAATCATCAGGGAAGTTTTCTCTTATGCTAAGCCTAAATCAGCCTCTCAACAATTGGTGTTGGGCAGCTAGGTGGTGTAGTAGATAGAGCACCCGCCCTGGATTCAGGAGGACCTAAATTGAAATCTGGCCTCAGACACTTAACACTTACTAGCTGTGTGACCCTGGGCAAGTCACTTAACCCCAATTGCCTCACTTAAAACAAACAAACAAACAAAAAACAATGGGTATTGTCTTCTAGTTTTGCCTCCAGGACCAGCAAGGACAAATCTAATCCCTCTTCCTCTTGAAAGTTCTCTATGTGAATTGAAGGTAGCTCCTATGTTCCCCCTTTGTCTTCTCTGACATCATCTCCAGCCCCAAAAACTTCCTGGTCTGCTTCTGGAAGAACTTTTACCTTGACAACAGTAATGATTCCTTGCAAAGGTAGGGAAACTACAGGTATGGAACACTGCAGCTAATGTCAAATTTTTTATCATTTGGTTGAGCTGAGCTGTTTTGCTTTTGCTCTTATTATTTGTTATAAGGGACAGGTCTCTGAAAGGGCAGAGGAAAGGGATATCATGTTAAATGTAGGTGACATGAAAACAAAAATTATCAATAAGAATTTATTTTTAAAAACATGTAGTACGGAAAGGCAGTGACTTCTCAGAGCCCTCCCCCCAAGCCCTCCAAATATCTTCGAATAAAAACATGTAGTATCCAGAACAGAAGGCAGTGTGGTCTGACCGAGGAGGTATGAACTCTCCCTTTCTGGATTATATTCCTTTCTTATTGTAGTTTAAGATTGGATCAGGGGGCAGCTAGGTGGCGCAGTGGATAGAGCACCAGCCCTGGATTCAGGAGGACCTGAGTTCAAATTCAGCCTCAGACACTTGACACTTACTAGCTGTGTGACCCTGGGCAAGTCACTTAACCCCCATTGCCCCGTAAAAACAACAACAACAACAAAAACCAACAAGATTGGATAAGGAGGGGCAGCTAGGTGTCACAATGGATAAAGCATCGGCCCTGGATCCAGGAGGACTTGAGTTCAAATCTGACCTCAGACACTTACTAGCTGTGTGACCCTGGGCAAGTCACTTAACCCTCATTGCCCCCCCCCCCAAAAAAGATTGAATTAGGGACATGGGTTGCTTAATTTGCATGATCAGAAATACCATACCATTTGTGTACTCCACAGTTGAAAATGAAATGCATGGGGGGAGAAGGACCCAGGCTATACCCCCAAACCTCAAATGTCTGTCCACATGATTCAGAGGAGGCTCATTCAGACTGAGGCAGGCCTGCTCAAATCAAAGCTCCAGGTCCAGAGGCCCCTCAGGGCATAGCTTGGTTGTGCATGGAATCCTCCTTTTCACTATTCCCCAGCACCCCTCAACAAACCAGAGTTAAAGCTTCTTCCCAAAGGGGTGATGGTGGAGTGGGGCTGAAGGCTCTGAAGGCCTTCTAGTGACTTGGGAGTGCTATTCCCTGTGCTCGAGACAGCCGAAGGAGAGCACATGGCTAAGCCGATCAAGTCGCCACCTTTCCAGAGCCCTGGCAGTCAGGGCTGAGGGGAAGGATTGGGGCACGAACCAAGCCCAGGGGAGAGACAGAGGAGATTCACATTGGTAGATTGTAAGCTTCTTGAGAACAAAGGCTGTGTTTTCATTTCATCTTCATATCTCTCTCCTCACAGGGCACTGCTCATGGTTGATGTTTAATAAACATTGGTTGAATTTAATTTTAGTAATTCAAAGACTACAGCCCTTAGAGGGAAATGTCAGGCAGCCCAGCCCAGGGATTTGTTTCTCTCCCCCTGTTAGGAGATTCCCTATTCTCTGACAAAGCAGGGCCACACAGAACTATAGAATTGTGGAGCTGGAAGTATTGAGTCTCAGAAATTAATTAACCCCTGCATGGAGGTCAGACTCTAGCATCCCCAATGTCCCTGTGTAAGAATCAGGCTGGGAAGAGCTGAGGGCAGTGTTGAAAATGGGGGTGGAGGGAACAATGGGGGAGGTGCCCAAAGTAGCTCTAACCACTGAATTAGAGAGAAACAAAAGAAAGGGAGAAAGCAGAGGAGAGAAACAGCCAAGGGCAGGAAGCAACAGAGGTCCCAATGGAGAAAACAAAAAGGCATGAAGAACACATGTATGGAAGAGCAAAAAAGGGAAATAGGTGAGAGGAAAGTAAACCCAGGGAATCCAGTTTACATTCTTACATTCTCAGAGCAGGGGACAAGGCTTGAGGGATCTGTCAGGATCCATCAGAGGACAAGGAGAGAAGTCAATTAGTCTGGAAGGCAGTGCTGGATGGAGCCTTCCAATAAATGGAGGGGGAGATCTGGGGGAGAGAGAGTCACATGATTTGGTCCCCCGGGGGGGCTTCATTCACCTGGCCACCTTGTCAGCATGCTTTCCATATACTGCTATTGCTCCTCCCAGCACCTCTCAGTCTTTTCTGTCTTTGAGAGTCTCCTCTTCTGGTTCTAGAATCTCCTCCTAGACCACAGTGGCATGTCTTTTGTCTTGTTGGTTCAGTGAGTTCCAAGTAGAAGGAGGGAAAAGGAAGAGAATGCTCAGAGGGATGTAGGGGTAGTCTCTTCCTCCTCTCCCCCAGTCTCCTGCAGCCTGGCATACAGCATACAGGCATCCTCTCGAGACACTCGCTCCCAACCACTCTCCTTCACATGATACAGGTCCACAGAGCCACCGGAATAGGCATCCCTGCGAGTAGCATGGGCCACAGCTTGGCGCGCCAGGATATAAGCCTCTTCAATGGTCATGTCATAGCGGTAGCCTCGATCCATCACACCATAGGCATAGGGTGAGCCAGAGCCCACCGAGAAGACATCACCAGCCAGGAGGGTTCCGTCACTGTAGACATAAAAGAGGGCAGGGCCAGCTTGGTCCCAACCACACAGGGCTGTGGCCACACACAGCCCCAGTCCCCGGTAACGGTACAGCATAGTAGAGAGAAGCTTGGCAGCCCCAGCCACAGTGGGCAGCTGGCCCTCCCTTAGAGCCCGCAGGCGTAATTCCCGCTGCAGTATTCGGTACCAGGTGGCACAGTCAGCTGAAGTGCCGGAGGTTGTGCCTAAAAGGTGCTGGTGGACAGGGATGACCTTCTGGGAAGCAGGGCATGCCACGTAGTTGCCGCAGGAAGATCGGGTGTCGGCTGCAGCAATAACCCCATGGCGGAATCGGAAGGCCAGTGTCGTGGTGCCATGGGCCAGTTCTGGGCCCTGTGTCTGCAGAAAGACACGAGGGTCATAGCCCCTGGGGAGAGCCCAGTGCCCAGCCCCAGGCAGATGAGGGCTCAGGGCTTTGGGGGCCTGCCAATTGCATACATTCTCCAGAGCCATTTTAGGAAGCAAGTGGAGACTAGAAGGAATTGGGCAGGGTTATATGGACTGTGGTAAGGTAAAGACAGGGCCAAGAAAGGATGAGGTACGCTACTGAAAAGCTGGACTACAGCCAGAGTTAGGTGAGAGTATTGAGAATTGATGCTCCTCTTCTTTTACTCCTCCCCCAAAAAGGTCCCACTGAAAGAGGATCAGGCATGGTAGGAAGAGTCCCATGGCAGAGAGAAGCTGTCATTAGCACGAAAGCTTCCTCCTCTATCATCCATGCTGTGCCTGAGAATGACCCATGGAATCACCTCTTTGTCATAGTCCATGTATCCCCTGGGAAGCATGGAGGAGTAGGGGATTTCTTGGAGTAGGTAAGGAGGGGGAGCTAGGACAATAGCAGAGAAAGGTAGGAGTGACCTACCTGCCTTCTTGCCTTCCTTTCTTCTCTTCTTATTTCCTTATCTGTAAAATGAGGATCATGATACCCTAGTACCTATCCCATAACCCTATATTGTATGGATCAAGTAAGAAAAATAGATGTGAAACACTCTGCAAAACTTAAAGCATAATATAAATGTCAGTTTTTATTATTATTATTCTCTTCTTCCCATCTTCCTTCCTTCCCACTTAGCCCAGTTCACACATTCAGCCCAAGAAGGAGATAGACTGAGCCACAGAAAACGGAATAAAGAAGAGAGTAAAAGGGAAAAAAAGATTCAAATCCCTCCCATACAAGACAGCCTTACCTAGAGATAAGTCTGAAAAGAAATTGTAATTGGCAACTGCCCCTCCCTGCCCTAGCATTAATGTTCTACAGCCCATACTTCTCGATAAAAAAACAAAAACAAAACAAAAAACCTGAAGATACTGACCTATCATCAGTAAGAAGTATGCTTTGAGTTGTTTTTCCAGTGGGGAAAGATTTGCACTGATCCAACCATACTCTCTCATTAGTCCCTTTTGTTACAAACAGTATACATTTCCAAGACAGCTAGTCAGGCCTAAGCTTGTAATCTACAGCCACAGAACAGAGTAAAGCTATTTAGGATCCATGCCGGGATCAAACTCCTCTCCTTATTAGTATCATGCATTAACCCAGGTCATGCTAACCAGTAGTCTTTTTGGAGTCCCAAGGAATTTTGTAGACCCTTGGGAAGGGGAGAAGTAATTTTATTACAGAGGGGTACACTGCTTCCTTTTACAGCCCTGATGGTGCAAAAGTACATCACAAGGTATATTTTGGCTGGATCTCTTGAGGTCAGGGATAGACTAAAGAACCCAGAATTGTGCCTTATATAGTACAGGACTAAGCTTCTCTATGGTTGCTTCTATTCACTCTCTTTTCAGAGTCTCTTGATTAGATCCCTTCATTTCCATTCTAATTGCCATCACTCATGCTCTTTTCCTTATCACCTCTCACGTGGACAATTATAGGTCTGGTGATCTAACTGGTCTCCCAGCCCCTAGTCTCTCTCTTTTGTTTTTTCTTTTTTTTGTGGGGCAATGAGGGTTAAGTAACTTGCCCGAGGTCACACAGCTAGTGAGTGTCAAGTATCTGAGTTCTGATTTGAACTCAGGTCCTCCTGAATCCAGGGCTGGTGCTTTATTCACTAAGCCACATAGCTGCCCCAGCCCCTAGTCTTTTTTAACCAATCCTGAACCCCACAGCCAGATTAATCTTCCAAAACATTTGGTATTTGCATATTATTCTCCTGCTCAAAAACTTTCAATGGGTCCCCATTGCCTATAAAATAAAACCCTGACATTTTAGCCCACCATATTTAAGGCCCTCTATAATCTAGCCACAACCAGCTTCTTTGCATTTCCCTTTGCTCCCTTACAAAACCCTTCTGCTGTACACAGATGGGCCTGTCCATTGTCTTTCCTCCACACATGTATCTTCTTGCCTTTGTTTATCTCATTCTCTTTTTTAAAAATCGAATTCTTAGCATCATCAACCACCTTTTCTTCCTTACCATATCTGGAATACCCTCCCTTCTCCTCCCCAGTTATCTGAATCTTCACTCAAAGTCCAACTCAGATCCCACTTCCTTCCTGAGCCTTCTCTGATGATTCTGTTACATCCTCTTTTCCCTCCTCAAATATATACTATATATATTATATATAATTATGATATATAATATATATACTCTATTAACATTTGTCTGTAGCATTCATTTGATACTCCCTATATATTGCTTTGAATATCTGAGCCTTTGACATGTCTATATATTGTCTCCACAATCAGATTGTAAGCTTTCTGAGGGAAAGAACGGTGTCCCATACTTCTTCATATCCCTACAGCAACTTCCTCTCATTTATTCAGCATATATGTATTGAGCATCTACTATATGCAAGACTTGGGGGATACAGAATTTCATAAGACAGGTCCCTGCCCTAAAGGAGATTATAGTCTAGTAGAAGAGATGACCCATGTGGACAAATATGTATCTATAATACAAGACAACATATTATTAGTGCCATAAATTATGTCATTTCCATAAAAATAATTAACTGACTATTATGTACAGAATACTATCTGGCACCAGGGGAAACCCAAGATGAAAGAAGACAGGATTCCTGACCTTGTGGAGCTCCTAATCCAGTAGAGGAATATGAAACATATTGCAAGTGGCTATTATACAAAATGATGCATGAGAGATGAAGACCATTTGCTGTTCTTCTCTGAATAAATATTTGCCTTTGGGGCATCTAGGTGACACAGTGGATAAAGCACTGGCTCTGGATTCAGGAGGACCTGAGTTCAAATTTGACCTCAGACACTTGACACTAGCTGTGTGACCCTGGGCAAGTCACTTAACCCTCATTGCCCCGCCCCCCCCCAAATAAATCTATGGACCTGGAAAAAAAATTTGCCTTTGCCTAAGCCATGGAATGCCATCATTCCAAACTCTACCTATCTCTCCCTTCCCCTCCCCTCCCCTTCCCTTCCTTTCCCTTCCCTTCCCTTCTTCATCATTCAAAGATCAGCTCAAATGCTACCCTGTATATGAAGACTTTTCTAGTCTCCTTAGCCAAAAATCTACACAGTGATCATTGCTTATAAAGTATGGAATGGGGATGGGGAGCGTGCAACAGGAAATCGAAATGGAATCAGGAAAAAAATTCATGGTAGAGGTGGCATTTGAGCTAGACCTTAAAGGATGAGTAAAATTTAAAGGGGGGGAGAGGGGCGGAGAATGGAGGGGATTGGGATGATATTTCAGCCATAAAGAACATACAAACAAAGCACAATGGAAGCACAGAAGATATGAATAGTGGAACCAGAAATATATTATGAAAGCCAGGTTATGGAGTTTGGAGATTATTCTACCAACAATAGAAAGCCACCAGATGTTTTTCGATTAGGGATATAATCAAAGTCACACTTGAGGCAGCTGATAGCATATCGGATAGAGTACTGAGCCTGGAATCAGGAAAACATGAGTTCAAATCTAGCTTCCGATACTTACTAGCTGTGTCTGTTTGCCTCAGTTTCCTCAACTATAAAATGGAGATAATAGAACCTACCTCCCAGGGTTGTGGTGAGGATCAAATGAGATAATTATTGTAAAGTGCTTAGCACAGTGCCTGGCACATACTAGGCACTATATAAATGTTAGCTATTACTATTATTAAGAATTAATTAGGGGGCAGCTAGATGGCGCAGTGGTTAAAGCACCGGCCCAGGATTCAGGAGTACCTGAGTTCAAATCCGGCCTCAGACACTTGACACTTACTAGCTGTGTGACCGTGGGCAAGTCACTTAACCCCCATTGCCTAAAAAAAAAAGAATTAATTTGAGGGGGCAGCTAGGTGGCACGGTGGATAAAACACCGGCCCTGGATTCAGGAGGACCTGAGTTCAAATTCGACCTCAGACACTTGACATATACTAGCTGTGTGACCCTGGGCAAGTCACTTAACCCTTCTTGCCCTGGGGGCAGTTAGATGGCACAGTGGTTAAAGCACTGGCCCTGGATTCAGGAGTACCTGAGTTCAAATCTGGCCTCAGACACTTGACACTTACTAGCTGTGTGACCCTGGGCAAGTCACTTGACTCCCATTGCCTGCAAAACCAAAACAAAACAAAACCCTTATTGTCCTGCAAAAAAAAAAATAATAATTTGGGTCTCTATAAAATGAATTGGAAGACGGATATCAGTTAGGAGGTATGTTACAGTCCAAGAATGAAGGATAGGGAGCTTACTTATAGTGGCTGAAGAAGAAACAAAATGGAAACAATAGAATGGAGAGACTGTGTGAAAGAAGAATTGACAGAACATGGTAAGAGGGAGGAGTCAAAGATGATTCCCAAATGTCTTCTGTGGATGACTGGAAGAATAATGGCACTACTTATAGAAATAAGGAAGTGAGGGAGAAGTGTAGGCATTGGAATGCTATTTGATTGATCAGATGAATACTGCAATTCCCTGCATTATCCCTGTATGATCCAAGTGTGGGAAAAAATATATTCTTCTTTTCAGTCTGATAGTAGAGCTTAAAGAGGGTTGCTAGATTTCAGGTTTGAAAACTGGACACAGGTAGTGTCTGAAGAGGATAAAGGTGTGTGTTTAGAGAGGTAGGACAAAGGAAAGTTAAGGTTTTGTCATCCCCAGCAGCTGAAGCTAGTTGGAATTCCTGGCACTTACATGCTGTACCCAGAACTGGATACATCGTTATAGACACATGTCCACTTTCTGGTTTTATTTTGGCTTCTCAACTGAGTTAAGATATGTGGAATGAGGTAATGAAATATGTTACAGAATCACAAAATTTCGATTTGGAAGGGAGCCTCATTAGCCATCTAGTCCAACCCATCCAAAAGGAATGCCCATTATAACATACTTGACAAGTGGTTATACAGTCTCTCCTACCACTTCTCTGAGACATTTTGTTCTACTTCTGGATAGCTCTAATAGAAGTTTTTCCTGACATGAAGCCTAAATTCATTGCCTTGCTACTTTCATTCACTGACCTCTAGAACCAAGCCTAACAAATCTAGTTCTGCTACATGACATCCCTTCAAATATTTGAGGTTGCCTTCCAAATAAATCTAAGTTCTGTGATTCTGTGACATATTTCATTGCCTTGTTCCACATATTTTAATAATCCTATTTGTATTGGAAACTTAAAACAGTCTTTCCTCCCGAAGATGGAAGGAACATTAGAGATGACTTAGATCAATCCCTTGTTTTATATAGATTAGTAAAAACTGAGGGCTGGAGAGATAAAGGGACTTGGCCAGAGTCATACAGCTAATTAGTCTTAGAGGTATTTATAGCATGTATTCCTGCTCTTTCCACTACACCCTTATATTTCTGGAGATCCTCCAGGCTTCAGTGTGTGGATGTATATTCCCTTTGAGCAAAGTACTGTTGATTTCATCGTTCAGGGCTGGATTATGGATTATCCAAGTACCTTACTTTCCCTTCCCGATCCAGGCATTTGACATCTGACCAATTCACTGATTTATTAAAATCTTTACCAAAGTGTAAGAGTGAAATGAATCTCAAAATATGCTAACTGTGCTTCTTTTAAACAAGACTATTAACACAAATGGGTGGGAAGGCCGATGACTTTTTTTTTTGG
Organism: Dromiciops gliroides; assembly: GCF_019393635.1. Taxonomy (NCBI): domain Eukaryota; kingdom Metazoa; phylum Chordata; class Mammalia; order Microbiotheria; family Microbiotheriidae; genus Dromiciops; species Dromiciops gliroides. Next base: position 176,334,050 of record NC_057862.1, read on the forward strand.
TGAGGCAATTGGGGTTAAGTGACTTGCCCAGGGTCACACAGCTAGTGTCAAGGATCTGAAGTCGAATTTGAACTCAGGTCCTCCTGAATCCAGGGCCAGTGCTCTATCCACTGCGCCACCTAGCTGCCCCAATGATTTTTTGTTTGTTTGTTTGGGTTTTTTTGTTGTTGTTTTTTTAGTGAGGCAATTGGGGTTAAGTGACTTGCCCAGGATCACACAGCTAGTAAGTGTTAAGTGTCTGAGGCCGAATTTGAACTCAGGTACTCCTGACTCCAGGGCCGGTGCTCTATTCACTGCGCCACCTAGCTGCCCCTGCCCCAATGATTTTTAACAATTAAGAGTTTGGGGTGTATTTATGGGCTTCTTTTATTAAATGCTATGCTATTACCGCAGGTTGCTTAAGTATAATTTTATTTCAGAGGTAAATGGCTCCATAGAACGATTTCACTAGGAATTGGGTTTTGCTCTTATCCAAAATGGTAGCTGGAGTGGCTTCAATGGGTGGCTTAATGTAAGGTAAGAACCGAAAGAGTCCGAGAGGGAAAACGAGGTTAGGATAAGAGAACTTAGCTTTTCAGCCAGTCATTCCCTTTTCCAAGATGGCCGCCACCTTCCCCGCCTCTCGACGTGGGCTCTGTTTCTTGTGGCCGGGAGGCTACAGTGCACTATGACCCAAATCAAGATGGCATCCAAAGCGGGTCGATTTTTTCTCCTTTGCTAAAGCGACTTTCTCGGTTGTGTCTTTGGCTGGGAGTGGGGCGGGACCCAGGCTGCCCGTACTCAAGATGGCTGGCCACGCCCATTTTTTTGATACGCGCGAAGCTCGGCCAGCGGGCTTTGCCAGGCTGCCCTCTTCCAAAACGGCCGCCGAGCCCTATATAGCAGGCGACGCGAAGCCGCCCGTTCGACTTCCGCTTTCCCTAAGTAGACATGGCGCTGGCCAGCGTGTTGGAGAAGCCGCTGCCTGTGAATGGTGTCGGGTTTTTCGGGCTCGGGGGTCGTTCAGACCTGCTGGACCTGGGTCCGGGGAGCCCCGGAGATGGGCTGTGCTTGGCGGCTCCCGGCTGGGGTGCCCCGGACGAGCCGGGGATCGAGCTTCTTCACGGAACAACCACTCTGGCCTTCAAGGTGCTGATGCGGCCTCCCGTTCCTGGTGGGCCGAGCCCCTGAGCCTCCTCCCCTCCTCCCCTCCTCCCCTCCTCCCCGGGCCCCAGCCTCGCAGCCCTCCGGCCGCAGAGACCCCGGGGAGCAGCAGCCCGGCCCTTCCAGCGCCCTTTGCTGTGGCTCAGCCATCTCTGGCTCTCCCTCCCGGCATGGGCCGCGGAAATGGGGATGGTGCCGCTGCTGATGACGCCCGGCCTGCCTGGAGGAGGGAGGGGGGGGCGGGGTGGAGACTGAGCGGGCTACCGGGACCAGTGACCCGGAGCACTGGGGGCCTGTAGGGTCCGAGAGTGTCCGGATGCAATCCCGAGGGCCTTAAGACATCCAAAATGCTATGTCACCGTGATGAGGGGGATTACCCCAGAACTTGGGGCCAGGAGACCTGCTCCTGGTCCGAGCTCTGCGGACAAGTAGCTGTGTGACCTCAAGCAAAGCCGTCAACGTCTCTGAGCCTTAGTACCCTCGATTAAGTGGGGCTAACATCTGGTGTGGGTCCAGTGAGGCAATCCAAGGGAAAATCTTCTGTGGGAGGCAGGGTGAAATCGATCCCAGCCCCACGGGACTGACGTTGCCAGAGTCTCAGAGAAGTGACTTGCCCAAGATCTTGCAGCTAGGCAAGTACAGAAGTGAAATTTTAACCCGGCCGATCCAAGAACCCACTAGGCTTCTCTAATCTGGCCTTTATAGAGCTATTCGAGGGGAAATGCTCATCGAATAAGGAAAGGGAAGGATGTCTTGAGGGCGGATGGTAAAGTGACTCGGGAAATATACGGGTGGAACCTAACGTTGGCTTCGTGTCTCCCCCTTTTCTCCCTCTCTCTTCAGTTTCGGCACGGTGTGATTGTTGCCGTGGATTCACGGGCCACAGCTGGTGCTTATATTGCTTCTCAGACAGTGAAGAAGGTGATCGAGATCAACCCTTACCTGCTAGGCACCATGGCTGGGGGAGCTGCTGATTGCAGTTTCTGGGAGCGCCTGCTGGCCCGGCAGTGCCGGATCTACGAGCTGCGAAACAAGGAGCGAATCTCCGTGGCAGCCGCCTCAAAGCTGCTGGCCAACATGGTCTATCAGTACAAAGGCATGGGGCTGTCCATGGGTACAATGATTTGTGGTTGGGATAAGCGAGGGCCTGGTGAGTCTTGTTATTGACTTGTATCCCTGTGAGTTGCTGAGTCGGGATGGATAGCCAAGAGTCTGATACAAGTTCTAGGGAGGACTATGTTGGCTGCTGTTCTCTTGACTTCACTGGTTTTGGTTAGCCTCTTCAGGCAGAAAGCAGCCTCTGGGGGATGTTTTACTCACCTAATCATTCCTCATATTTTCAAAAAAGAGATTCTACAACACTTCTTGGGAGTCCTTTTTTAAAAAAAAAATTTTATGTTGTCTACATTTACTTTATTTTGGGGGTTTGGGGTTTTTTTTAGCTTTTTTTGGGGGGGGGAATGAGGCAGTTGGGGTTAAGTGACTTGCCCAGGGTCACACAGCTAGTAAGTGTCAAGTGTCTGAGACCAGATCTGAACTCGGGTCCTGACTCCTGGGCTGTTGCTTTATCCACTTCACCACCTAGCTGCCCCCGGGCATGGGAGTCCTTTTTGATGTTTAATAGCCCATGAGGAAGGTTTCCCTCTCTGACAAAACTCTGCTAATAGTTCTATTCCTTACTTTAGGGGAGATAGAGAACAGAAAGTGTTACCCCTGTACCTGGCCTAGGTATACTTTTTGGAAATGCTGGGCTTTGAATGCTTAGCAATTGGAGTGAACAAGGTTAATCCAAGTTTGGATTGGGCAAGCAGGGTAGGATCTGAGAGAATGCAGGGAATTAAGTTTCGTTGGCCAGGATGGCGCAGCTTGGCCCTTCTCTCTGACAGCTTTCCAGCCAATCTTTCCTTTCCTAGAACTCTTGTGTCATTTGAAATGCTAAACTGTGATATATCGTTTATTTTGTACTAGCAATTGTTCCATGTCTCCTCAACTAGATTTCCCCTAAGGACAATGTGGCCTTCACTTTTGTCAGCCGTATAGCACTTGATAAAATGGTGCTTAATACAGAGTGGTCACTGATTAAATACCAGTTTGTTGATTTAAGTGGAGAGAGCAGATCAGGATAAACATATTTGTTTTTCGTTGTGAAAAAACGGTAGACCTTAGGAACCCAGATTTTAAGATTTTAAATGTGAATCTCCAGTTAGCTCATTTTTCACTGTTATTTCTGTTACTCTTTGCTATAGTTACAACTGGGAGTTTGAACCAGAATGTGCTTTGGTAGGATGTATGAGCAGGTGGTATTGTCTTAACAAGTCTGTTCACTTCCTAACTTTCTTTTGTCCCTTCTAGGCCTCTACTATGTGGACAGTGAGGGAAACCGTATCTCTGGAGTCACCTTTTCTGTGGGTTCTGGTTCTGTTTATGCTTATGGGGTTATGGATCGGGGCTACTCATTTGATCTAACCGTGGAAGAGGCCTATGACCTGGCCCGAAGAGCCATCTACCAGGCCACCTATCGGGATGCCTACTCAGGAGGTGTGGTCAACCTCTATCATGTCCGAGAGGATGGCTGGATCCGAGTCTCCAGTGACAATGTGGCTGATCTGAATGACAAGTATCAGGGAGCTGCCCTCTGAAGGAAGTGGGTGGGGGGGTTGCTTTTTGGGTTTCTTGGGGTGACTAATATTTTATGCCAGAGAGGCATAGTTCACCATCCAGAACTGGAAAGGGATCTGGCTGTTTTTCCTGTCTAGGACTTGATTGTTTTTTAACGCCACTCTTCACTGACCTCTGTATGTTACTGATTTGTTAATAAGCTGCTACAGAAGCAATTGTTCATTTTACTTTGTTGTTAACATTATACAACTCAACCCCAGCTAGTGTCCTGTCTTTTGTCCACACCAACCTTCCTCCAAGCACTTTACAGTCAAATAAGCCAGGACAGTGGGAGGGATGCACTGTAATTACAGGAAATGGTGGTGTGAAGGTTTTGTCTGGTGAATACATTAACGTCCCTGCTCAGGAGGCTAATAACAAAGGAGAAGGAGAGAGAGGCAGGGAGGAGGGGAAAGATACTTCCCAGTGCAGTTTGTAAAGAGATGGAAAGTTGATGAGGTGGAAAAGAAGCACAAGAGGGTGTGCCAGACAGGGCAGCAGAGGACTGAAGGCTTTTACCCCATGATTGGGGACGGGAGGCTGGTACTTAAAAGTACTGGGGAAATTAAATCTAAAGATAAATGTTCTTAGATTTTGAAAGAGTGAGGGGCTTAAGTTGGATCATATAAAGGGGGAGGAAAAATAGATGAGTATAAAAGTACTGACCCCTGGCTTCCTAGGATACTTGCTACTCTACTGGTTCCCAGGTGGTGGCTATCATAGCTTGGGACTGGGTTGGGGTAGCATTAGGGTGAGGAAGAACCCCCACTTTGAGCAGAGATGATTGATTTATCATGCGGAACACTGAGGGGGTCCCCAAGCTATGGTGGCGGCAGATGGCAAGGCCTTCTGTTAGGGAAGATAGAGGAGGTGTTTGAAGGGAGAAACCATCAAAAATAGGAGAGGAGGGAAGCAGTGAACCAGTGGAGGGTCTGATGTGTAATTTCTCTTCACTGTGCTGGAGTGGACTTGGAGAGCATCAGCAGCACAATACCTATGCTTAGTTAGCAGGTAGGAGAAGGAACAGTAGGTAAGAATGCTAACCCCAGTATCATTAATCTGAAAGGAAGAGTAATAAGGCCTCCATCCATCCACACTGCAGCTGCTTCCTCTCCCCTTATTGCTCTTTCACTCCCTCCTCCTCTCTTCTCCCTTAGCCTTGTGTAGTCTCTGTATTGATTGATGAGGACTGTCTGCCAGGAACTGATCGAGGCTTGTTAATTGCATTTGTCAAATGCAAGGAAATTGGGAATTAGTGAGATCGGGACAAGTGAGTTTGGAAAACAAACGACTGGTGCTAAAGGAGATTCATCTTGATGAAAAGTGCCTGAGGAACCCCTAGCAGCAGGGGAACCGCTAGGATGGGTCTAGAGTAAGTCTCCAGCTACTCCTGGCAGGAGTTGTGTCCTGGGGTTTTGTGGGCATGGAGAAACAGCACATTATTGGCTATGCCTCAAGGCACATTTCTATTCATCTTTCTTTGGAGGTGCTAAGGGTAAGATTATGCCTGGAGAAAGGGTAAAGGAGAAAATTTTCTCCTCTCCTCGGCCTAGGAAGGATACTGAAAACTAGCAAGGTCTCCCCAGATACTTCAATCTAGAGATGAATAGAAAAAAACCCAGGGACTTCTGGGTTCCAAAGAGTTTTCTTCTTAATATCTCTTCTGTTCTTAGTGAGTCTGCAGGGGATCCTGTGAGATTTCTAGGCACCAAGGTTTCCTCACTCTCATTTTTTTTTTTTAAAGTGAGGCAATTGGGGTTAAGTGGCTTGCCCAGGGTCACACAGCTAGTAAGTGTTAAATGTCTGAGGCCAGATTTGAACTCAGGTACTCCTGACTCCAGGGTTGGTGCTCTATCCACTGCACCACCTAGCTGCCCCCCTCACTCTCATTTTTAAAGAACACCAGCACCATGGTATACCAATGATTTTTATTGCAAGACTTTTTTTTTTTGCTTTGTTTTGTTTTTGGGGTTTTTTTGGTGAGGAAATTGGGGTTAAGTGACTTACCTAGGGTCACACAGCTAGTAAGTGTCAATTGTCTGAGGCCGGATTTGAACTCCGGCCCTCCTGAATTCAGGGCCCGTGCTATATCCACTGCACCACCTAGCTGCCCCTACAGGACTTTTTAAAATGGAGAGCAAGTTCATTCTATTTTATAAAGTTTGTTTTTACGTATTAATTTACCTTGTAAGATTTTAAAATTCCCTGAAATATCTAATGGGCAACAAAGAAATGTTTTTTCCCCTAGTCCTGCCTCTTGTGAGTATTGCAAAGGTACAACTGACTGGTCCCCAGGCTAACCCTTAGTTACCTGGAGAGGTATCTAGATTAACTTCTCTGTTTCAGTGGGAGACCCTAGTGGGGCACATGTGTATTGAGATAATCTGGCACCATAAAATCTTGGGGTTTGAGGATGGAAAACCCATAATCTAAAATCCTATGTTCTTTTTGGAATGTCCGTATTTCTCTCCATTCCATATTTGTAGTGAGAGGGATAAACATTTAGGGGGAGGTGAAGTAGGGATTCTGAAAGGAGAGAAACAGTGGGAGGCACAGATGCCTCTCAGTATATGCCTATATATTGGCCCAATGATAACTATCTCTGCTCTGCAGCTATGTATGTACTTGGGGAGAGTCATCTCTGGCAGCAATGTCCTCTGTCTCTGTTTGCATGAGGATGATGGATGCTACTCAGCACTTGGGTAATGCTGTTGGATGGAATGTACCAGTTCAGGGACTCCCATCAGATCCATTTCCCAGTGCAGCCTTCTTGACAAAGGATGATGGAAAGGAAATTGCCTTAAATAGCTTGAAGATTAATTTCTCACTGCTGTTCCCAGGCGGGCAAAGCGACTGGGCTCATCAAATGACAACTGACAACTTTCCCTCCCTCCACTGGTTCAGTAACACCAAACCTTAGCTCCTTAGGGCACATAATGGGGCCAGTCTCATTAGGCAGAGAGCAGAGTGAGCCTGGAAGTTCTTCACCCTCCTCTCCCTTGGAGAAAAGGCCAGGGAGGAGAAAGAAGGCAGAAGAGGCTAAATAATGTAACCAACTATTACCAGTTTGGTCCTAGCATCAAGGGCTGTAAGGAACAGAGCAACTCTGAAGGATATTTGTAGGAAGTCCAGGAAGGTAAGGATGTGACCACTAGAGTTAAAACAAGGACAGAAGCATAATAATTACTGAGTGTTCTTTCTTTGGGCAAAACTAGGAGGGCAGTGTCTTATCCTTCCCAGCTAGCAAAGAAACCTGTCAAAACCATTTGGGTGAGGGGCAGCTAGGTGGCACAGTGGATGGAGCACCGGCCCTGGAGTCAGGAAGACCTGAGTTCAAATGTGGCCTCAGACACTTGACACTTACTAGCTGTGTGACCCCGGGCAAGTGACTTAACCCCACTTGCATCGCAAAAACAAAACAAACAAAACATTTGGATGGTGGAAAGGTGGGAAGGTGGAAATCTTAAAAAAACAACCGAGTGATTTATTTCAGCCTAAGGATTCCACAATACTTGTTAGGGTAGAGGAACAAAAGGAGGGATAGAAAGTTTTGGGAACAGCCTGAGAAAAGCAGAAGAAAATTATTTAGATGGAGAGGTAGATGTTGAGAGTTGGGATGGAAGGAATGACTGACACATCCCTTTTCAGGAATATAGCTGAGATTAGGAATTCTGCTACTGAGCAGCAGTTATCAACAAAAGATGTTATTTAAGTTCTTTATCTCTCTCCCCTAGCCCACAGATATTACAACGAAGCATCTCTGCTGCTTTTTAAATTTTTTCTTTTATATTGTTTCCCTTCAGGAAGCAAGGATTGTGATGGGGAAAGTTTAATTATAGAGGTCAGGAGGAGGGAGCAAACACAGCAGTCAGATCTGTGCTGGATCAGCGATCCTGCCTAAACCCTCTTGCCAGGTCCAGGACCCTCTCTCCCCTCCCCCATCCAGTCAGGTTGGTCTGTCCATGTCACTACATCCCTCTCTCTTCTCCAGCTAATATTGGTCTCAGAGCCAAGTTCTCAGTTCCTGGGGCTATGCCTCCTTGAAGCATTTCAGTGAAAGCCATTTCTAAAATGTCCTGTTTGCAATTGTTAGTGGGTCAAGCAGAAGAAATTCCAGCTATGTCAGCTTCTTGGATTTATTTAACCCAACTTGTTTCTCCCTGAGGCTTTTGCCCTGCCAAGTTAAGTGCCAAACAAAAATTGGTGCTTAACCCTTTGTAATTCAATTGAACTATAGACATCTTTGAAGATTTGCCCCACTTTAATAGGAAATACTACCATGGTCCATCTTGTCTTTCTTCTCATTGGTTCTCCTTGGACTTTTCCCTTCTCTCATCCTTTCTTGTTGTGTTCTCTCAGGCTCTCTCTAATTTTGTAAAATTCCTTTTTTCTTTCCTCTGTAGAATTTAAATAAAAACCAATCAATCAATAAAGCAAGTGCGGCTTATGGTCTTTGTAACCAGAAAAGGTTACTGCCAGCTGTGGGGCAGCTGAAAAGCAGATACAAAAGAAGGGGAACAGATGGAGTAGGAGAGACCAAGCAACAGAGAAACCTAGAGAGAAATGATGAGACAGGAGAGATATAGCAAGGGAGAATGAAACAGGAAAAATACAGACTGGGATAGTGAGAGCAAGTCTGTGACTGAGCCGAATGGAGAGGGAGACATGAAGATGGAAGAGACAGAAAGATGAATGAAGACATTGATGGACATGGCTGAACTGTGTGGAAGAGAAGAAGCCAGCCAGAAAGAGGAAAAGGAGACTGAGAAGGGCAGGAGACACACAAATAGGCAGGAAGAAAGCAGCCAGAAACTAATGTATAGTGAAACATGTGCCCCCTGAGAAAGGTCACTTTCCCAGCTCTACTTGATGATCTTGTGCCGCCCTCTGTGCTGTCCCCACACTGTTAGAGTGGCTAACATTCCTAAGAATGCTTTCTGTCTACACTATACAAAACTTTCCAAGACGGGAAAGATTTGAGCTCTCCCATAATGATTTCCCTAATCCTACTGTGACCTACAGAATAAAGTATGTGGAAGCCTCTTTTAAAAATAAGGGTCAAGGGGCAGCTAGGTGGTATAGTGGATAGATCATCGGCCCTGGAGTCAGGAAGACCCGAGTTCAAATCCAGCCTCAGACACTTGACATGTACTAGCTGTGTGATCCTAGGCAAGTCACTTAACCCCAATTGCCTCACAAAAAAATAAAAAATAAAGGTCAAATTGTACCAGAAACAGCATCATCTGTCCAGTAGTTTCACATTTTTAGATCTAATAGCTTGTTTTTTCAGGACATGGGGACAAGAAATTGACAAGTACACCCTCGCCTGGTACCTTTCTTTTTTCTTGGCCAATACTGTCACTCCCATCTTTCCCAAATCTAGTTATGTCATGGGGGTGGTGGAGTTGTGATAGAGGGAGAGTGTATAAGTTAGAGTTGGGGACTATGTATGTATTGGAGAGAAGATGTTGTGATGGAAGTGTGCCATGCCAGGAGAGGAAGAATGAGAATTACTGGTATGGTCAAGAGATAAGACATATACACTTGGAGGATAACGGGTGAAAGCTAGAAGAAAAAGATGTTAATTAAGGGAGTGTAGTCTGTGTTCTACTATGGCTGCCCTACTCCAGTTATGTCACTACCCAGGGGACTTTGGAGACTTCCAAACTCCTTCATGCATCCTAACTATCTCATGATCCATGCATCCTTTCATTTATTGCAGCTTATCTCTTATGTACCGGCATAAAGTGTTGTCTGATCATCAGACTGCTCCAAACACTGGGGTTGTGTAGGAGGGCTGGCAATCACCCAGTCTTCCTCGGGTCTTGAGGCTTCGTGCATATTTTCTTTTTAGGAAAAGAAGGCAGTGAAGCATTTACATCCAGCAACCCAGATTAAGCATCACCCTAGATTTGCAAGCCCTTTTCAAAGGGGAAAACAGCCATATATGTGGGCCAGAGTTTGAGCTAACCACTCCCCAGTCCTGCTGCTGGGTGACAGCTATATTCCAAATTCTTATCTAATTTTACTGTGGTCTTCCTGCAACATCAGAAATGGCCTGTTGACTACTCTTCCTTCATACTACGCATGCAATCCTTGTCTCCCCAGTCTGATAATAAGCACCTCAAAGACAGGAAATGCATTCTCCATTTCTCTATCAAATGAGATATTTGTAAAGCATTTAGCACAGTCCCTGGCACATAGTAGGGTCTTAATAAATGCTAGTTTTCTTCCCCTTCTATCCTCCACGATGCCCATACAAAGCTAGAGGTACCTATTTTTGTGGTTGTTAAATCATTTGTTAAGTCATGTCTGACTCTTCATGATCACATTTGGGGTTTTCTTGGCAAGGATACTGGTACATATATGCTTTAAAAATTCTAATAGGGATTCTCAAACTTTTTGGAGCAATTCCCCATCACTATTTGAGTTCGTGACACTATTCTTTCTACCTTCTAAAAGTGTTGTGGAACATGCTACAACAAAAATTAAAATTAATTTTGTTTTGTGAAAGTTTGGGTGTAGTGTTACTATATCTCTGTTGATCATCGAAGACACTATGGTGGCACAAAACCAGGACTGAGTATTACACACACAGACACAAATACAGACAGACAGACACACGCTTCTGAGGCTTCTGCTAAGGGGATTTCTGCTGTTGCTAATTGTTCTATTATCAATGTATCCCTGGAACAGTTGCTTTTTTTTTTTTTCAAACAAGAAAGTTGCCAGGATTTATTGTACAGGTGCGCTACACTAAACCACAATGAACAATCAGTCCGGAATGATAGGAGTCCCACGGCACAAAATCAAGAAGTAGGTAGGTGGAATCTGCATTAAGAGGTGGCACGTCCTTTTGTCAGGGAAGTGTCAAATGGTGGTCAGAGTCCTTCATCAGATGGTAGAGCTTGCAGCATAGTGCTTCGTAGGGAGATGAAGTTTCCAGATGATTTCTGCCTTCCCGAGAATGTCACCAAGGGTCATTCCATCTCTGCTCCTGTGGCCCCAGTGCTCAGCACGGTCTGATTACTTGGACCTCTGCCTCATCTGTCTCCTCTTGAGTTTCAGCCTACGCATTCACTTCTTCCTCCACTTGGCTCTCATGGCGCAGCGGAAATCGACAAGATGGCGCTAAGAAGAAGAGTGGAACAGTTGCTTTTTAAGGAGCAAGCTTGTCTTCATGCAAAATATCATTTAGTTCCTGAAGCACTGAGCTCTGAAGAGTGTAGCTCTGTGGGCTTTCACTCATGGAATGCTTTATTTTTCTTACAAATTCATGAGGAGGGGGCCTGGCTGATGGACAAACCAAGAGGTTGGGAATCTGGATCCTCTGCCATGTGCTGGAGAGATGCTTGATAGTGAAAGCAAGGGATCCACATCCTTAGCCCCACACTATCTGATCTTTGACAAGCAGCTCTTCTCTCTATGCTTCAGTCACCTCCCTTTTTGAAAATCACAGCACTTGCCCCTCTCCCATGAATGCAATGGGATAATTGACTTCTTGATCTGGTTCCTTCTGGAACTTCTGCAGGTAGGCATCTTCTCAGCCCCTTACACACTCTTTGAGAGTTGATTGGGACACTGAAAGTGACTTGCCTTGGGTTTGATTCCACAGCCAACATCTGTCAAAGATTGGACATGAACCAAAGCCTTTCTGATTTTGAGGTCATCTCTATCCACCAGACTACACTACCCACTGTAAATTTTTTAAAAATCCTTTTGTTTTAGACATTTGTGGCTTCATAATGTTTGAGCAGCTAGCACATTGCCATTAGAGAATCCTAGAATTGGAACAAACTTTGAGAAATCTAGTCCATTCGTGGAACAAATGTTTATTAAGTGTACATGGTGTTCAAAACACTGTGTAGGGGCAGCTAGGTGGCATAGTGGATGGAGCACCGGTCCTGGAGTCAGGAGGATCTGAGTTCAAATCCAGTCTCAGACACTTGACACTTACTAGCTGTGTGATCCTGGGCAAGTCACTTTACCCCAATTGCCTCACAAAAACAAACACAACACAATACACACACACACACACTCACACAAACACTGTGGTAGTGATGGGGAACATACAAAATTTAGATAAGATATGATCCCTGTCTTCACCCCCTTGCTTCTAGGAAGGACTTTATTTAAATCTTGAATTAAATCTTTCCTATTCTTCAACACCTTGTTTGTGGTTGGATGCTATTAATATTTAACTGCTCTAGGGGCAGCTAGGTGGTGCAGTGGATAAAGCACTGGCCTTGGATTCAGGAGTGCCCGACTTCAAATCCGGCCTCAGACACTTGACACTCACTAGCTGTGTGACCCTGGGCAAGTCACTTAACCCTCATTGCCCTGCAAAAAAAAATTTAACTGCTCTTTGATGTCAGAAATTCTTAATTTATTTAACCTAATACTGAAATCTGAGTCCTTATCATCAGCTTTCCTCACTGATAGCCTTTCTTATCTTCCTTCCTTGCTTTTTTCCCTTAGAAACCTGTTATTCTCTCTCTTTTCCCTGCAATACAAGAACACTACTCTTTGACCTTTCCCATCTTTCCAGATCTCAATTCTCTCATCTGATTTCTTTTTCCATGTCTCTGGGCCTGATCCTCAGTAGGCTCAGGGGTTCCCCTCCACTAAAAGTTCAAAAATGCTCTCAATGTCTGTTATTGAGTGGCTGTCAGATCCAGTTTTAATCTAAGTAAGTTACATTTCATTGTAAAGGAAAGTCCTTCGGGATTGTACTGAACAGAAGCAGCTTAAAACGAATAAACCTAGTTTATTCAAAGTCAACTAAGCAGCTTTTCCTTATTCAAAAATCATCTCTGAAGCCTAACATTCAAAATCTCAGACCTTTGAGAACAGAAATCTAGTAATTTTAAAAAGTGGAATGAGTATTTTCTGTGATATTCTCATTATTTTATAGGATGAAAAATCATTGCTCAAACTTTCCACCAAAGATTCCCCTTGGGTTCTGTCCAACTCTGAGATTTCAAAGGAGGAAAAAACTTGGAAAAGAAATAGCTTTGCAAACTTAAACTGTGACTTCTGCTGTCATGGGACTATAATTAAATTACATCCTAGGGATCCTTGAAATGGAGCTTATAGACATTCTCTCTCTTAGTCACCAGAGCAAAGACAAAGCTTTTCTTAGTATATGGTGTGTGAACTCATAACAAGAAAAAGGACAAGTGAACAGCACAGCAAGGTGTAACTGATTTTAATTTCTATCTTTCTTTTTCTCTTTTCACCTTACATTTTTTAAAGTCTCACCACTTGAGTTTTAGGAGTTCTAATATCCTGTAATACACTATGTTTTTCCAATCTTAAAAGTATTTTTTCCCAGTTACATGTAGAGAGAGTTTTCAACAATTGTTTTTATAAAATTTTAAGTTCCAAATTTTTCTCCCTTTTCCCTTCCCCCTTCCTTCCCTCCTCCCCAAGACAGAAAGGAATCTGATATAGGTTATATATGTACAACCACATTAAATATATTTCTGCATTAGTCATGTTGTGAAAGAATCAGAACAAAAGGGAAAAACCTCAAAAAAGAAAACAAAAAAAATTTGAAATACTATGGTTCAATCTGCATTCAGATTCCACAGTTCTTTTCTCTGGATATGAGACCATTTTCCATCCTGAGTCCTTTGCAATTGTCTTAGATCATTGTATCACTGAGAAGAGCTAAGACTATCACAGGTGATCATTGCACAATGTTGCTGTTACTGTGTACAATGTTCTCCTGGTTCTGCTCAATTCACTCAGCATCAGTCCACTTAAGTCTTCCTGGAATATACTATTAACTGCCATTTACTAAGCAAACACACTAAGCACAACATAGCATATATCACAATTTATGACCAAATGTGCTATGGGGTTTTTAAAAATCATGTAGAAAAAAAATACAGAAAATGTACAAATTTTAGAAATAGAGAAAATACAAATGCCTTTTATGTTTCAGGTAAAGAGTGGGACTTGTATAGATTTTAACATGGACCAGGGTTACTGTCACATAAAAAACCAACAACAATAATCGCAATAAGCTAGTTCTAATTGAGCAGGATGAATAGCTTATTCTGGGCTTCCTTGACATTTCATCATATAAGAAAGTTTATAAGAATCTACATATCTGGACTAGGAAGGATGCTGGATACTAATATAGAAAGATGAAGTTTGCTTTCTTCCTTTGAACATCTCAGGGCTTTTAGACACAGTTTGGGACTTTTGGCTGAGAAAAAAATTAATCAACAAGGATTTACTGATCATTTACTATATGTGCCCAGTTTTATGTTAGGAACTTTGGGAGAATGAAAAAACAATTAAATAAAATAAATTATGTATTGAAAAAAGCAGAACTAACACATGAAATAAGCAGAATAAAATCCAGGGATAAATTATAATACAGAGTATGTGTAATTTAAGTTCAGAGAAGAAATAGCTCAGTATGGGTTGGAGTTGCTGGAGAAACTAGGATGTGAACTGGATGAACTGGACCATAAAGGATAAGTAGAATTTAGATAAATAGTAGAAGAGAGAAAGTCTTCTAAGTAGACACACACAATAAATTCAAGAGACAGTGAGACCGTCTTCACTGAATTAAAATACACGGACATTCCTTGTTTTATTGGACTTGGCTTTTCTGAGCTTCACAGATACTGCGTTTTTTACAAATTGAAGGTTTGCGCCAGCCCTGCATTGAGCAAGTCAGCTGGGGCCATTTTTCCAACAGCATGTACTCACACTGTGTCTGTGTGTCACATTTCAGTAATTCTCTCAATATTGCAAACTTTTTCATCATTGTTATACCTGTTATGGTGATATATGATCAGTGATCTTTGATGTTACTATTGTAATTGTTTTGGGGCACCATAAACTGTGTTCACATAAGACAGAACTTAATCGAAAAATGTGTGTCTTCAGACTGTTCCACTAACAGCTATTTTCCTGTTTCTCCCTTTCTCCTCAGTAAGCCTCCTTATTCCCTGAGACACAACAATATTGAAATCAGGCCAATTAATAAATCTACAATGGCCTCTAAGAGTTCAAGTGAAAGGAAGAGTCAATCCAAGTGGCAAATTTCATTGGTGGCTTATTTTAGGAAATTGCCACAACCACTCCCAGCTTCTGTAATCACCACCCTCATCAGTCTGCAGTCATCAACATTGAGGCAAAACCCTCTACCAGCAAAAAGATTATGACTTCCTGAAGGCTCAGATGATGGTTAGCATTTTTTAGCAATAAAGTATTTTTTAAATTAAGGTATGTATTTTTAGACATAATACTATTGCACACTTAATAGACTACATTATAGCATAAACATAATTTTTATATCTACTGGGAAACAAAAAAATTGATGTGACTCAATTTATTGCAATATTTGTTTTATTCTGGAACCCAACTTGCAATATCTTCAAGGTATGCCTGTATTAGAAAACTAGACTGGATAGCTAGGGTCAGGTCAAATCAGAGAAGAACTTTCATTTGGACCTAATATAATAGGCAACGAAGACATTACAGGTTCTCTAGAAAGGAAGAGGAGGAGGGACAGCTAGGTGGTGCAGTGGATAAGACACCGGACCTGGATTCAGGAGGACCTGAGTTCAAATGTGGCCTCAGATGCTTGACACTTACTAGCTGTGTGAACCTGGACAAGTCATTTAACCCCAATTGCCTCACCAAAAAAAAAAAAAGAAAGAAAGAAAGAAAAGAAAGTAGGAGGAGTAGAGAATTCTGAGAACAGGCCCAGCAAAGATTTGAGTAAAGTTCATGTTCACTCTTCCCTTTGTTGCATTGACTCAATAAGAAATATGATCAAGTGCACTGTCTCCATTTTGTCATTTAAAATGTTATGGCCCAGAGGTGACTCAAGGTCATGCTCAAATCAGTAATGGATGTGAACGTACACTGTGTCTTCCTACTCAATACTTGCTTATAGTTCTATTTGACTAGTTAACCAGCTTAGCAGGTGGAGGTAGTCCAGTTGATTAGTTGATGACTGAGGCCTAGTTACTTCTGATGAAGAGAAACAGAGAAGTTGTTTTTTTAAGGTGAAATATGTGAAGGGCAAAAAAGGAATGAATGTGAGGGATGGATATCAGGGTCCAGAGAGCAGAGATGAGTAGTGCAGGAGGTGGCAGGGCCAGCCAGCACGCTGGCTGAGACGGCCCCTAAAGGAGCCCTCTTCAGGAATGCACCTCCCGGCTGGTGCGTGTGCTCGCTGGCTGAGATCCCCAGCTCACCACCCCACCATCCAATCGGGGCTCTGCAGAGGGGGTGGAGTGAGGCGGGGCTTGCTGGCTCTGGGCTCAGCGAGTCCTCGTTTTTGCACACACACGAATACAAAGAGCCATACGACCTTCGGGTATCCTTTTTCCATTTTTTTCCCTCCTTAATCTTGTGTGTGTGTATTCAAAATTAAAAGAAAAAAAATAGAAAGTTTTGGCAATGCTGGGGTGAGGAAATTGTTGTTAGGGGGAATTTGCTCTTTTCCCCATTTCTCTTTCTTTCTCTCTTTTCCTCTCTCCTATTCTTTCTTCTCTTTCCTGGTGAAGGTTTTAAATATACCACTAAATTGAGAGAAGCAGGACTACCATGTACAACTGTTTGCAGTCAAATTTGGAGGCATTTTTTTCCTCTTGAACTATCACACCTTAGGGTTGAGGATTTTTTTTTCCTGGTTGAAGGGAAGAAAAAAATGCAGTTGAAGTGTATATGGTGTTTGTATATATACATATATGTATAATATATACACATATGTTATATATACATAGTCTACTGAAAATTATCTCAATTTTCATCCCAGGTGAAGTCAAATTCAGAGATGTGAGATTCCCTAATTTCCAAAGCTGTTTGGTGTACATCTTACACACTCCCCAGTCCCCTAGCAACAAAATTAGGTGGCAATAGTCCAAGGTCAACAGGTTAAAAATACTGGGATATTTTTGTATCATAACTGAGATACCCTTCCTTTATCCCTTGGGAAAAGGTGAGGTGACTCTGCTTCTTAGAATGGGAGTGCTGCATATGTGTTCTCTTTAGAACATTTGTTTCTCTGTGTTTTCTTGGAGCAAGAATATTTTGAGGTTATGTGTTCTTGTGTATATATGTTCAGTCTGTGTATATGTGCTGTATAGAGAATATTTTATTTTCAGAAGTGTCCATCTTTTGGTTTTATGTATACAGATTGGCCTTAGGGATACAAGGTTGTCCATGTTGTGATCCCAAGTGTAATCATAACAGAATTTCAGTAGGCAAATATAGCTAAGAAATTATATGTTTCTTAAAGACAGACCCTTCTGTGAATTTGAAATTCATAAGTTGTTTTCATGTGAATGTTAAGTCTTTTCTTTCCATTTTCTAAGGGGTCTGATTAGTGAGTAAATAATTGGGGGAAATGGAAGGTAACCAATGATTCAATGGTAGTAATCAAGCAATTGAATCTGTGGTTCAAAACTTTCTTTAAGGAACTGTTCTGCCTTAAGAGAAGTTTTTCCTTTTATTTCTCATTCTGAAATGTACAGCTGTGCATATTTTGGCCTTTATATGTGGTTTGGTTGGTGTGTTATGAACGGAAGTACTCTCTGGGTGATTTGATGAAATGGTCGTTTATAGATTGGAATTTAGTTTGAAAGGCTCTGCAGTTGGCAGAATTTCAGGAAAATAATCCAGGCCAGTCCAATTCTCAAAAAATTCTCATATGGATGGAAGGAAGAACCAAAGGCAACATAATGAGAGGGGTGAGAAATGTATTTTAGTTATGGTGTCACATTTTTGGAATGAAAATTCTTCCTATGTTGAATATTCCCAATGAGGAATATGTGAATTTGGGAAGGAGGAAGGGACTGGCAAAACAGAGTTATATTGGTAAGATGGAAAATGCACACAGCCTTCTAGGTATCACAAGAGCCCTATCCACGTCACTCTGTTAGAAAAGAGGGAAGAAGCTTTCTTAAGCAAAAAACTGCCCTTGCTCTTAGTTAAGCAGTAAGAGCACCACCTGAATTGGAGAATTCACATGCCTGAGAGGAGATACAATGTATCCTCTGGGTGATGAAGAGGGAATCGAAATGTCACAATTGTAGGAAAGCCAGTTAGGCAAAAACAGGTA
This sequence comes from Dromiciops gliroides, assembly GCF_019393635.1. Lineage (NCBI taxonomy): Eukaryota > Metazoa > Chordata > Mammalia > Microbiotheria > Microbiotheriidae > Dromiciops > Dromiciops gliroides. The sequence goes on from NC_057862.1 coordinate 176,351,946, forward strand.
AACAGGTCAGATCTCATCATGATGAAAAAGATTTCCAAGCCTCTACTAATGGCTTCATTAATACTTAACAAAATTCCAGGAGAACCCTTGAGAATCTGGACAAGCCGCTGGAATTTATGATGGTATTTGACCCGTATGACTTTCCCAAACTTCATTTTCCTATGTCCTCCTAGGGGCATATCAGCATTTTTAAAAAATGGCTTTTTGGCATTGCCCCCTCACATGCATGCCAGAATAGTATTTGAAAAGCACATCAGTGCACGCCTGGGCCTGAATGTCTTAAGAGAGCTGCTCTGTCTGTGGCTCAGATCATTACTGCCACCAGTCTTGGGATGATGTTGGTAGTGGGAATTAAAGAGCTTGGTTACTCGTATATTAATTCCTTCTCTCCCTCCCTCAGCATGGCATGTCAGGTCACCAAATTAAACTCAGGTCTGACATTAGCTTTGCCATGGCTTGTCAGAAGGGAGATGTAAGAAAGGAGGGTTCTGCACAGCTGGGCACTTGCACCCTGTCCCTTGACTCGAGAGGGGGCTGGCACCTATCCTTCCTTCTAGACACCTGGAATCTTCCACCGGGGCCTCTCCCACAAGGTTTCCCGGCCCAGGGCCGAGCTGATTCTGTCTGGAGATTCTCATGGTGACCAGAGAGCTCTTTTTTGCTCTCAGGGAGGCTCGCCTCTTTGTTAGGGAATTATTAGGGAGCTGTGCGATCGCAACCGTACAGAGACCCAAATTATTTCACGGCATTCAGCCAGGATTTGTTAATGGTATTCTCCAGCCACCACCCCCTCCCCTTTTGTTTGGGGAGCCACAGACAACAGGAGCGCGTAAACAAACACTCAGATTCAAGATGGCGCCGGGCGGCCATGAAAAAGCCGTCGCCGTCGCATCCCTCCCTGAAGAGGCCCCCTCCCCTCCCTGGCCTGTTGAGTGACTGCGAATCGCAGCCAATTGAGTCCCTTCCTGCCTCCTTCCTTTCCCTCCCTCGCGCCCCCAGCCACCTAACTGCCAACCAGCGGGAGACAAAGGGAGGGGCTTCTCCGCGTGCGCGCCTAGGTACACGAGCCGGCGGCGGCGGCGACAGGCGCGCGCGGGCCGAGGGCCCTTCCCCTTCCTTTGCCTGGCGGACCCGGCGCGCTCCTGGGTTCTCGCGCGCGCGCGCAGTTTTCTCCGGCACACGCCGTGGAACACTGCGGGAGCGGGAGCTGGGCCTGAGTCCCTCGCGGCAGGCGCTGGTAATGAGCCTTTTAGCAGCCCGCCGACCCACACCGCCGGCCTCCTACCCGCCATCCCTGGGTCTGTCTGGCCGAGGTGGGGACCCCGGACCCTTCGGTTCATAACCCGACCTTTCTGGGAGGATTTAGGTCGTGCGCGGCCCTCGCTGCCCCCGGCAGCCTGGCCGGCAGCTTCGTCTCCGGCCTCACCGTTGTCAAACTTAACTAATATTTAATCGTCTAACATTTACTGCCCCCCCCCCCCCCCCCCGCCAAGGGACTACGGCACCAGGCGCCATGTGCCAAGAGCTAGGATTTCAGTTTCTCTAGTAAACAAAAAAGGCATATCGGTAGGAAAAACTCAAACCGAAATTTAAGTGAATCCTAAATTACTGTATTTTTAGCAAATCCTGTTTTGGGATTTTGGGGGGGGGGCGGGAGTAGGAGACAGTCTTTTACTGCAATGAGTTCAATACTGTATCATAGTTAAATATGCCCCAAAAAATGAATTTCTCAAGTCATATTGCAATTCTTTCTCCCTCCCCCCATCCTCGAAGTCTACCCCTTGTCTTCCTAGTTTCCCAGGTTTTATGTCTTTTTGCTAATCCCAAATATAAATGAGTAAGTATACTTTTTTCAAAAATTTTAATCCAGTAAACAATTATTAAGTGCTTACTACGTGCCAGGCGCTGTGCTAAGCTCAGGGCATAGAAAAAGAGGCAGAAGAAAAAAATCATTTTTAAGTATCTGTACACTGTAGAAAGTATTTTACGGTAATATTTGGTCATCTGCTTGTGGTGTTAGCATCTCCATTCTGACAGAAAAAGACCTTTGAGCTGTCTTAATGTAATCTATTGAGTCATTTTACACCTGTAAATGGATCAGCAGCAGGAGCTCAGAAAAACAGTTTGTAGACTCAAATGTCCATTTGCTTATTTTAATAAGGTTTGAGGTATAAATGTTCTCTGCACATTTAAAAAAGTCCATTGCCAGCTTGACCCTGAATGACTAAAGGACCCAAGATATATTATCATGGCTTGAAAACTTTTATTTTTCATAGTTTGGAGGTGAAATCATTCGTGCAGAAAATGCAGACTCAAAATGGGGAAAAAAGTGAGGGAGCTGCCAAGAGTGTGATATATTTAGTTCTAATACTAGACCTGTGACTGGTGGAAAAGGATGGTTAAAGTTAGGGGCAGTCACACCCTGAACCACTTAAAAAAGATGAATTTTTTTCCTTTTTATCTAAAATAGTATTTATGAGAAAATATAAAAATAAAATGTTGAAAAATATATTGAGTTGCTAATGCTGGCCTGCATCAGTGAAGGGAGTCTTCACATAGGAAGCTCCTTACACTGGACAAGATTTAAAAAAAAAAGATAGTATCTGTATTTAGGGGCTGGAGCTATGTGGAGTTCATAGCTTGGAGAGAATTTGCCTAAGAGTCAGAAGATGTGTAAGTCATGACTACCATTTCCTAGTTTTATCAACTTGGAACTTAACCTCGGTTTCCTCACCTATAAAAGGGGGAATAATATCTGACTTACCTACTTAACAGGCTTGTTGTTAGTATCTAGTGGGACAAGCTATGTTAGAAGTGTCTTGAAAATTGTAGAATGCTGTGCAAATATAAGGTACTAAAGTGGAAGATCTTTTCCATAGCATCTGAGCTAAAGACAAATATATGACTTTAGGGTGATCAATTTTCTTAATTCACTTTTTTTCTTAAAACAAATTATATCTTATAAGAGAATTGCTGATTTTAAATTACCTATAAAATCAGTAAGTACAGAAATTAACGTTTTACATGTTAACTAAGGGACCCAGAGTTTGTCTCAATAACTAGCTTTACCATTGTCTTACTCAACACTTCATGGTTGGTATAGTGTGGATGACTTGACTATGCTACAAAAGCTAGACCTACACATATTCCATATGCCATAAATTATATATACATACACACACAAACATACACACACATATACACACACACACATCAGGCATGTATGTATATGTGCATACAATAACAATAACAGTAGCTGGGTGGTGCAGTGGATAGAGTGCTGGACCTGAAGTCAGAAAGACTCATCTTCCTGAGTTCAGATCTTCCCTCAGATACTAGCTGTTTGACCCTGGGCAAGCCGCTTAACCCTGTTTGCCTCAGTTTCCTTATCTATAAATGGCAAACCACTCCAGTATCTTTGCCAAGAAGATCCCAAATGGGGTCACAAAGAGTCAGCCATTACTGAAAAAAGACTGAACAACTGAGACCAAGTTTTGCAAGGAATTTTACATATATTATCTCATTTTATCCTTAAAACAACCCTGGGAGGTAGGTGTTATTATTTCCATTTTACAGATGAGAAAATTGAGGATGACAGAGGTTGTGACCTGATGAGATTTACACAGCTAGTGAGTTTCTGAGGCAGGTTTTAAACTCAGGTCTTCTTGACTCCAGGTCCAGTGTTCTATCCACTATACTACCTGATTCCTCATATATAAATATATGTGTGTATACTCACATATCATACATACCACATACACATTACATACATGCATACACACATACATATATTTTCCCAAAGCATATCCATCGGCTCACCTCTGCAGGAAGCATCTGTGTCAGATGTAGCATTCCCTTTGCTTGGTTTTTCTTCTCTCTCTGCTAGGTCATGTACCTTAACCTGCCCTTTCATCATCAGGTCTATGGTATTTTTACAGAAAGGAGAGAGGGAGTGACTGACCCCCTCTCAGAATGTCTATGACTAAATTGTGTGTGTCAGGGAGGGTGGGGAATTCATTCCTATACCTGACACTTTATTTCCTGAGTTCTTGTGAGTGTGCTTCCCATTTATACAGTATCACTAACAGTGACTCTATTGATTCAAACATAAAACATTTACTAAACTGTAAGGCAAAAACAACAATAATAACATTTGTTAAATTGAAGACAATAGTAATAATATATAGCATGGTTCCTCAAAAGACAAAAAAAAGGGCAAGAATAATCAAAACATTACAACCCATCCACAAACTTTGTTTAAATTGTCCCACCAATGTATGCAGGTTCTGTGGGAAAAGTGAGCATTCACTTAGAAACCTAGGAGAGGGACATATGTGTAGGGAAACTCATGCCTGGGACAAGCCATAACTCTAGACTTCAGATTTTGCTTTCTTTTATCCCTTCAGGAGCCATTTGTGCCGCCCAAAACCACTTCTGCAAGTTGCTATCCTTCTGGTCTTCACTACTTTCAAAGCAAAGAAACTCTTCTATTCTCAAGCTTATGAAGCAGTTAACAATTTCATTTTTTAACTCACAGTCTCCCTTAGCAGAGTGCTAAGAAAGTGTTAGCACTTTTTAAACAAAAAGATATATCAATATTGAACTTGTTCAGTAACAAGCAGTTCCCTTAAGCCAGATAACTGCAAAGTTCCTCAACTTGACTTTCTGGGCAATGCAGACAAGCCCAACTAGTTCTTCATTTCACAAGATTCTGCTTTCTCCACTTAGCCTCTAGCAAAACCAAGCCTTTTTTAAAATACGAACAGCTCACAGCAAAACAGATGCAAAACCTGTCTTTCCCCTTAAATGTTTCTCCCTCATACTTAGAGCCATAGAGAACAACCAGGCACCCTGCAGAGATTTTCCTTACTCAGGCTCTAGATGGCACTAGAGAGCAATAAGCAAAGCCATCTCCTCAGAAGTTAGATTTAGCTCTCCAATCTCCATAGCAGTTGTATTAGTAATGTCTCTTTTTATTTCAGCAGGTTCTCTCCAAAACAATTGAAGAGTCAGCTTTCTCAGCTGGATGCAGTTTCTCTAGTAGTCTTTATGGCCTCTATCCTTGGCTTCCTGTGACTCTCCCTGTTTTGAGCTCACTCTCTTGCTTTAGCCTAGGTCTTCTCTGACTTCCTATAATCTTATAGGAATCTTATTGCCTTGTAACTCATTTTTACCTTAAATATGAATCAAGAAATTCACCTCTCTATCACTTCTTATATAATCTTCCCATAGTCTCCAAACAAGTTATTTGATTTATAGTTTCTCAGTTATAAATTTCAAAAGTCTAAAAGCAGTCACGTGCAAACAAACCAATGTACCACAATTCCTGCAACCATCATTTACTCAGTTATTGCTCCACCTTCAAACTGGCCCTCTGAGTATATTCATCTGAGAAGAAGCTCAAAACAATTTGTGTCTCATCCACATTTTATTAATTTCTTTACAATTTATCAGTTTCCCTTACACAAATGTTCTTTTTCTGCCCCTTTGAGTAACCAAAATGTCCTTACACAAAAGGGGCAATACCACACGCACACACACACACACACACACACACACACACACACACACACACGGTTGATGAGTTTGTCAGTGTGAGCCTTTGGAACTCTCCCTACCAGTACAGGCCAATAACTACCCATTTGTGACTTAGTAGGTAAGTAATAGGGAATTGTTTGAAGCACATAGAGGTTATGATTTGCCCAGGATCACAGGGATAATTGTCAGAAGTGAGATTTGAATCCAGGTTCTTCCTGATTGTAAAGCCAACACTATCTACTATGCTGCACCACCTAGCTGCCCCCATAACTTTTTTAGAAGGAGATTATGTGTAGTGTATTTTTTTTGGGGGGGGAAGGTGGGGAACATTATGTGAAGAAGAACTTCTGGTCTTCCTTTCACAAGTTAACTTCTCTACCTTTGCATTAGATCCTAAACCCTCCTATGTTTGAAGGAATCTTGCTCCCATATTTATCTCCTCTCTAATGTTTTTATTCAGTCCCTTCTTCCTGGCTCCCTTTCTTCTGCTTTTAAGCATGTTCAAATTAGTAACATAATGTTAAGTGGAAAGAGCTCTGGATTGGGATTCAAGGGACCTAGATTCTACCACTGGTTCCATCACTGACTCACTATGTGACCTTGGCAACCCTCTCTGGGGACTCAACTGTAAAATAAAGAAGCTAGATTAAACTATCTCCAGGATCACTTTCAGTTCTAAAATTTTAACTCTTTAGCTTTATTTATGCTGCCTCTTTAAGATACTTTCAATTTCTGTCCTTCCTTTCATAGTTAAACTTGTTGAATAAATCATTTATACCTTCTGCCCCTGTTTCTTCACCACTCACTCTTTTTAAACACATTAGAATGCACTTTAATGTCATAGAAATGTCTTTGTAAAGCATCCAAGACCCTCTCCTTAGCCACTTTAATTCATTTCAGTATCTCTGTTGTGTTTGTCATCATTCATTAGCCCTTCATTCTTGAAACTTTTTCTCCATTCGTTCCTCTCATTGCACTTATCTTTTACCTCCCTGACTACTGTTTGTCTCTCTTATTATTAGTTCATCCTCCTTCAGCACAGTGGATAGAGAGCTGAGCTTAGAGTCAGGAAAATCCCAGAGTTCAAATCCAGGTTCACACACATATTAGCCCTGTGATCCTGAGCAAGTACTTAGGCACATAGTAGGCACTATATAAATCCTAGTTATTATAATAATAATAATTATTATTATTCTTTACCCTTGTGCCACTCAAAGAACAATTCTTCCTTTGCTGTTTTCCTTTGGAGACCACATTCGTCCTCACAGTTTCAATTCACACCTTCAAGTCTAGCATTTAATGCACTTCACAATCTGGTTCCAATCTACTTTTCCAGCTTTCAGCTCACACTTAGTTCCTTCACATACTCTATAATCCTACTAAATTGGACTCCTCGTCATTTCCTGAATTCTTCTTGCCCTTTTCTACCTTCCTGTATTTTTGTTCATGACATCCACTATGCTTGGAATGTACTCACCTTTCCCCGCATCCCCACCACTCTCCCCTCCAGCCATCTTGATTAATTGAAATCTTACTCATCTTTCAATGTTTAGCCAAAATGTATCCTCCTCCCTGAGGCTTTACCTTATTACTCTGTCCAAAATGTTTACCTCCATGGATCTCTTATAAGATGACCTCCCTATCCATCAGTCTTAAGTGGCAATGAAGCAGTAGGTTAAGATCTGTTGAGGTCTTCCAAAGAAGCCCACATATAAGGACTTTAAGTGATCCTGGGATTTAGATACATCTTTGGAATTACCCCCCTCCCTGCTTTTCCAGGCCATTACCCCTCCCCTAGCCTCTTTCTTCAATTCCAAATCCGAACTCTTGAGTTAACCAGTTCAACTTTACACTGTTTTTGACCCTTGAATTCCTTGCCACGTTGTTTTATCTCTGCTTATCTTTTTCCAAATCCTAACTATGGATTACTTCTACCATTTGACTTCTTTGTTCCTGCCGAAGGCTGCTGCAGAAAGTCACACAACTATACTGACCTGGTATGTTACAAATTCATGTAATCCAGACTCAGCTGAGCTGAGCTTTCATTACAGCATGACACTCCTTTTACTCCTCCATGACTGAATGACTATCAAATTCCAGGCATTTGGTGGTTCAGTGGCTAGAGAGCTGGATCTGGAGTCAGGAAGCTCTGAATTCAAATGTATCCTTAGACACTTGCTAGCCATGTGACCCTGGACAAGTCACTTCACTTCTGTTTGCCTCAGTTTCCTCAACTGTAAAATAGGGATAATAATAGCACCTACTTTGCAGGGTTGTTGTGAGAATCAAATGAGATAATGTTTGTAAAACCACAAGAGGCTTAGTGTAGTCCTTGGTACATTATATTATTCTCTTACTCTTCTTATTTCTTACTCTCTTTTCTTCCCTCACCACAGAGTGTTCCAAACCTTTTCTTCTTTCTTCTAGTCAGCTATACCACAACTTCCTCCTTTCTTCTTATCAGAGGAATTCATTTCATACTTCACTGAAAAAATGGAGGCTGTCTATTGACCCTCCATCATCCCCAACTCCACACTTCAAAAACCTCGACATGGTCCCTTATCCTTTCCTCCTTTCCTCTGGTCTCAGCATATGAGATGGCCTTTGCCACTGCCAGTCCTTCTACTTATGTCCTTCATCCCATTCCCTCCCAGTTTTCAACCTCTTCTTATCTACTGAATCCTTTATTGCATCCTTCAGTCATGCCAGATCTCTCCCATTTAAAAAAAAAAAATCTTCACTGGACTCTACTGCCTTAAGCTATCACTTTCTGGCTCTCTTCCTTTACGTTGTTTAACTAGAAGAAGCTGTCTATGGTCCTTGTCTGCACTTTCTCCCCTGACACTCAATTCAGTCTGGCCTATATAACTTGATGGAAACTTCTCTTCAGGGCCACCAGTGATCTCTTTTCTCCCAAACCCAATGGACTTTTCTCCTTCTTGACCTTTCCTCAGTATTTGTCTTTGTTGATTCCTTCCTCCTTGAATTTTCATGATATTGATCTGTCATGGTCCTCTTCCTACCTGTAGGACTTATCCTTGTCCATCTCTTTTGTAAAGTCATTATCCAGGAGGACCCCAGTTAAAGTCCAGCCTCAGACACTTGACACTTACTAGCTGTGTGACCCTGGGCAAGTCACTTAACCCTCATTGCCCCGAAAAAAGAAAAAAAAAAAAGAAAGCAGCCTCTCTCCTCCTCACACAGGGATGGATGGGGCCTTAGAAGAGGGACTATTGGGGCAGCTAGGTGGCGCAGTGGATAGAGCACTGGCCCTGGGTTAAGGAGGACCTGAGTTCAAATCTTGCCTCAAACATTTGACACTTACTAGCTGTGTGACCCTGGGCAAGTCACTTAGCTCTCATTGCCTTGCCAAAAAATAAAAAAATTAAAAATAAAGAAGAGGGAAGTAAAGTCATTATCCATGTCTATCTCTCTGGCTATCCTTCAAAACTGTCTTGGATCCTTTCCTCCTCTCTCCATACTCTAAATGATCTCATCTCTTGTAGATTCAACTATCAAGTCTATGCAGATGACTTCAAAATTTACACAATCCAATGCTCAGCTCCCTTCTGAGTATCAGTCCTACACCTATATCTGCTTACTAGACATTTCAACTTAGATTTCGTGTAGATATCTCAAAACTCAACATGTTCAAAACAGAACACATTATAATAATAACACCTATCTCCCAGGGCTGTGAAGTTAAATGAGATAGTACTTGTAAAGTGCTTTGCAAACCTTAAAGTACTTTATAGATGCAATTATAGTTATTATTTCCTATTTCCGTTGAGGGCAGCACCATTCTTCCAATCAGTCACCCAAGTTTGTAATCTATGCATTGTCTTCAACTGTTCACACTCCCTCACCACAACAGACAAGTTTTTTTGGTTCTACTTCCTCAACAAGAAAAATCCATACTCTTGATATAAAGCCTCGAGGAACTTAATTCTAGCAGAAGATGACATTGTTGAAGTTATGGAGGAGACGAAAGAGTGAGATACATTGGGAGTGTTAGTGTACTGTACCCCCACACACACTTTGATTTTATTATGTATTATCCTGTATTTACTCATCTCTGAACCTGTTGTATTTTTAATTCCTTGAGGGGTAGAAATAACTTACTCTTGTTAATATATACTCAACACCTAGCACAGTGCCTGGCACATAGTAGGTACTTATTAAATGTATTGATTGATTAGTTGACTAATGGTCTGTTCATTTTAGAAATTCTATTTTGTTTTCTGGCTTTTAACAAAACTTTATTCTGTAAAAAACTAAAAACAAAAACCCTCATAGCTCTTAATTCACTCTTTTTTTTTTTTTTTGGGTGAGGCAATTGGGGTTAAGTGACTTGCCCAGGGTCACACAGCTAGTAAGTATTAAGTGTCTGAGGTCGGATTTGAACTCAGGTCCTCCTGACTCCAGGGCCAGTGTTCTATCCACCACACCACCTAGCTGCCCCTCTTAATCCACTCATGCACTTGATCTTATATTTTGTATTAGTTACTTGTCCACATGCCTTGTCTCCCCTATTAGATTATAAACTCTTTGAGTGAAGTATATTTTATTCATCTTCATATGCTCTAACATTTAGCACAGTGAACCTTATACACAATAGGTGCTTTGCAAATGTATATTGAATTGATTTCAGAGATTTCAGAGCTACATCTCTAATTCTGACTTGTTATTCAGACCTTTATCTATAACTGCCTATGGTACATATCCCCCTGAACATCTTGTCATCACTTGAAATGCAGAATGCATAATCCTTTCTAGAATACTCGAATCTTTATTTAACCTTTTCATTTTTGTCAATGGTACCACTTTTCTCCTGTTCTCCTGGCTCACAGCCTTGGAGTCGTCAGTGGCCTCTTCAGCTTTTATTCCTGTCTTCCCTTATGGGGTACCATTGTCCAGTAATCACCAGATCCCACCAGTTCTGCTTCTATAATGTCTCTGTCAATCCTTGTTTCATTAAATCCAGATCTTTCACATGTGCCCAAATTCAGTCCCTTGCCACTCCCATCTGAATTACTTGCAATCATTGTCCAGCTATTTTTCTTACCTCCAGTCTCTCTGTTTGAATTCATTCTATGAATTGCTACTAGATTAATCTTTCTAAAATAGTTTTCATTACATCTCCCAGTTCAGAAACCTACAGGGGCAGCCTGTTGACTTATTAGATCAAATTCTAGTTTAAGGTGTTACTTATTATACCTTCCTTATCTATCTGATTCACTCTTTCACAGCTACCTAGCAAAGCCAAGTTGGTCTATCCATCCATTTCTTTCTTCCTTCCTTCCTTCCTTATGTTAGGATCTTTGCATCTCAGATTTTGTTTTGTTTTGTTTTTTGGTGAGGCAGTTGGGGTTAAGTGACTTGCCAAGGGTCACACAGCTAGTAAGTGTCAAATTTCTGAGGCTGGATTTGAACTCAGGTACTCCTGACTCCAGGGCTGGTGCTCTATCCACTGTGCCACCTAGCTGCCCCTCTTTCTTTCTTTCTATCTAATCTACCTCTCTATCCACATGCACTTATGTACTATCTGAAATTTTCACAATTATGAAAGATACCTTGAGTGTAGAAACTTTGTTTTCTATTTCCTTAATCTCAGTAGGTACTGCATAAATCCAGTCAATGTGTCACCATGTGTACACCTCCTTTTCTCCCTCAGTACTTCAGTAGATCCATTGTTTAATGGATCACTCCAACCAATACAGATCACAGTTGCTAACCCCCTATACCATACTCTATCATCCAGACTTTTGGTCTAACTTTGGTTAATTAACCACCACAATATATGGTTTCTTAAGTTACTAGTGGTCAGCCTTTTGAGCCTCTCTATACTGAACTAGGCTGGTCCTTAGAAAGCAGGCACGGGGGCAGCTAGGTGGCACAGTGGATAGAGCACCGACCCTGGAGTCAGGAGTACCTGAGTTCAAATCCGGCCTCAGACACTTGACACTTACTAGCTGTGTGACCCTGGGCAAGTCACTTTTTTTAAAAAATAATTTTTTTTTCGGGGCAATTGGGGTTAAGTGACTTGCCCAGGGTCACACAGCTAGTAAGTGTCAAGTGTCTGAGGCCGGATTTGAACTCAGGTACTCCTGAATCCAGGGCCGGTGCTCTATCCACTGTGCCACCTAGCTGCCCCCTTGGGCAAGTCACTTAACCCCAGTTGCCTCACTACAAAAAAAAAAAAAAAGAAAGAAAGAAAGAAAGCAGACACGTACCCCATCACTGAACTTGTACTCAAATCTTTTTCAGGACAATAGGACAGAACTCATGTTCCTGGAATACCCTTTGGGAACCTAGAATCAACTTCTAGGAAGTATCCACAATGAAGCATCAGAGTTGAAGCCCACCCTGTACATAGCCATATAAGAAAAGGCCAGGGGCAGCTAGGTAGCACAGTGGATAAAGCACCAATTCTGGATTCAGGAGAACCTGAGTTCAAATCCAGCCTCAGACACTTAACACTAGCTGTGTGACCCTGGGCAAGTCACTTCACCCCAATTGCCGCACCAAAAAAAAAAAAAAGGTCCAAAATGTATCAATCCATGTTATTTAATTTGCCCATTCTCTAATGGGGATACCCAGAGAATATAGTATACATGTATGTGAGTATCTATATGTATAAATAGATAAATATATATAAACATAAATGTGTGTATACACACATACGTATATATACATACATACACAAACACATAGTATTGCCAAACTACTTCCAATAGAGTAGAGAGACAGTTAGAATGACGATGAGGAATTCAAAAGGTAAGGAACACTCAGCTCAAGGTGCAGAACTAGAAAGGAGTAGAGTATATAGGAATCAAGTGGGAGAAGTGAATGCTGTGATAGACTGCCTGGGAAGGCCACTTTAGTGGAGGGCAAGAGCTGGAGGAAGGGACAACACTGGAAAAGCGAGAAGTGCTCTGGGGTGAGGAGCAAAATCACCAGATGTTACAACTGTCAGGTTGGGACCACAAAGGGGTTTGACAGCCCATGAAGCCAGCTGGAAACTAGGAGCCACATGGTAGCCTGAGCTGATTGAATGTTAATTCCTGGTTCTACCAGGGCTGTACATAGCCAACACAGCATTTTGAAGCCACTCTCTACTCTGTCAAAATGCAGAATCCAGCTTTTTCTCAGAACATTTGTGTCTAAGGGTTTCCCTGCTCATAGTATACTTTATTAAAATTCTGAGAGAAGGAGGTTATTTAGGAGGAAAGAGATAAGAACGACCACTATAGGAACTGACAAAAAAATCATATAATGTCCTGTTTTAACCTTTCGTTTTAATTTTGCTTTAACCTTTCATTTTAGGTTTTGTTGTGTCTTTTGGTGACTAATGACAAATGAAACAGTAAGTGGATTTGGGTTAAGCTCTTTCAAATGCACAGAGGCTGTTTCTTTGATATGGAGGTAGAAAAGAGAAAATTAAAAGCTATTCTTTAATAACCAAATGTAATTAAAAGGAGTCATCAAATTAAGTTTTAGTACCTCAGAGGCACAGACATGTTGGCTGTTTCAGAGATGGGTTGGTGGAGTCTAGAAAACTAGATCTACAAAATATTAGCCAAATTGTCTCCCGTCCTTTTAATTGTGATTCTATGATAAAATTAACAGAGTAAGATAAAAGTATATCTCTGGAGGATACGCTAAACCTACTTAAATTTTTGTCACTTGATGAGTTCAGGTAGGATTTTTCTTAACTACAACCCAGTATCATGTAGAAAACAATAATATTTATGATGTTCCTTGAGATTTTCCCAGTTATAGGGACTGGAATTTTTTTTGGGTGGGGTAAAGGTTTATCTACTTAACTACCATACTTAAAAGACTATAAGATTTTTCAGTAATATGCTCTCCTTTTTTCAGAGGGGTCAAGGATTATGTGAAAGGAGGGAACTGGTTTTACTGTTGGTTATACAGGGAACACTGATAAAGGGATTGAGGAATTCATGAACATTAGTTCTCTGTGGTGCTAGAACTAATGGTAGCAGGGACTGCTAGGTGGCGCAGTGGATAAAGCACTGACCCTGATTCAGGAGGACCTGAGTTCAAATCTAGCCACAGACACTTAACATTTACTAGTTGTGTGACCCTGAGCAAGTTACTTAACCCCAATCGCCTTACCAAAAAAAAATCACTGGACTACCTAAACATAAATGAATGAATGAATGAAAAGATGTTGGTTTTGGGTTTTTTTGTTTTTTTTTTAAAAGAACTAATAGTAGGAAAGATTTGACAGCTACCTGGATATATACAGCAGCAGGGAGGATGGCCATTTTTTCTTTTGGCGGGACAATGAGCGTTAAGTGATTTGCCCAGGGTCACACAACTAGTAAGTGTCTAGTGTCTGAGGCTGGATTTGAACTTAGATCCTCCTGAATCCAAGGCCAGTGCTTTATCCACTACACCCACCTAGCTGCCCCCAGTTTGCCATTTTAAAATAAATGCAACCATCCTATTTTTTAAAAATAAGTTTTTATTGATATTTTCTGTTTCTTAAATCACCATAGTATTCCATCTATCCCTCCCATTCTCTATCCCAGAGAGCCATCCCATGTGAGAAATAGTATTTATGAGAGATGAAAAAAAAAGTTAGCACAGCTGATCAATATATTGAAAAAGTCTGAAAACATGTGCAATGTGTTATAGCTGTGGCCTTCCCACCTCCACAAAGGGGTAAGATGAGCCTTTCCTCTCATATGTCTTCATTCAAATTCCTTTTGATCTTTATAATTTTGTAACATTTACTTTTGATATTTTTGGTGTGTGGTTGTTCTTTCCATGTGAATTGTTTTCTTGGCTCTGCTTACTTTACTTTAAATGCATATATTCTTTTTTTTTTTTTTCCGTAAGGCAATTGGGGTTAAGTGACTTGCCCAGGGTCACACAGCTAGTAAGTGTTAAGTGTCTGAGGCCGGATTTGAACTCAGGTACTCCTGACTCCAGGGCCGGTGCTTTATCCACTGTGCTACCTAGCTGCCCCTAAATGCATATATTCTTAATGCCTGAAAATTCTTCACCTTATGACACACTTTTATTTGTTTTATGATAAATCATGCTGCATCATGTTGCAGTGAAGAATCTAAGCCTTTGCTAGATGGTAATTCAGTTCGATTCAACAAGCATTTATTAAGCTCCTACTATGTGCTAGGCACTGGAGCTACAAACACAAAAAATGGGGAAAAAATCCTTGCCTTCAAGGAGCTTACATTCAACTGAGTTGGGAGGGGTGGGGGGAGAGAAGCATATGTATAAAAATAAATAAATACAAATATATACAAAGTACTTGGTGGTAGGGGTGAGTAACAATTGGCAGAATCAAGAGGTAGCACTTATGCTGGATCTAGGAAGGATTCCAAGAGAAGGAAATGAGGAAGGAGAGCATTCTGGTCACAAGGTATGCCCAGCAGATGCAGTTCTCAAACCTCATTTAGGATACACAAATGCTGCCTTGGTTCTCTGGCCTGTTGTTTCATCCTATCACTTTGAAGGGTTTAGAGGGACAAAAAAAACCTTTAAAAAGGGGCAGCTAGATGGCGAAGTGGTAAAGCACCGTCCCTGGATTCAGGAGTACCTGAGTTCAAATCCGGCCTCAGACGCTTGACACTTACTAGCTGTGTAACCCTAGGCAAGTCACTTAACCCTCATTGCCCTGCCAAAAAACAAAAAAAAATAAATTAAAAATAAAATATAAAAAAACCCCTAAAAAAGCCAGCTCTCTGCTCTAACTTCTCATTTCATTTCTTTATTATCTTCTCATCTGCATGCCCCCAAAAGAATTATTGATAGGGTGATTTCTGTTATGATATGAGAAACACTAGGGGCAGCTAGGTGGTGCAGTGGATAAAGCACCAGCCCTGGATTCAGGAGTACTTGAGTTCAAATCTGGCCTCAGACACTTGACACTTAACTAGCTGTGTGACCCTGGGCAAGTCACTTAACCCTCATTGCCCTGCAAAATAAATAAATTAATTAATTAATTAAAAAAAAAAGATATGAGAAACACTATGTGTTTGTGGTATTCCTAAAGTCTGAATACACCTTTAATGTCTAAATATACCTTTAATTTATGAAAGGGCTAGTGTTTCTGACTCCCCATGATACTAGGAAGCAGTAGTAACAATAATGATAAGAATAAGAATTAATAAAAAATAATTAACATTTATTATTCACTTTAAGGTTTAGGGTTGGAAGGAATATATTCTAGATCGAGAGGAACAAAACCAGAGTTCTGTTGGCCAAGCAATGCTCCCTGAAAGACACTTAACTTCTTTTCTTTTCTTTCTTTCTTTTTTTTTGATGAAACTGTTTCATTGTGAACCTTTTTGGTTCAACTTTGTCTTTTCTTTTAATTATAAAAGTATTTTATTATTTTCCAGTTACATGTAAAGATAGTTTTCAACATTTGTTTTCATAAGATCTTTAATTCCAAATTTTTCTCCCTTTCTTCCCTCCCCCTTCCCCAAGACAGAAAGCAATCTGATATAGGTTATATATGTACAATCCTATTAAACATATTTCTGTATTAGTCATGTTGTGAAAGAAGAATCAGAATTTAATTTCTATTTGCCTCATTCATCTAGATTCGGGGTAAATGTGTCTTATAGGCAGGACTCTGAAGATAAAATAACCTTTGTGAGGTATTTTAAACTCTTTAAAGAATGATGTTGGGGGCAGCCAGGTGGCGAAGTGGATAAAGTGCCGGCCCTGGATTCAGGAGGACCTGAGTTCAAATCCAGCCTCAGATACTTGACACTTATTAACTGTGTGACCCTGGGAAGTCGCTTAACCCTCACTGACCCATCAAAAAAAACAAACAAACAAATAAAGAAAGAAAGAATGATGTCATGGCTATAGGAGATATTACTGTTGTTATTACAATGATGATATTAAGGAGACAGTCCTATATTTTCTTCCTTAATCTTCCAAATTTTTCAGATGATGGTGGATCCTCTTTTCTATTCTATAGTCAGGTTTTTGGCAAGGTTCCATGACTGATCCAGCAAGAATCCTTCTCATCCCTTGAAAAGTGAATTCATCAGAAAAGTTCCTGCAGGCCTTATCCTTATATGTAATCAGTGTTTGTGATACACTGTGGTGTGTTCGGAGACTGTAAAGTGACCCAAGAACAGGCAGCCCAGGGGCTGCAAATAGAAGATAAAGACATCTTTCACACTCCTGGCCAAGCATAGGCAACAGAGGGGCTAAGGAAAACACTCTCCCACCATGGACCTACTTCTTGCTGGCTCTTTCTTTACAGAACTGATTGCTTGGTGCCCGAGTTCTTTCTGACTGCTTTTGAATGAGACGGGGAAACGTTTCCAGAGAGCCCAATGTTTATTTTCAGTCTTGTGAAGCCAGGCTTGACCCTGGACAAATTTTGGAAAGCCCTATTGGTATAAACACAAAGAACTATAACATTGTGTCAGTTAGACATGTCCTTCAGCGCCACCATCTTGTTTTCCCCACCTAATGGCAGTGAAGCCAAGTGTTGCTGTTGTGCCTGTAAAAGTGAGCCAAATGGGGGCACCTCAGGGCCTCCAGGGGGTGAACCTCAACCTTGTACCCCAATCACAGTGACAGGACATGGCCTAGCCGTGCAGAACTCAGAACAGCTCTTACACATCATATATCAGCGGGTGGACAAGGCAGTGGGATTGGCCGAAGCTGCCCTGGGCCTTGCAAAAGCCAACAATGAGTTGTTAAAGCGCCTCCAGGAGGAAGTGGGTGAACTGAGGCAGGAGAAAGGCCCTTCTACTGAGGAGGGTGCAGAAGATGGGGCACACTGTACTCCACCTGAGGAACCAGGATCTCTCAAGGGGAGTCCAGGAGAAGCCTGCAAGGCACTGTCTGCTGTGGAAGAAGAATGTGACAGTGTGGGCAGTGGTGTGCAGGTGGTGATTGAGGAGCTAAGGCAACTGGGAGCAGCCTCTTCTATTGGGACTGGATCCTTGGGCTTCCCATCAACTCAGAGGGACATTCGGCTACCTGGGTGTGCCTTGGCTTCCAGTGAGGTAGCCCCACTGCTCAATCCTGTATGTATGGCAACAAGGGAAGGGACAATATTACCTTTCCCCTACATACTTTCCATGCCCTCTTTTCTCTCTTTCCTTCTCTCTTTCTCTTTTTTCTAACCCCAAACCTTTCTTCTGGTTCTGACTGTAATAGAATGGAGAGCAGTGTCATGTTTCTCTTACTCCCAGGGGAAGTCATCCCTAGAGCTCATGCTTTCTTCCTGAACCATGGTCTCTTTGGCAGGAGGCATTTTTGGTGTGTGCATGGTGATAGGGTGTCCTTCCCTCCCTCTCAATAGCTCCACATGGCACATTCTCCTCAGCAGCTGTCTCTGCTGCTCCATAGGCTCTGCCTTTCCTGGCGAGAGTGCCTGCCGTGCACAGACGGCTCATTCATATTTTATCACGGGCCCTCTGCTTGCCAAGAGGAGTTCAGTAGAGAGAGGGGGATGTAAAGAAGAGGAGAGGGAGACAGAGGTGGAGAGGAAAGGTAGACAGAGGAGAGGGAGGAGACATTGCTTACAAATTAAGAGAAGATAGAATGCGGAAGGGGGAAAAGTTGAAAGTAGATGAGGGTGAGTGAAGGGAAATAGTGAGGAAAGAAGAAAAATGGGGAGGAAAATCTAGATGGGATGGGGAGAAGAGAGGAATTGGGGGAGGACAGGCAGGAGTGGTAGAGTTGGAAATGCAGAAATATTGAGGAAAAGAGATGAGAATAGGTGGGAATCATCAACAGGTGTAGGGAGAGAGAAGGGAAGAAGAAAGAATAGGACAATGACCTAGAGAAACATCAAAGTGGGATGGGGGGGTGGGAGTTGGGGAGAGGAAGTCTGTCCAGATTTCTTTCTTCCTTCTTTTCCACTGCTCATGGTTACATGTAGGTAAATCTGGGCTGGGTAGAGGAAAAGAAGAAAAAAGCAAAACAAAACCCAGCAAAGATATGCCACCTTATTCTACTGAGAGATAGGAAATATATAAAACTGCCCTCCTCTCTGTCCTAGCTCCACCCCACCCTCAGCTTATACATTCAGTAATGAGTGAGGGTGAAGGAACAAAATATACAGGCTAGATGGGAAGAATGAAACTCCCAGACCATCTGCTGGTTCTGACAAATGAAAATATAAACTCCCTTTATCCCCCTCCCGTATGACACTGCCACTGGCCGGCTCCCTGGTCACAGCTTTGTCCTAAGTATGGAATTGTGGATAATGGTCAGTTACCTGAACCTGCTCATGACCACCAATGAAGTGGGAAGGTAGTAATGGACTGAGCTGGGAAAGTCAGGGAGGTGGGGAGGTGGGAGGGGGCCAGACCAGGCAGTGCCCCAAGCTGTGTGTTTTCTTTCAGGCAGGGAAGGCTTCCAAGCCGACAGGATGGAATTAGATTTCACAGCGCAGAAAGCAGCTCACAGGTCTATAAATCTCAGCCTCCTCCCCCGCTTCTTTCTGTGCTTTTTTTCCCCCTCACTTTCACTGTTTTGTTTTCTTGGCTGCAGAAATTCCCCCCTCCTTTCTCCTTCCCTCTGCCTCCCTTCCTGCTCTGTATGTCCTTGGGTGAGGGCACAGGCAAGTCAAGTGGATGTCAGGGCAGTGACATTCGGATGCTGCCAGGTCAGGCTCCAGGTGAGAACACAGTACTGGCCTAACAGGGAATGGAGGGCAAGAGAATAGAGCCTTCAAATAGCTTCAGCACTATTCAGCGTATATCTCCTCTAGAGATTTCTGTCTTTAGCCCTCCCTTTTTCTGTCTCGTTTATCTTATTTCTCCCTCTGTCTGTTTCTGTCTTCTCTTGCTCCCTCTCCTGCTTAGTCTCCTTCTCCCACCACCCCACCCTCTCTTAGACAAAACATTAACCTAGATGCATTCTTATGCCCAAGAGCAACCATCCACAAATAAGTACAAGTAAATAAATGCTTTAAAATATGCCCCATCCATATTACTGATGTTACATATATAACAGGAGAGACCCTCAATACACACAAGGCATTTGCCAACCTGCTTCTGCTGAAGTCCCAGGAGAAGCAAGCTAGTGGTCATACGAGACCCCTGTGAGGTGCCTCTGTGACAAGGCCACTCCAACATTACAACTGCATGTTCATTATCCTTGCTTAGGGAATAATAAATAGGTGATGAACCCACTTCCCTGCCTATTCCTTGCCATCCCCTCTCCCCCGCCCCATTCCTCTGGACCCTGATTGCCTAACAAACTCTATTTTTCTGTTGTTAGCTGGATGACTACGTGGCCTCTGAGGGGGCAGTACAGCGGGTGCTAGTTCCTGCTTATGCTAAGCAACTCTCTCCAGCAACACAACTGGCCATCCAGCGGGCATCCTCAGAGACAAGCCTGGAGAATGGGACCAAGCTTCCACCACCTCGACCAGAGGATGTGCTCAGTGCTGCAGCTGCCTTGGACAGTGCCTTGGACGATTCAGTCCCTAGTGGGACTGGGGAGCTGAGATTATCCTTGGGGTTTGCAGCTTCTCCTGGCAGGGCCAGAGGTGGGGGGCAGAAGAATTCCAGGCGCAAGCGGGATCTGGTGCTCTCTGTGAGTGTAGAACTTCGACAGTTCTCTTTAAACCTGAAAGGGCAAGTGTAGGGTGGATTGATCCGAAAGGGCAGGAAAGTCCACAACCTTTTTCAAGTGATTTTACAATAACCCTGACAGGAAAACCTTCCTTATGGGATTATGACAAGTTGGACTCCCCAGGAATTCATTGGAACCAGTCTGCAATGTATCTGGTAGCTCTGGGTAGGTGCCAGGGCCTCTCAAGTTATAGGTGTTGATCAGGAAGGGCCCATGTAGGCTTATCCTTAAGACCAGAAGTAACTCCAAAGGTGTGAGTATTTCCAGACACACACAAGTCAATTTCTAGATCCTCTTCTTCAGAGATGTTTGTCAGCTTTTTTTTTTTTCCTCTTTTTTTTTGGTGGGGCAAGTAAGGGTACCCAGGGTCACACAGCTAGTAAGTGTCAAGTGTCTGAGACCAGGTTTGAACAGAGATGCTCCTGAATCCAGGGCTGGTGCTTTATCCACTGCACCACATAGCTGCCCCAGATGCTTGTCAGCTTTAAGAGACTCTCAAGGAATTTGGTTTGAAGTAGGTCTTCCAGAGATTCCTCCTAAAAATGGTCTCAAATCCTAAAGGGGTTTTATCCTGTCCAGTTGGATGTTCTCCAGACCAGCAGCTGGATGCCAGCTAGAGAATAGCTGGATACAACTGAAGTCAGTTTTTAGTTCAACTGATACCCTTCTGTTGCCCTGTGAGGAGGGGTTGGTTTCGGGAGCTGGGGGTGGGGGTGAGGGGAGGAGGGGGAATCCCATACCTGGTAATGGGATAATGTTCACATTGGAATGTGGTGGACTCTAAACCTGCTAGTCATTACAGTCCCATCATTAACATAGAAACCCTGGGAGTACACCTCTCTTCCTTTGGTCCAACAAAATTTTCTTGTCATAGCATAAATCCATTTCCCCATTATAAAATCTCACTATTAAGATCCTACATAATATTTTAGCCTTCCTGCTCCATCCTTCTAATCTTTTCCCACCCCAAAAATACTACTTTAGGCTTAATTTTAATATCATTTACCTTTTCTCAAAAAAACCTATTTTTAACTCTTTAATTATCTCTCTGATTCTTCTTTTTACCACTTCTCTCAGGTTGGGGTATCTGATCATGGGCCTTGGACTTCAGATGAAGTCACCTAGGTCTGCTATTCCTTTGGAACCCCAACTCTGCATTTGATGGAGACAAAAAATCAGTGAACTTTCAGGGTCTCTCCTTCACACCTTCAGCAGTACCCTAAAAGATCTTTCCTGCCAAGGAGAGAGATGTTTTGTCTCTCCTGTGTGAGTTTCTTGTCTAATACAACTACTATTCCTGACTATATTAGAAATGGAACAAGGGACTTAGAAATGCATTTTCGTGAATGGTGGGAAGAAAACAGTATTAGGAAAGCAGAAGAGCAATATGATGACTCCATTAGTAGTCTGCTGAAGTCTATGACCCCCCTCTCAGAATAATGTTTTAAAATGCATAAACAAAAATATGGAGGATTAACAAAGGAAGCCAATTATATTGAAATCGTGATCACACACACACACACATATATATATATATGTATATACATATAAAGAAAACATGTTCACTTACCCTAAGTTAAGGACCCATTGGTCACCAGAATGAAGGAGCCAGAAAGCACAGTAGATACTGGGCCAGGAGTCAGGAAGACCTGAATTCCTATCAGCTCCAGACACTTACTAAGTGTGTGACTTTGGGCAGTCACAACCTTTGTTTGCCTCTGTTTCCTCACCTTGAAAATGAGGATAATAACTATCTACCTCCCAGGTTTGTTGTGAGGATCAAATGAAATAATGCTTATAAAGCACTAAGCACAGTGCCTGACACATAATGGGCACTTAATAAATGCTAGCTATTAATATTATTATCAGCTCAAAAAGAAATAGGATCCCGCACTATAGGTTTTCAAGCAGAGGCTGGATGTTACAAATGTTCTGAAAGGGATTTGTGAACTGGGGGTGGATGGGGAGGGGGAGGAGGAGTTTGAACTAGACAACCTCAGAGGTCCTTCCAAGTCAGGGTTCTAGGACTCAGGCTAGTGGTAATAACACCCAAGAGGTGATTTGGGAGCTCTAGTTGATCCCTTATCTCCTTCCCTAACCTCTCTCCAATTAGGGAAAAAAAAATTTCCATTGGGAATTCGGGACTAGAGAGCCTTTCCTGCCAAGAAAGAACACCCATATAATAGTACCAAGCCACAGAAAGGTTCATGCAGAAGACCCCAGAAAAAGGACCAGTCTAAAAGTAGCCTGCCCTGAATGGATAGCAACAAAATAATTATAATAATAATTATATGAGCTCATAATAGCTAACATTTATATAGTGCTTTAAGGTTTTTTGTTTGTTTTTTTCAGGGCAATGAGGGTTAAATGACTTGCCCAGGGTCACACAGCTAGTAAGTGTCAAGTGTTAGAGGCTGGATTTGAACTCAGGTCCTCCTCAATCCAGGGCCAATGCTTTATCCACTGCACCACCTAGCTGCCCTCTGCTTTAAGGTTTATAAAGCACTTTACATATGTTAATATCCACCAAGTTTGCTGTGATTCTGCTTTTTCTCTTGTTTCTAGAAATTGGTCCACAATGTACATAACCACATCACAAATGACAAGAGGTTCAATGGGTCAGAAAGGTGAGTTCCGTCTAAATGGAAGGCACCAGGAAAAAGTAGCTAACTCTTCTAAAGGAAAGGTGGGGGTAGGGAAAGAGGACAGAAGGAAGGCTTGAAGTGTTGTGACCACCACTCCCTAGTAGAAGGTGATATAAGTAAATGACCCTAGTAGAGGGTCCCATGTTGAAATGTAGAGAGGGCTTTGTCCAGGTAGAATCCATGGATACCCTGGAAATGTGAAAAAAATTACTTTGGTCCATCGAGTACTGGGTAGTTTACTCTATCCAGCATACAGTGAAAACTGCTTACTCTCTTTTTAATGTGGCAGTATCAAGTCGTCTTGGAACATTTCAGTGGTGAAATTCCTCCTGGAGAAACTCAAGCAGGAGCTGGTGACCAGTCCCCACAATTACACTGATAAGGAATTGAAAGGTAAAGGAAGCCTGGGGAAACCTCTGTCTCCTACTTGTGTGTTTGTTGCTCCTTAAGTCAGCCAAGGAGCATGGCTGAGGGATGAGCCGGTGGCAGGAATTGGGTTCACATTTACCCTCTTCTCAGCCAGAGCCACCCAATTAGCTCTGGAATGCCTATTTATCATTCCCTTCCTCAAAGTTGAAGGTGAAGTTAGGAGATAAGAACTAGAAGATCACCAAGCACTCTGATTTTGTATAGAGCATAAATCTAACGTCGGGAGTAGTAGAAATGAGCAGAAAGCCCTCTGGCAGAGGTCTGACCCTCTGTCCGAGGATCAGAGGAGCAAAGATAGGTTGTCAAGTGTGAACCCCTCATTTTACAGGCCCTAGAGAGTAAGTCCAGGCTTTTACCTCTTTGCTTCCTTCTCTTTTTCACCTCGGGCTTATGAATTAAGACAGTTCTGCTGAAGGGTGCCTTGTAAATCTTCCTTCTTAGGACTCCCATTAGCAGCACGTAGCAGGTGGTTAGCCCAGGGGCACTGGTATATCGTTGGGGTGGAGGAAAAAGGCCAAACAGAAAACGAATAAGTTACATGCTAGCCCTGGCTACTTGGGGAACACAACCTCTAAAGGACTTTGCCTCTATTCTGCCTCAGAGGCCTTTAGGAACCTCTTCTCTTCTCCCACTGTAGGGGCTTGTGTGGCCTACTTCCTCACCAAAAGACGTGAGTACCGAAACTCCCTGAACCCCTTTAAGGGCCTGAAGGAGAAAGAGGAGAAGAAATTGAGAAGTCGCCGGTACCGGGTAAGAGGTCCTCATGTTTTCCATTCATGGTACCAAACTCTTGATACTCCACGCTATGGAATTAGGCAGAGGAAAAAGAAACTGGTAATAGGGCAGAAATCAGGAAAAATAAGGCTAAGGGCCACCAGGAGAGAAGGAAGGGTAGAGCTGCCTCCTCTAAAGTTGATCTGCGGATTGGGATCCTACTGGCCACAGCTTCAGATACGGGCAAGCAAACAGAGCAGCAAGATGCAGGGGAATGTAGACCATTGCAAGTCAGGCCTTCTGTGTCCTAGAAAAGGCTCAGAGCCTTTTCAGAGGGGACACTAATTTCCAAAAGTCGCTTTAAATGCCATATTCTCCATCTCTCACACAGATTTCATTCATTCTTTCCCAAACATCCTTATACCCCCTGACATTTCCTAAAATTTGATCCACACTCTGGTATCTCTTGCTAACTTCTGTCCTGTGATCCTGTCTTTAGCTCTTTGCTAACCGATCCAGTATCATGAGGCACTTTGGAGCTGAGGAGCAACGCCTGTGGAAGGATGTGACAGAAGAATTAATGTCCGACGAGGAGGACAGTCTAAATGAGCCAGGGGTCTGGGTGGCCCGCCCACCTCGATTCAGGGCTCAACGCCTCACCCAACTTTGTTACCACCTGGATGCCAATTCTAAGCATGGCACCAAAGCCAACAGAGTATATGGACCTCCTTCAGAGCGACTGCCTTCTGCTGAGGCCCAGCTCCTTCCTCCAGATCTCTATAATCCCAACTTCCAGGAAGAGGATGAGGAAGGTGGTGATGAAGATGCACCTGTTTCTTCACCTTTTGACCAATCCCACAAAACCTTTTGTCCTGACTTGAACTCATTCATTGAAATCAAAGTAGAAAAGGATGAATGAACGGGCAGCTAGGTGGCACAGTGGATAGAGCACCGGCCCTGGAGTCAGGAGTACCTGAGTTCAAATCCGACCTCAAACACTTAACACTTACTAGCTGTGTGACCCTGGGCAAGTCACTTAACCTGAATTGCCTCACCAAAAAAAAAAAAAAGGATGAGTGAATACAATGACCAAAAGAAGCAGCTTTGGCTCCTGCCACTCCTTATGCACTGGAAGTGGGGCAGTCGAGATTCCTAGATTAATTGGACATTCCTTCCTTTTTTGAGAAAGAGATTCTGCATCTCCATCCTTCATCACTGATGAAAGTGGGAGTTGCTCATTGGATAAAGTGGACAACAAATGGGGGTGGGGGGATGGCATAGGGAACAGGGTGATGAGAAAACTTTATATTGAAGGAAAAAAGTAATACCTGGAAGGGGCAAGCAGGAAAATACCAATTTTTTTTGGGGGGGGGAATAAACCATGCCCAGAAATAGAGAGAAGGGCTAGGCAATGGGAGGGAAAGGAAGGAAGGGAGGGAGGTTTCTAAACATGAATGTGATGGATCTACAAAACAAGAGGCCTTTTTGTTCCTCGTCCAAACTTCTCTGAGTTTCTCTTTTCTGATTTCACCTCTAGCTCTGGGGAGCAGTACTAGTTTCCCTGGTCTTGCTCTGCTGCGGGAACAATATAAGGCCAACCCAGGCTAATGCCGCCACCTGGTGGGCAAAATTACTACTGTGACTCTGAGAAGATGGTCTTGTTTCATCATAGGGCAACTAGGATGTCCCCTGCTGCATGGGTGGTTACTACTACTCATAGTTTCCAGAACATGACCTAGCATTCAAGCTTCCTTGGGGTGGGGCTATTTCTGCACTGGGCCTGGACTGGTTCAATACAACTTAACTAATAATAGCTCACGGAGTTATATAGCAACAAAGTGCATTCACATATATTGTCTCATTTGGACCTCATAACTCTTGGAGGTACATAATTTATCATCATTCCTATTTTACAGATGAGGGAACAGGCTCAGAGAGGTTAGAAACTGGTCTGAGACCAGGCTTAGGAAGCTAATAAAGGGCAAAGCTCTGATAAGAATCCAGATCTTTTGATTCAAAGTCCTGGCACACTCTGCTGCCTCCCCTAGACTGAAAAATGTAAATGGCCTACTTCAGAAAGTCCCTGCTACTTCTCTACTCTAGGCCAGACCAAGGAGTCATCTGGGAGTAACCACTGCAAGAGTTATTCCTACCAATGCTTCTTCCTCTGATTACCTACCATTGATCTTTGTGCACATCTCCGTTAGTGGTGCAATGGAATGGAACCCCCAGTTGACCACAGCAGTGCTCTATCTTTCCTCCTCTACTCCATACTAGATGAATCTATCAGTCCCCATCTTTGCTCAGACTCACAAGATGCTGGACTGGAAGGAGACCTAGAAAGTCTCTATTCTTTGGCATCCTGTCTATCTTTCCCCAGAAAAGCAATTTAAGGGATAGAAGCACTGATGCTAGATACTCACTGGCATTCATTTACAGTTTGCAAGACTTTATATACATTAACTCATTGGAACCTCAACAATCTTATAAGGGAGCTACTACAGGTATTATTGTTCCCATTTTACAGAGGTAACTGAGGCTCGGAGAATTGGGGTGACTGTGAGAGGCAGGATTTATTTTTGTTTTATTTTTGGAGGCTGAGTCTCCATATCTTGCCCAGGCTAGAGATAACAGTAGCCACTCACAGGTTGATCCCATCACTGATCCCCATAGGAGCTTCTCTGTTTGACTTGCTGTTTCCAACTTGGGCCTGTTTGCCTGCCTTAGGCAGCCTGGTGGCCCTCTTGTTCGTAGGGTCTCACTATATTGTTGCTACACTTAGTGTATACCTCACACTGGCTTAACTAACTGCAGCTTAGAACTAACTCCTAACCTCCTGTGAGGCCACAGACTCAACCTCCCCCAAAGCAAGGATTATAGGTGTTTCCTACCACCACTGGCCGGAGGCAGGATTTAAACAGATATTTTCTTGACTCCAAGCAGTTTAGCACTTGAATCTCTGTACTATATATCTCACTGCTCTCTGGATAGTTTAGGTGATATCTGTTAAACTGAGTGGGCTGGGCAGAACACTTTGTCAGTTCACACTCTCAGTTCCCTTTCCTGATCCTGATTTCTCAAGCCATCCCTGCCTACCACTTTCTGATATTAGAGCAGTATCAAGCTCAAGGAGAGATCCCCAAAGCCTGGCCATGGAAACAGGATGTCTGCCTAACAAGACTACGAGAGGAGGGAGGCAGATCACTAGGTATGATTAGGCTATAACAAATTAATTTCCTAAAAAGGAAATTATCATACAACTTTCCTTCCCCCTTCCCTGGGGCTACTTAGTGTACTATAATAAAAAATGTCCAAAATGTTGACACAGGAATAGCATCCAGGTACCTATGTATAATTTGCATAGTTGTTTAATACCTACTGCAAACAAATCTTTCCTCCATATGTCCCTTCCTCCAGCTTCTAGCATGCTAATTTAAAGAAAAATCAATCTGGAAGAAACAACTAATATCCAGTTAGGTTTATTCTGCGTTGACCACTATTAATTACTTTTTCCCCTCACCCTTCTAACTGCTAATCTGGTCTCTCCTTCTTAATGTCCATTCTGATCACTTTCATTTATTTGCATTTCTCTTGTCTCCGAGTCCTATTTGCTTATTGCCAAGCTGCTACAAGCTATCTAAAATGGTACCCAGCAGCTGACGGCTCTTCCCTGACACACCAAACACCTGAAACCGTCTTGAGAAATTCCGTTTCTAAACACCAGGTGGTGTGCGTCTCAGCGTCTCTTCATCTCTGCCCCCAGTTTTTCTAGGCTCTCTCCCTTTTTGCTCCTTTCCCTGCTAATTCCCTCTGCCCGTCTATGTCTTTTCCCCCAGACATATATATATATATATATATATACACACGCCCTCTGAGTCCTTGTGACTATCTCTAGGTCAAAGTTTTCTTTCTTTTCCCTCTCTTTCCTTGTCATCATAGGATCATAGATTTAGAGCTGAAAGGGAACACTTTCTACATGATCTAGTCCAGCCCCATCCTTTTATAAATGAAGAAACCAGCCTAGAGAGAGGTTAGGTGCTTTGCCCAACGGCACATAGGGTAGTATGTGGCAGAGCCAAATTTCGAACCCAGGTTCTCTAACTCCAGAGCAAGCTCTCTTTCCACGCTGCCTCTCCTTTCTAGCCTTATATAGGTCTTTATTCCCGTTTCTGCATATCTATTTCTGCCTCACCTGGCCTTTTTCTTCCTCTAGAGAAGACTCCCATTTCCCTCTTTCACATCTGTGTCCATCTTGCTTGTGATTCTTATTCCTCCCTTCGTGTATCTCTGAGAGCTCTTCTGTTTCTACCTTCCTTTTTTCACTCTATTTCTGTCTCTAGCTGTTCAGTGAGTTCTTGTTTTTCCATCTCTCTCCGTCTCCACGCTGGGAACAAAGTGACCATGTTTGCGCAGGACGTGCCTCTCTCTAGTCGCTTTCACTCCTTATCCTTGGCTTCCATCGTGCCCCTCCGCACATTCCAACTGCAGACAAAGAGTCCTCCCACTGGCCCCGTACACTCTTTTCTCTACAGCGTCTAAGGAGATGCAGTAACGACTCATTACTTGTCTCCAATTCCTCTACCGTCTCCACTATCAAAGACTTCACTATGCCCAGAAGAGAGAGTTAACCCCAGTCTCCCTTCCTTAGAAAGGGTGAACCAAAGATTCCTGCGCGGATACCCCCACCTCTTTTCCCTTCCTACAGGCACACCGCGCTCCGCCCTTCTATGAAAGTAGGTCCGGCTGGGCAGACAAAAGTTTAGGAGAGAAGTTCGAGTCGGTGCTTAAGTGTGGAAGCTGAGGTGGGGGGGGGTAGTTAGGGGGGCGGGGGCCAAAGGGATCCGGGAGCTGGGGGAGGCAGGGCCAGCCCGCAGACGGATGAACAGATAGACTGTTGGATAGAACAGCTGCAGCCTTAGGTCCCCCTAACTCCGTATATTCCCTGATGGGTGGGGGAACTGTACCCCTCTCCCTAGGGGATGCTGTGGGCTCTTGGGCGCCGGGCACCCGGGCCGCCAGCTGAGCCCCCGTGCCCGTCCAGTGCTCCCAGGGGTCTAGATTCCTGCGGCCAGGGAGAGGGGGAGCAGCCCGAACACAGCCCGGGGACGGCGCTGGGAAGGGGCTCGAGGCCCCGGACCCGAGGGCATGGAGCGACTGGGAGAGAAAGCCAGCCGCCTACTGGAAAAGCTGAAGCTCTCCGACTCCGGCAGCGCCAAGTTTGGCCGCAGAAAGGGGGAGTCGAGCCGGTCAGGGTCTGATGGGACCCCTGCTCCTGGGAAGGGGCGATTGAGCGGGTCCGGGGGCCCCAGGAAGCCTGGGACCCGGGGAACTCTTGGAGAATCCGGGGATGAACCACTGGAAGCAGCCCGTGAGCAGGGCCCCCTGGAGGCTGAGCGAATCCGACGCTACTCCTTTGAGGCACCGCGCTACGAAGTTCCTTTCCCCGGCGGGGCGCCCCAGCCCCGGGCCTTGCCTCTACCCCAATCGCTGCTCCCCGATTTGCGCCTGGAGACACTGGCCCCCGCCTTAAGCCCTCGTTCTAGCTTCGCCAGCAGCTCCGCAAGCGATGCCAGCAAGCCGTCTAGCCCCCGGGGTAGTCTGCTCCTGGACGGGGCGGGGAGCTGCGGTGCTGGTGGCAGTCGGCCCTGCAGCAACCGAACCAGTGGCATCAGCATGGGCTACGACCAGCGCCACGGAAGCCCCCTGCCCACTGGGCCATGCCCCTTTGGCCCTCCCTTCGCTGGGGCTCCTACAGGCTTTCCTCCGGGAGGTGTCCCCTCTGCCTACCCCGACTTCCATGCTGCCCTAGACCGGCTTTGCGCTCACCGGCCCACGGGTTTCGGCTCTCAAGAGAGCCGTCACTCGTACCCACCAGCCCTGGGCAGTCCCGGGGCCCTGGCTGGGGCTGGGATGGGAGCGACTGGGCCCTTAGAAAGGCGAGGGGCGCAGCCTGGACGACACTCTGTGACCGGCTACGGGGACTGCGCGGCAGGCGTCCGCTACCCAGAGGAGCTGGCAGCCTTGCTGCGGCTAGCTGTGGGAACCGGAGGGCGGGAAGCAGGCGCCCACGGGGAACCCTCCGCTACAGAATCCTCGGGGCCTGAAGAGCCGTCTAGCCCCTTCCCTCAAGACGCAGGCCGGGGTCGGGCCCGGGAACTTGAGTCTAAGGAGGACTACTTCGGTGAGTTGAGGGTGGGGAAGGGAGGACTGGGGCTGGAGGGATACGGTGCCCTAGGGCCAGCACCGTGGAGTGTGGAAGACTCTCCACGAATTTAAGTTGGACAGACAGTGATTGCCAGAGGCCTCTACCCATTTGGTACAGTTTCTGATGGACCAGAATATCCAATTCTTCACATCTTCAGGTCCCCAAGTCATCTCGTGGGTCCTTCACCCCCACCCCCAAAGGAGTCACTGCTCTAATTTTTTTGGCCGCTGGAGGTGTTTCAGAAGAACAGGGCAGGAGTGGGATAGACAGAGCAGCAGCACCCCCATCCCCCCCATCCTGTTTCCCCTTTTCCCGGCCGTGCCCGAGCAGGCGCCTGCCCGCCTTGCCCCCACCCCATCCCCTGTCTCCGCCCGCAGGAATGCGGGGAATGCAGGGGGGGTGGGGGTGGGGAGGGCAGACTGCGTGCTGGCTCCTGCCCGGCCCGCTCCAGGTGCCCGCAAGGCGGGGCGGTTTGGGAGGGGGGTGCCTTCCTCCGCACACGCCTTGCGGCCCGTCGGGGAAATGGAGCCAGTGAAGCTAGAGGGAGTGCCTTGGGGCGGGAACGGGGACCCAGGTGCCTGCCCCACCCCACCTAGCCTGCTTTCAGACTTCCAGCATTTACTAGTAAGTAGACCTGGCTTGTCCCGGCTTCATACACACTCCCCCACCCCCAATCTGTCCCCACCTTCCAGAGGTCAGGGCAAGATCAGAGAACCACAGGGACTGATGCTTAGAACATTTACACCATCAGCACTGAGGTAGTGACCTGGAGTGACTGCTAACAACAATCAGCTTGGCAGTGACCCTGGGTACTAATCTACATTTGCGGCTGGACCCAAAGGCCAGAAGGCTTGATCATCTCCATACAGCCTTCCCACCACCATCCCTAGGGCTGAGCCCCTAGACTTCCGAAGGGCTTAGGGAACCCCCATTAATCTCCTCCAGGTTTTTCCCTCCTCAATTTAATTCAGCAAATACACATTGATTGAAGACTATCTTTTCCCCAGCTGAGGGAGACCCCAGTAGTGTGCGACCTGACTTCAAGGAGCTTATCAACTGCTAAGAAAAATACTAGCACCGAGGATGCTATTAGAAAATGTTAGAGCATGCAATCAAATGCCTAGACTTGTGAGACCCAGGCAAAGAGATCACATTGAGATGTTGAATCCTTGAATTTGCATATGATTTGCCTGCATTCTTATCTACTGGGTGGTTTGTCCCCTAGCAATTTTTCTAGTTAAAGGTTTTATTCTTGGTCCCGTGAATGCCTTCTTTTTCTCTTTCTCACCTGCTTCTATTATCATTGACCCACCCACCCCCCATCCCCTTTGGCCCCCATTAGAACTATGAGGGTTCTACCGCCACAGTGGGGAAAGGGATATTCAAGAGTAGGGTTCCAGGGATAACTTGAAGCCAGGCTGGCTTAGAGGGCATTACAGAGTTCATCCCCGGCCCCCACTCCAAGCCAGAGGCTGGGAGAGGAAAGCAGGGGATCTGATTCCTGATCTTTTGGTGGAGAGAGCAGATAGAGCAGGCAGGCAGGCAGAAATCACCTGGCAGGGCCTCTTGGAACATTGCTTTTGGGGCCCAAGGAAGGTGGATGTTAGGTAGAATCAGCCTCTTTCTTTAAACCATTAATGCCCAGCAAATTAAGGAGGAATCCAGAAAGGATGTGATCAGTCGGAAAGGACTGGGGAGTAGGTGGGGGGGGGTTAGGAGTGTGATGCAGTGGAGGAGGAGAGGTGAACATGCCTGAGCGCACTCCCTGGTTTCCCATAATTTCCAAGGCTTCCTGATGAGGTGGCTCTGACACATGGCCCCGTGAGGCATAGCTCTCCTGGTATGGATCTTCCCTGCCAGGGCGGTTGTATTCAGAACCCTGAGGCTGAGGCTCATACCTCTGTACCCTGGGCACTAGATCTACTTCCCCCACTGAGGACCCCCTAATATCTTTTCCCCCATCCCCCCCTTATGCCTTGTGTGATCACTGCTATGTAAGTGCCCCCCCTCTCCCCGATAGCGAGTCCTGGCCCATTTTTCCCTAGCTGTATCCTTGCCCAGCTGCTGTAGGGTGGAGGCAAAACAGGTCCAGGCCCATCAGTTGCTACAGCTGCAGCACGAGGCTCCCAAGCCCCTGGGCGAGGGCTGGGATGGGCCTCAACTTGCAGGTCGCAAGGCTGTGCTTGGGCAGGAGCGCGCCACACCACAGGGGGAGGGACAGGCCCTGGTCCCATTCAAATCTGATCTCTTCACGGGGCTGGCTCTGAACCTGGGGGCCCTAGGCTTTACATAGGCTTGGCATGGAGATGGGGACATGGGTGAGAAAGAAGTATAGTAATATTTCCCTGTCCCTGGGAGACTTGCAGACATTCAGCCCCCTTCTCTCAAAAAAAGGGGGGCGGGCAGGAAGGTCTCTCTGTAAACTTAGGCACATCCTACCTATATCCAACCATATTTTCTACCACTTCCTAATCTTCATTCTCATTCTTTACTCCACAAAGACTTGTCTCACTGTCCACCTCACTACCACTATGCTTCTTCATGCCCTCCTCCCTATCCAAAAAAATTCTACCCATCCTTAAGAATTGTAGAATATTAGACCTGGAAAGGACCTCAGACACGACTGAGGCCCAGATAAACTATTAGGAGAGAGTCCATGCCCCCAAATCCTTGATGAAGACTTCCCTGATTACTTCTGCTCCATCTCTTCTGAATTCTAGGAATTCTCCGTCTTGTCTATGCCCTGTGGTTTAGGATTCAATAATATACTGTATATGCTGTCATATTGTTTGGGATTGTTTTACATATTGGTCTTTGCTTCTCTTCTCCTGAAGCTTAGCCAGGGCTGGGCATGTCAAAACCCAAGTGATGTATTGAATGTGTGACCGGTCTTAGGCCCGCTGGCTGTGCTTCTCAGCAAATCCAGGACTTTCTGCCCTCTCTTCCAACAAGGAAGAAAAAACCTGTAAAACCATTTTCTGGCCTCTTTTTTCAAGCCTTTTCCCTGTGCCCAACAGGGTAGAGGAAAGGGGAGAAGGCAATGTTATTTGAGGGTCAGAAGAGGAAGGCTACTGATGTGGTGACTTCTTTTCTTTTCCCTTCTCACAGGCACATGTATAAAGTGTAACAAGGGCATCTATGGGCAAAGCAATGCCTGCCAGGCCCTGGACAGTCTGTACCACACCCAGTGCTTTGTCTGCTGCTCTTGTGGTGAGTGAAGGCCTCCCCTAAATAAGTATGGATGGGGGCAGGTACAAGGGTCTCAGAGAGAAGCAATGGCAACATCTGGGGCAGTAGTACAAGGGTTGGAGCAACATGAGAGCTCTTGATCATTAAATTCCTCAGTGGAAAGCTATTGGGCACCCACCAAGTATTAGCACTATTTGTTTCCCATCTTCCTTCCTTCTTTGCCTACGTGTCTTTATTTCCCTCTCTTTTTCTGTCTTCTCTCACTGCATCAGGTAGTCTTGTACCCCCTTCCCTTTCTTCCTCTATTGATCTGTTGCCCCCTCTCCTTCGGTCAGCCATCCTTTTTTTCTTTTCCCTCTTTTCTCATGTCTGTCTTCTTTTCTCTTCTTCCCTCCCTCCCTCTTTCTCTGTTGTGTTCCCTGTCTGCATAGCCAAGGCTCTGGGCTCTGGGCTCTGGGCTCTGAGCTTTGGGTCCGGGCCTGCAGCCCTGTACTTGGTGGGGTTTAGTCTTGGGCAGCCAAGTTGCCTGGGGCGACGGTGAAAGACAGGAATGTGGAAGGGGAGGGGGGGTGGGCCTAGGGAATGGGGAGCTGTGGGGGAGCTGGGAGAGGGGTTTTCTCTTGGCTGGTCAGAGTTCAGCCACCTCTCTGGAGCGCAGGCCACTGGGCCATGCCAAGCTGATGACATCACGCTACAGGAATGCCCACTGTTAGCTCAGGAGGCTGTGCAGGGGCTCCCTGTCGGCACTGACTCCCCCTGTCCCTCCCTCACTACCCCCTCCACTGCTGGTCTCCTATTCTGATTCCTTTGCTAAACCTTTAATCTCCTATCTCTGTCTGTCTGACGCTCTGACTCCCTCTCTTTTTTCTCTTTCTTCTTCTCCCTTCCCTCCCCCATTTGACTCTCAGTAGTTGTTGTCTTTTTCAGACTGTATCTTGCTTTCAGCTTGCACTCTTGCCTCCAAACCCCACCCCCACCCTCACCCCCTTCTGTTTCTCTCTTTAGTTTTCAAATCCATTTTTACAAACTGCCCAAACAGAGCTATGAATGGAAGCACTAATGGGAAGATAGCAAAGGTGGGAAATATGCCCATTCTTGCTTTAGGGCCTCTCAATTGCCTGAGCCCTCAGCCCCCCATTCCTCACCACCCACCCCCCCAGATCACTGAGACTCTGCACTAGCTTGTGGGATGCTGATGGAACTGAAGGAAATCATTGGAGCATTCAGGGTGCATCTCCGGGCTGTCCCTGATGGTTGGGAAATTTGGGGTGACTGAGATCAAAGACACAGCCCAGGATATCAGGAAACACAGCCTGCTTTACTGCTAAAGCATTTTGTCCTGGTTCCAGTATCCCTAGAACCTCCCTAGATTCATTCCCAGGAGGGAGTGAGCTATGGGGAGATATAGGCACAGGACCAAGCTATTCACATAAGCAGAAATGCAAACTCTCTGGTCATTCTTTTTTACACAACTCCCAACACAGTGTAATATGCAATAGGTACTATAAAAAATATCTGATGATGGTGATGATAATGATAATGATGTCTCATGAAGAAGAAGAAAGCTCTCTTTCCTGACATGAGGGTTGGGAGAGATTTCAGAAAGGTTTTGTAGAGAAGTCTGGGGCTTGGCCAATGAAAGGAAGGGAACAACAAGCATTTATTAAACACCTACTAGATGCCAGGCACTATGCTAAGCACTTTATAAGCGTTATCTTATTTGATCCTCATAACAACCCATTTTACAGTGAGGATACTGAGGCAGACAAGGTTAAGTGATTTGCCAAGAGTCACACAGCTAGTAAATGTCTGAGGCTGGATTTGAACTCAAGTCTTTCTGACTCAAGCCCTTTGCTGTATTTAGCTATGCCACCTGGCTACCGGGGGGGGGGGGGGGGGGGGCATAGGTGAGGACAGGTGGAATGAGGGCAGAGTGGGATTTCATGGAAGGAGACAGGATAATTATGTTTTTGTTGCTTTAGGAGTTGGGTAGGACGGCTTACCTTGAGTCTGGCAAGGTGACTAAAAGCTAGATCATGAAATACATGGGCTATGGGCTATGGGATATGGGGGAGGGAATAAAAGACTGAAGGATATAATGTTTTCTGGGAGGAGCTTCTTTCCTGAAGAGGTAGTCTTCAATGCCTCTTGCATGCTGAGGGAAGTTGGGATTGTATAGTAGATTCACAATCCCCCTTACCTCTGTTCTCTTTGGGCTCCAGGGAGGACGCTTCGATGCAAAGCTTTCTACAGTGTCAATGGCTCTGTCTACTGTGAGGAGGATTATTTGGTGAGTAAGGACTGATTTTTTTTTTTAGTTCATTGTACTTAGTACTGAACCCCACTTTATGCATGTAAAGGGTCCCCTTTGTTAAGTCCCTTTTTACCTTCTGGCCACTTCACTTTCATTTTGATGACTACCTTTTCTCTTTCTCCCTCTCCTCACCTCCCACCCTTCTAGTTTTCAGGGTTCCAGGAAGCAGCAGAAAAATGTTGTGTCTGTGGTCACTTGATCTTGGAGAAGGTAAGGAAGATTTAACTGGAGAGCTGTTACTGGTGGAATGTTAGGAGGAAGCAAGATAGAATCAAGGGCAAAGGGAGACTGAAGAGTCGGGATGACTTGGAAAGGGTTTGGGGCAGATGGTCTAAACCTTCCCGTAATTCACCTTGGTATAATAGAAAGAATACTGGTTGGGAATCAAAGGGCCCACGTTCAAATCCTGGCACTGATGCTTAGTACCTGTGTGACTGGGGGCAAGCCACTTAACCCCTCTTCTACTGCTCAATTTCCTTGTCTACAGAATGAAGGGGGGGCAGCTAGGTGGCGCAGTGGATAGAGCACTGGCCCTGGATTCAGGAGGACCTGAGTTCAAATCTGACCTCAGACACTTAACACTTACTAGCTGTGTGACCCTGGGCAAGTCACTTAACCCCAGTTGCCTCACCAAAAAAAAAAAAGTCAACAGAATGAAGGGGTTCAACTAGATGTCCCCTAAGGTCCTTTGTGGCTCTAAAAACTGTCATTCCTATTTCATTCCCATCCTCCAAAGCCTATTATAACTTCCTGTTGCGTGGCACTCAGATTTCCTCCACGATATGACCTGACTTTACCTATCTAATCTTATCTTTCCCTGCTCTTCACCATGCACATCTGCTTCCATTAGGCTTGTCTTCTTTAGTACTGCACATGTATACTATTATGTTCATCTTTGCTGGTCCAGTTTTTTCCCAACTGCCATATCTTCCCCTCTTCTCTCCTCCTTCCCCCAGCCCATATATCCAGCTCCATCTTTCTCAGTGTAAATCAAGACCCTTCCTCCATGAAGCCTTTTCTTTTTCTTTCTTTCTTTCTTTTTTTTATTTAGTGAGGCAATGGGGTTAAGTGACTTGCCCAGGGTCACACAGCTAGTAAATGTTAAGTGTCGGAGGCCGGATTTGAACTCAGGTACTCCTGACTCCAGGGCGGGTGCTCTATCCACTGCACCACCTAGCTGCCCCCCATGAAGCCTTTCTAACCCCAACTCACGCCGATCTTTTCTTTCCTTCCCTAAGCTCCTGTGGCACTAGAGTCTTTGCCACAGAATCATATAGCCTAATGTTCTTTAAGGTTTCATTTGTGTGTATGAAAACTTTAATTATAAGTTCTTTGAGGTCATTCACTCAGCAGACTTTTATTAAGCACCTACAATGTACAAAAATGCTATGCCAGATGCCTTGGGAAAGTTCCTTGACATTACAAATCTTGTATTGGTATAAGACACAAATACAGGTAAAACAGTTGTATTTTCAAGGAAGAAGCTTAAGAACCATTTCTTTGCCTGCAGTATAATGAAAAAAGTACACTAGGGTGAGAATCGGGAGACTTTTGGGACCTTGTACAAGTTACTGAATGAATCTTTCTAAGCCTTAGTTTCTTCTACCCGTAAAATGAGCCTGTTGAATCTGGTGGTTTATAAGGGTCCCATTTAAACTTCATATTCTCTTGGATCCTCCACTGTGCTTTACTGTGTGTGTGTGTGTGTGTAAGACTGTGCTGACCTTTAACAAATGCTTATTGGAACAAACAGGAGAGAAGGAGAAGGCTGGGTTAGGGAGAACGGGAGGAGAAGGCTGTTGAAGACTTTGGCCTGCTGGAAGTTGGTACCTGGTAGGGTGGGATGGTACAAAACTCTGGGCTCACATCCACACTCATAACACTCCTTTCCCCTCCTCCCACTACTGAGTCAGATCCTTCAGGCAATGGGGAAGTCTTATCACCCAGGCTGCTTCCGCTGCATTGTCTGCAACAAGTGTTTGGATGGCGTACCTTTCACTGTGGACTTCTCCAACCAGGTGTACTGTGTCACTGACTACCACAAGTGAGTTCTGCCTGGGAGGCTGGGGGAGACAGAACTGGGACCTGAGATAGGACTGGTTCTCTGAGGCCCAAGATGTGCTCCCAGTTTGAACTTGCCCTCTCCCTTCTCTCTTCCAGAAATTATGCCCCCAAATGTGCTGCTTGTGGCCAGCCCATCCTCCCATCAGAGGTCAGTATGCCTGGGTTTATGTGGAGCAAGTAGATAGAGCTGATGCCGATGTTTAAGAAAGACCTGCTGATTCCGGTCTGGCTCTGCATTTCACATTACAAAGCACAAAACGGTCACCTGGAAATGTTTTCCTCCTCAGAAACTTTGTTTTCAACAAGCCCTCTCCCCGCACCTTAGGGAATACATCGCAGAACCTTTGATCTGACCACAGTTAAGTAGGTTCAGGAAGAAGGCTGCTAGGAGGTTCAGGAAGAAGGCTCCCAGTAGCTAGGAGAGCATCCTCAAATTCACATATTAGATGGAATGTGCTGGAGAAAGAACTGAGGTCCTAAGCAAGGAAGCTGGTCTAGAAATCAGAGCCCAGCAGATCTTACTGTTCCCTGGGCAGGGCTTGTCTCCTGTCCCTCTCCTTTGGGCTAAGGCTACTTTCTTTGATCAAGCTCAACCCCCTTCTTCCTTGCCCTTCCCCTGCTCCCTCCTACCCACTGATGTAC
This sequence comes from Dromiciops gliroides, assembly GCF_019393635.1. Lineage (NCBI taxonomy): Eukaryota > Metazoa > Chordata > Mammalia > Microbiotheria > Microbiotheriidae > Dromiciops > Dromiciops gliroides. Next base: position 176,390,299 of record NC_057862.1, read on the forward strand.
AAGGCAGCACTGTTTGAGAGAGGAGACCCCTTAGCTTCTAGAGGGACAATAGCAGTAGGGCCACAGAAGTGAAGCCAGCTGGCGCTTAGCTGGGGTGGGGGGGGGGGTTTGCGGGATCCACCAAAAGGTATGTTTCACCTCCCAGTGGCAGTGGCGGCAGGGGGTATTTCTGTGACCTCGCAGTCGGGGGGGGGGGTGTGTGTGTGTATGTGTTTGTGGGTGAGCTGTAATGCCCTCATTCCTACCCCTATGGTTGGTGAGTTTTGCCTTTTGTTTCAGGGCTGTGAGGAGATAGTGAGGGTCATATCCATGGACCGAGATTACCATTTTGAGTGCTATCACTGTGAGGTGAGTGTGTAGGGCTGGGGAAACAGCGAGATGACTTGGGGTTAAACTCTCTAGAGTGAACTTGCACTTATGAGGGAGATGATAATAACTGCTCACATTTACATGGTACTTAGAAAGCCTAAAAGTACTTCCCTCACAAGTAACCTGTGAGATAGGTAGAATATGTATAATTACTGAGTGCCCATTTTACAGAGCTTGAACGGGAGCTCAGGTCTTCTGACTCCCGAGGTCAGGTTCTTTCTCCTCCACAATGCTGAAAGCCAGGTAAGCTCACTGCTACCACTCTTCAGACCCCGAATGCTCAGGCTTCTTTCTTGTTTTTCTGACCTGGCTCCCTTCTGGGGCAATAGGGGCTCCAGGGAGACGGCCTATCCTAGCATTTCTGCTGCAGCAGTGACACCTGGTGTCCAGCTGGAGCATCGACTCTTTATGTCCTTGAGGAAGTTTCCTGGCAAACCCATCCACTGGGGAATTAGAGATTGGAAGCTATGGTCAGATTGTTCTGAACGCACCTGTAGTAGTCCTGTACTAGATGTGATCTATGCTCTTGTTCCAAAGGACTGTCGAATGCAGCTGAGTGATGAGGAGGGCTGCTGCTGCTTCCCCCTGGATGGACACTTGCTCTGCCATTCCTGCCACATGCAGAGGATCAACGCTCACCAGGGCACTGCCAACTACGTCTGAGCTGCCACCTCCATCAGTTCCTTCTGGCTCCCAAACTCTAGCAGTCAAACCCCTCCCAGGCAGTGAGCAATGGAGAGCCCATAGGGGTGGAGGTGAGGAATACAGGAAAGAAGGCAGAGCGGGTGGGTGGACTGCAGGGCAGATAGAGGATAGGCTGTAGATCTAAAGACCCAAAGAAGATGACGTCCTATTTAGGTTGGAGAAGGCTCTTTCCCAGTACCAGAAGAATTCTCAATGCAGTGAACAACTAACTATGGAACCTCTCAGAGCCAAGAATTAGTCCCGCTTCTGGGTCTGAGAACAGCGATGTGACAAATTAACAAGTACACACAAAGAGTCACGTCCCAGCATATGCTGCTTCCTTCAGGTCTTCCCCAATTTCCCTTGTGGACATATTTGCAAATCCAAGTGGAATTCCTGTTCGGAAAACTAGGAGAAAGCAAAGACCTCCTGAAGGTTTAGACTCTTACCTCTGTCCCTTGCGCATGGTGTCAACTACCCCTGGGGAAAGGGGAATGGGACCTGTGCTCCTACCACCAAAGTTACGGGGTCAGCTAAGGGACACAGTAAACCTTTCAGCCAATGGAAGAAAAGAAAGTTCTCCCGACTCTGTGGGACTTTCTGTCTCCTAGTGCTGCCCAATATATAAGGTATTATGTTGGTGCCAGTCAGCTTCCTATTTCCTGCTGCCTGTTTCTCAGGGACTCCATGATGCAGGCTCTAGGGAGCTGGGAGAGCACATGGACGGAATATAGCTGTGCTCTTTGCTTCCCATCCTAAGGCTGGAGGACATAGGGAAGCTGCCCAATGAAAACCATTCCAGGGTGGGTGGTAGTTAAGCCCCATAGACTGCTGTCCCAGAAAGCCTCACACCAGCCAAATGCACCCTCCCCCCTTGTGCTCCGGTACACCTCATATCCATCTCATGGTGTCACATTATCAGTTAGTTTCAAAGTATCCTGTCACCCTACTGATCATTCAGGAATCCCCGGATTACATACACTGGTACCCTACCCCACCCCAGATCCTGGCCTGGGCTCCAAGGAGCCAGAGGGAAGTAAGCACTTTGAGACTTGGCCTCTCCTTAGTCATGATTCATTCTCAAAATGATGATTCCTTGAGATAAAAATCCCATGTTTTGGGGATGTTCAAGACAACCTTGCCAGCTGAACAGGGGGTTAAGGAGGTGGGGATAACATTGATGAGGATTTTTTCTAGTGGCTGGAAATGAGAAATCAACAAGCTTGACTATAGTCAAGAGGGTCAGGGACCTCTGGGCTTCTGTACCCAGAAGCCAAGCAGCCCTGTCCCCATGGCACCTGGGACCCTAAAATTTTACCATCATCTTTCTTTCAAAGAGGCTGTTTATATTTTTTAGATGATTCTTTCCATTTCATTTTCACTTCCTCTTGCCCTATAACTCCACATTCCAAGAAGTGGCAGGACGGGCAGAATGCACTTTTTGGAAATGCGTCAAATTAAGATCTGTTCTGTGTCTTTTGTTACTGAAAAAATTAAGAATAAAAACAAACAAAGACTCTTGGCTGAGAAACACTGACTTAACAGCTTTTTGACATGAGAAGAGCTAAACGATATATGTTCACAGTTTCTCACCCTCTCTTCTCAATCTTGTCTTCTCTTCATCTCTAACTATTCCCTGTCTTCCCCTCCTTGTCTTTCTTTGTTTTTGGTTTCCTATATATTTGGTTTCCTCTTTCATCTCATCTTTTTTATATTTCTTCTGGACCTAAATAATCCATTTGCTGACAAGGAAGAGTTTGGTCTTCCAGAGCTCTGTGCTGACCTGCATGCCATACACACACACACACACACACACACACACACACACACACACACACACACCCCCCATTCTGACCACTCTGGTTCCACATCCCTGCTTCTGCTTTTGCGCTTTACCCCTTCTTGAGCAAAGACAGGTTGGCACATCTGGGCCAGAGAGAGCCAAATGAAGGGCAGCCTAGGGCAGAGAAGCAGTCACAGACACGTCACCACTGACAGGCTTCCAGATCTTTCCTCTAGTTGGGCAGCTATCCTTTCCCTTTGTTGCTAGGAGTTCTCTTTTCCTCATTAGCTCTATTCTAATAGAGAGAAAAGCATGGGAGGCTGACTGGAACACAAAATAGGTCCTGCTTGGTCAACTTAACACTTGAATATGACCAGAAGACAAAAATGTGGAAAGCAGAGGAATATGATTACTCCAGTTATCTCAGAAGCATATACCTAAGAGAAGAATCCCAACTCAATCCACCTCGTAGATTCACATGATTGAGCTAGCTGGTCACTACTGCTATGCTCACCTCCATTTTCCAGGGTTTTCATCAGAGAAGGGCCCTTAATGGTGCCTCTTTCCCAGAGTGATCAAGAACTTTAATATATTGACAATGAATCTCGGGGCAGCTAGGTAGCGCAGTGGATAGAGCACTGGCCCTGGAGTCAGGAGTACCTGAGTTCAAATCCAGCCTCAGACACTTAACACTTACTAGCTGTGTGACCCTGGGCAAGTCACTTAACCCCAATTGCCTCACTAAAAAACAAAAAAACCCCAAAAAGACAATCTCTTCCATCACTCAGTGATATCATCAAGGAAATAAAAAAGTAACTTCTTTTAGAAGAGGCTTTGTTCTAGGGAAAAAGACAAGATGAGGGTATTCTAGGCATGTAGAACCATCTGGCAAAAAACCATATCAGAGAATTTCAGAGTTGACCATCTAGGCCAAGCCATTCCTGAAAACAATTCCATCTACAACATAACCTAATTTGTTCATCCAGACTTTCCTTGAAACCTGCCAAAGAAAAGATACCCCATTCATTACCTTCTGAGGCAGCTCATTCCATTTTTATAATAACTCTCATTGCTAGGAAGTTTTTCCTGGTATTGAGTCTCAATGTGCCTCTGCAACTTCTGCCAATCATGGCTCTGAGCTTCGCCTTCCGGGCCAAGGCAGCAAGGCTAATCCCTCTGCTAGGGAAAGTCCTTTGGAAACTTGAGATCAGCTATTGAGTCCTCACTCAAAGTATCTTCCAAACTAAACATCTCCAGTTATTGCAACTGAGTCTCATATGGTATGAACTCAGGGTCCTTTAGCATCTTGGTTGCCTCTCTGTCTCTGCTCCCCAACTTATTAACTTTTCCTAAAATCTGGCCCCAAACGTGAATATAAAATCACATGTTGTGGATACTCATGTGTGATGTATACACCCGAGGCAGAGGGCAACACTACTGTCACATCCTTATTAAGCTATGTCTCTAAATGGGGCCCCAAAATTACATTAGCTTTTTTGGGCAGTCATGGTGCACTCAAGCTTATATTCTACCAAATTCCCTTCCCTCTCCCCATATGGAATGGCCTATGGAAGAAGGGAATGGAAAAATGGAGGTGGGGTGGGAAAAAAACAATAGAATTGAACAAAAAGTGAAAAGAAGGTGGCTGGGTGGCACAATGGATAGAGCACTGGAATCTGAAAGACCCGAGTTCATAACTGACTGCAGCTACTAGCTACAGGACCCTGGGCAAGTCACTTAACCTCTACCAGTCTCTGTTTCCCATTCTATAAAATGGAAGTGATAATAGCACCTACCTCCCAGGGATCTTGTGAGGATTTCATGTAATAACTGGGGGGGGGGGGGCAATGAGGCTTAAGTGACTTGCCCAGGGTCACACAGCTGGTAAGTGTCAAGTGTCTGAGGAAGGATTTGAACTCAGGTCCTCCTGAATCCAGGGCTGGTGCTTTACCCACTATGCCATCTAGCGCCCCTACATGTAACAATTTTAAAGTGTTTTGTAAACCTTAAGGTGCTATATAAATGCTAGCTATTATTATTATTTATTATTAAAAAGAGGCAGCTAGATGGCTCAGTGGATAGAGTGATGAACCTGGAATTAGGAAGATTTGAGTTCAAATTCGGTCTCAGACACTTACTGTGTGACTCTGGGCAAGTCACTTAACCTCTGCCTTACTCCACTGGAGAAGGAAATGGCAAACCATTCCAGTATCTTTTTCCAAGAAAAGCCCTGTAGGGTCACAAATCAGACACAAGTGAACAAATTATTAAAAGAAACAGGAGGCGATACATAGTCCTGGGGAAGAAAACTATCAGCCACAAACTTGATAACCAGTGGGACATAGGGAGATGGGAGATAGGTCACTAAACCCACTTCCCTTCCTCTCCCTTAGAATAAAAAAGACCAAACGGAAGGACAGGTTTCAATTAGTCTTTTAGTTTACTTCTGGTACTCTTGCAAGTCCCTGGTTTAACTCTGGGTAAGGGGCTGCTAGGTGGCACAGTGGGTAGAGCACTAGCCTTGCACAGCCCTCCCTCACTCAAATCCAATTCAGTGCAAGTCATGACATCACCCCAATGTCATGGTCCTCTTTGAAAACAAAGGACTAACAATATTTGACTCTGGGTAGCATTTGATGAAGCTATGAAGGTTTGATCCTAGGGAGAAAGCATGTGTGAATTCAACTAAGGGATTATGATAAAATCAGATATTTGGTGTAAGGAGCTAAAATTCTAGCTATGATGTCTAAAATCTAATGGGTGGTCGCCTTAAATTAGAAGCTTTAGCACCAGTCTTTGGGCATTAAGCATTTATTAAAGCATACTAGGTATTAGAAAAAAAAAAAGAACACGTGGAGTTAAGAAAAGGCCTATCTAGCCTAGAGTTCCAGCCTGGTCTGGTTCTTCCTCAAGTCCTCCACCACAAGCCTGCTTCAACCATGAACTCTTCTCAAACTGAGTGTGGAAGCTTTTTATAGGTCTGGAGCAGAGGTGGTCCTTACACACTGCTTCAAGCTGATTGGTGTCATCCAAAGCCATTGGTTCACTGGACTTGAAGGTGGTCTCTAGTTGAGTTCAAAGTCCTTAGCTTCTGAGAACAATACCTCCTTAAGAGCCAGCCAGGTGTGGTTACAATCTAATTAACTTGAAGTAGGCTAATCAGCAAAATCAATCACTCTCACTCAATTCAATCAGTTTAGATTAATCTCCAGGTGGGCCTTTGAGTATCTATCTGCCAAATCCCATTATTTTCTCACATTGGAAAGTCAGGGATTGGAAAAAAAAATCTATATGACAATTAAGAGTTCTTCCATCCAGGAAGGACAGCAAAAGGAGGTGAGGAAGAATACTCAAAGGGATCCAGTTAAGACTGAATGTTTGGATCATTGAGTGTTAGCTCTGAAGGTCCTGGCTAGTAAAAATGGAAAATTACCAAGACATTTTTGAAGAGCTAGTTATTCCCATCAAAAGTACTGATCAAGTATTGTGCTAAGCAAACACACCCCGAAAGATATTCCCCTAAAGGAGCTCACAATCTAATTGGGAAAATAAAATCTTCAGAGCAGAGTCCATATCTTTTTGTGTGTGTTTGCCTAAAGGCTTAGTTCCAAGGCAGAACATTTAGTGGGCAACTACTATGTGGCCTGAGGGTATACTTGCCTTTTCCTCCCTTTCCTAGCCCTACCACCCACCCAAACACAGCTTCGACTTGAGGAATGTTTTCTTCCCCTTGTGGTTGGGAAATGTAGAGTGCAAAGATAGCATCATCCACCCACCCTTTTCAGATCTTCCCTCCCCACAGTGATAGCCTCAAGGAATGCATCCTGCCACCCACACTTAAGATGACTGCCACCCAAACTTCTCCCTTCCTGATTTTATCCCCACCTCCTCCTGAACAGCAGCAGAACGGGGCCACTTAAACTTTTTCCACTCGTGACCCCTCTTCACCTGAGAAATTTTGTGCAACCCCTGGGTATATAGGTATATAAAATAGATATACAAATCAAACATTTACTGCCAAATTTTTCACGACCCCCACTTTCAGTTACAAGGTTGCCACCCACAGTTTAAGAAGCTTTGAACTAATTGCCTCTTTCTAGGGCCCATTTCCTCCCCAGTAATATGGCAACACCCCAAGTGACTTTACCCGTTCTTGCTCCAGGTGCAAAAATAGCTAATTATAGTTCCCCGAGAAGATGTGCAGGAACATTATTCTGGACATGGGGAACCATCCATGAATTCATGGAGACGGAAAAGGGCAGATAGAAATGGAATTAATTCAATCTTTTTTTTTTAATAGTGAAAAAAGTGAGTTGGGATGATAAGACACACAAAAATCAGTGGCAAGAATTGTGTCCTTCAGCATTCTGTGTCAGTTAACATATACTTAGCCATCACCATCTTAGGAAGTAAGAGAAGTAGAAACATGGGACCTGCTCTTGAGTAGCTTGCAATTTAGTCAGGGAGATAAATATACACAAGGGCTTGAGAATAACTATAAGCAGCATGCCCACAAATGTGAAATAATGGAAGGGGGATACAGTGCCTGGCAGTGTTGGGAATGATTTTGAACTCATTGCTTTCCATTTCCCTGAGCATTAGTCCTTTTTTTTTGTCTTTTTTTTTCTTTCTTTCTTTCTTTTTTTTTTTAGTGAGGCAATTGGGGTTAAGGTGACTTGCCCAGGGTCACACAGCTACTAAGTATTAAGTGTCTGAGGTCGGATTTGAACTCAGGTACTCCTGAATCCAGGGCCGGTGCTCTATCCACTGCGCCATCTAGCTGCCCCCCCCCCCCCCCCGAGCATTAGTTATGGCTGGCTCCCTATCTAGATACACCTCCACTGTTAGTTGATTCTGAGCAACCAAAACTGGAAACAAAACAAAACACCCAAACACTTGATATAAGATGCTCCCTTAGAAAAAAACACCCTGTGTTTCAAAATGACCTCTCCTTGTGTTCCAGTTTGTAAGGTAATGAAGCTAAAGGAAACCCAGGGGAGATGTCTGACTCATTCTGCTGCCATAGTTTCCATTTTATAGATATATTTAGCAAAAATCCTTTTGGACGAATGGGATCTCAGGGATCTGCTCAATTGTTAATAGCTTCCCCAGGCTCTTGCTTCCTTCTATGGTTCCTTTGTTATCATAAGCATTTAAAAAAATCAACATACATCCTTGAGTTGGTCAGTAGGGTGAAATATAAATTGTTCCTTAATTTATGTATTCCTCAGCTTGGTCCTGATTATCTTCTTTAGGGAGATAATCAGAGCACAGTTATCCCTTCCACATCATGGGGGTTAGGGACAAGGCACCCCTGAGATCTGAAGAATCTGCGTAAAATGTTTTGGCCCTCTCTTCATACCAGAGAAGACGTCTGAATGATTATGGTGTTAAAAGATAAAATATGTTGATATTATACAGTACTATACATATATTTTATGCATTTTTGAGTTTCTAAATTTTTTCTGCTGGACTTCACATGTAGTTCGCAGCTTCCACAAAACTCCCCCAAAATTCCCATTTAATTTCTTTCCTCTTTTTTTTCTTTTATTTTTTTGTGGGGCAATGAGGGTTAAGTGACTTGCCCAGGGTCACATAGCTAGTAAGTGTCAAGTGTCTGAGGCTAGATTTGAACTCAGGTACTCCTGAATCCAGGGCCGGTGCTCTATCCACTGCACCACTTAGCTGTCCTCCCATTTAATTTCTTATGCTGACCCTCAAGAGATAGATCAAAACCACGATGGGGAAAGTTGTGATGTGAAAGGGATAAATGTATGTATAGTGGAAAGAGCCATTGACTTGGTGTGAGAAGACCTGGATTTGACTCTGGGCTCTGCCATTTACTATCTGTATGGCCTTGGGCAAGTCACCTAATCTGAGTTTCAGTTTACTCATCTGTAAAATGGGGATAATGGATGATCAGTCCCAAGAAGCAGATCATAAAGCTGACACAGTGGCAAGATAAAGTAGGGACTGGGGACTTCAACTATCTGGAAGCTATAGGAACTTTCCTCTTCTAAAAGCAGAACAACTGTTTAATTTCTGATTGGTATCACTGATTGCCTTCTGAAGACAGGAAAGGGAACTATTATTCTGGGCCTAATTCTGACCAATAAGGAGAAATTGGTTGCTGAAATACAAGTATAATTCAATTCAATTCAACATTTATTAAGCCCTAAATATGGTGAACCTTGAGAGAAATGGATCCTGATAGAGATAAATATATCTAAGAAGCACTTATTGTGTGCCAAACGCTGTGCTAAGTGCTGAGCAGAAAGAAAGGTAGCCCCTGCACTCAAGGGGTGGGGGAAGATAATACATAAAAGGAAGCTGAAAAGGTGGGGCAGTGAAAAGTCTAGAGAGTGAGGAATGAAGGAGAGAGGTCTGGGTAATTCCTTAATGGTTCTGGGAGAAACTCATCAGTTGGAGGAGGGGGCCCCAAGGGCAAAGGGATCTTCCAGGGTGAGATAGAGTTCATGACAGATAAAAAAGGAAATGCTAGGGATTTTCTGACAAACCCTAAGAGAATAGATTTTAGAGATCAGAGAAAGAGTAGATTGAATTCCACAGCCTAAAATTCTACAGAATGAAAAGCTTGCAAGAACTAAATTCTGATGACACAAATACAAATGATTCCACTGAGGAAGAAAAGGGGGAACTGTCTGAAGAGACTGATGTGGCTAAAGAGGGAACTCATCAAACAATTCAGATTTTCAGAAGATGTGTACAAGAAGATGAAAGTATGGACAGATAACTGAGGATGAACGCAACAGAGTAGCACAGTCTTGTAAAGAAAATATCAGGAATACTAAAGGCCAGAATCAGCTGAAGTTTTATGTTGAATCCAAACCAATACAACAAGCATTTATTAAGTGTATCCTATATGCCAGGGAAGGAAGGGAATAAGCATTTATATAATGTCTACTTTGGGGCAGGTAGGCAGCACAGTGGATAGAGCACTGGCCCTGGATTCAGGAGGACCTGAGTTCAAATTCAGCCTCAGACACTTGACACTTGCTAGCTGTGACCCTGGGCAAGTCACTTAACCCAAATTGCCTCAGTTAAAAAAAAAAAAAAGATCTTATATAATGCCTACTTTGTGCCAAGCACTTTACAAATAGTATCTCACAATAACCCTGGGAGGTAAGTGCTGTTATTATCCCAATCTTACAGTAGGCAAGCAGAGGTTAAATGACCTGGGTTAAGTCACACAGCTAGTAAGTGTCTGAGGTCAGATTTGAACTCAAATCTTCCTGACTCGTGACCTGGCACTCTATTCACTGTGCCTCCTAGCTGTCTAAGGCACTATACTAACTATATGTTGGTGACTAATGCAGAAATGTGTTTAATATGATTGTGCATATAGAACCTATATCAGATTACTTGCTGTTTTGGGAAGGGGAGAGGGAGGAGAGGGAGGGAGAAAAATTTGAAACTAGAAATCCTATAAAAGCAAATGTTGAAAACTATCTCTAAGGGGCATCTAGGTGTTGCAGTGGATAGAGCACCAGCCCTGGAGTCAGGAGTACCTGAGTTCAAATCCGGCCTCAGACACTTAACACTTACTAGCTGTGTGACCCTGGGCAAGTCACTTAACCCCAATTGCCTCACTAAAAAAAAAGAAGAAGAAGAAAACTAAATGTAACTGGAAAATAATAAAATATTTATATGAAAAAAAAAAAACCAAAACTATATGTTGGGGTGACAAAGTTGAATGAGAATCAATCCTTTCCCTCAAAGAGCTTACATTCTACTGGGAAGGATCAATATGTAAACAGATAAATATATAAATGAACATTTAAGAATACAAAAGAGATCACTAATAAATAGATCAGGATAGATTTCTGAGGAATGTTGAGTTGTTTGGGTTTTTTTTTTAAACATTTAAAGCATTAAGATGAACATCAAAGAAGGGCATAGAACTATTGCTTGGGGTGAATGGCAAAAGAAATAGTATTTTTATTATTTTCCAGTTACATATAAGGATAGTTTTCAACATTTGTTTTCACAGGATTTTTAATTCCAAATTTTTTTCCTCCCACCCTCCCAAAATGGAAAGCAGTCTGATATAGGTTGTATATGTACAATCTCATTAAACATATTTCTACATTAGTTATCTTGTGAAAAAAGAATCAGAGCACAGGGGAAAAACCTCAAAAAAGAAGGGGAAAAAAAACCAGTCCAAAAGTAGAAACAGTATGGTTCAATCTGCATTCCTAATTCACGGTTCTTTTTTTCTGGATGTTGAAAATGACATAAGAAATAACAAAAGAAGATAAAACTACTAAACTCTTATTTTCTTTCTATTTTGTTTACCAAAGAGAGTGACCTTCAGATAGGAAAAGATGGAACAAAGATAGATAATATGGACTTCAAACCCAAGTTAAGGAAGATACTACCTACCATTTATCTATAAGTTCAAGTAATCAGGTCTGGATGAACTATGAAAAGATTTACTAGTGTGATTGTTGAGCCATCGTTGATGATCTTTAAAATATCCTTAATATAAAAAACCACCTCTCCTCATACTTGGGTTCTCACATTGAAGGTCCCTTGGATACTCTGACTGATGACCAAGGTTCATCAACCTGACTGGGTCCACTACAAATTCATGTCTAATCTCAACTAGACCCCTATTACTGCTTGGCAATTCTTTTATTCTTCTTTGATTGACTTTCTATCGGTCTCTGTATAGCAGTTGCTCCAAATTATCTGTCTCCTATATCCCTAAGCAGTACTCCTACTGAACCCAGTCTCTCAGAAGATAATTTTACCTCCTTCTTTACTGAGAAAAATCAAGGCCGGCCATTTATCATCGACTCCTTAATTTCCCATACATCTTCATTAGTCCCCTCTTTTGCTCCAGCTTCCAAAGAAGGAGTGACCCTTCCCCAGTTAAGGCTACTCCTAATATTATGTACAGGGTGTTCAGAGATGACTAGCACCATTTGTTCTTGTAGAAAGGATTCCTGCTCAGTAAGGGTTAGGTTGAACTAGATGACCTTTAATGAATGTCCCTATTAACTCTGAGATTCTATGAATATTTATACTGCCTACCTCAAATAATTCTGAGAAAACCATTTTACAAAACATAAAGTGCTATGTAAATGTGCTAGGGTAAACAGAAAAAAACACCTTTCATATGTAACTTGGATAGGAATCAAAATCAGTTCCTTCTGACTACCACCTCCCTCAGTCTGCCCTGCCTTCTATCAACCCCCATCCTTTTCTTGCCCCCTCTCCTCCTACTTCCCTATGGGCAAGATAGATTTCTATACCCAACTAAGTGTATATATTATTACCTCTTTGAGCCAAATACAATGAGAGTAAGATTCAAGCAATGTTCACCACCCCCTCCCTTTTTCCTCTCCACTGTAATGGTCTTTCATGCCTTTTCATGTGATATATTTTACCCCATTCTGTCTCTCCCTTCCTTCTTCTCCCAGTGCAATCCTCTTTCTCACCCCTTAATTTTTTTTATATCATCCCATCAAAGTCAACATACCTGCACCTACTGTCCATGTATATACAGTTTCTAACTGCCCTAATAGAGATATAGTTCTTAAGTTTTTTTTCCCATTTACCTTTTTATCCTTCTCTTGAGTTTTGTATTTGAAAACCTAATTTTCTTTTTAGCTCTGGTCTTCTCATCAGGAATATTTGAAAGTACCCTATTTCATTGAATATCCTCTTTTTCCCCCTGAAAGATTATGATCAGTTTTGCTGAGTAGTTGATCCTTGGTTGTAATCTAAGCTCTTTTGCCTTCTGAAATACCATATTCCGAGCCCTCCAGTCCTTTAAAGCTGCTGAATCCTGTGTAAGCCTGACTGTGATTCCTCAATATCTGAATTGTTTCTTTCTAGATGCTTACAGTATTTTCTTCTTGCCTGAGAGTTCTGGAATTTGCCTATAATATTTCTGGGAGTTATCATTTTTGGATCTCTTTCTTTTTTTTAATTAATAAAGTATTTTATTTTTCCCATTACATGTAAAGATAGTTCTCAATTTTTCTTTATACAGGCTTTCCAATTTCAGATTTTTCTCCCTCCCTCCCCCCTCCCTAAGACAACAAGCAATCTGATTTAGGTTATATATGTACAATCACATTAAACATATTAGGAGATAAACATAATTAACAATAACTTACCCAGAAAAACTGAGTACAAGCCTACAAGGGAAAAAATGAACCTTTAATAGAGGACTTCCATGTATTTCTGATGAAAAGATCAAAGCTGCATGGAAACTTTGGTGTGCAAACACAGGATATGAAAGAAACACAAAAAGCTATTTTACAGTGGCAAAGAGATGCAAACTGTGGGAGGGGCTATCAAATGGCTGATTAAGTTCTGGCATGTGAATATAATTGGAATACTGTTGTGCTTTAGGAAATGGTGAAGGGGATGGTTTCAGAGGAACTTGGGAGAATTTATATGAACTGATGCAGTTTAAGTAGAACTGAACAAGGAGAATAATTTATACTAACAACAGTGTTATATAGACAAACTATGAAAGACTAAGGAATTCTGATCAATGTAAGGGCCAATCATGATTTCAGAGGACTCATGATGAAACATGCTACCCACCTCTTGATGGAGAAGTGATGACTCAGAGTGCAGATTAAGACCTTTTTTTTGACACAGTCAATACAAGAATTTGTTTTGCCTGACTCTACATGTTTTAGAGGAGGTTTTTCCTCTTCTTTTTCAAGTTGAAGATAAAAGGGGAGGTGGGGGGAAGAGAAAGCAGATTTTTGTTGATTTAAAAAATGAAGTTAAATTTTAAAAAAATCATCCCAGGCCAGAGTTATAGAATTTAATGTTTTAATTTTATAACAACCCTCTCATCAGTTCCATTTATAACAAATATTATACCTATTGTTCATCTCTGACTCTACAAGATAACACTAATCTTTCCCTCTTCAGAAGCATTTTCCTTTTTAGTGTAATTCTTCTTTTACAAAAATTGTTTCAATCTGTCCCACTGCTAAACCACCTCTCCAGGTTAGTATTTGCAATCTCAAATTTGCTAACAGATCTTGTCTGATTATTTTTTCACAGTAGTTTATCAAAATGAAATCTAATTCATTCTAGCTTCTATGATGACAAAAGTTTCCATATTTGAATCCACCGAGGTGTATTTTTAAATCTCTCTAGGAGGTATTAAATAACCATATCCAATATCACATCATGGACATTTGTTCTGAATTGAGATCATAGGTTGATTAAGCATTTTATCCAACTATTATGTTTTTTTCTTAAGTCTTATGCTTATCTTGGGCAGGGGATTTTTCTTTTTCTTTTTTTCCCCCATTTCTTTAGAATTTTATTTTTCCCCAATTACATGTAAAAACAATTTTTAATGTCCATTTTTAAAACTTTGTGTTCCAAATTCTCTTTCTCCCCCACCAAGAACGCAAGCAATTCAATATGTTATACATGTGTAGTCATGCAAAACATTTCCATATTAGTCAGGTTGTTAAAGAAAAAAGACAAAAAAAATTAAGAAAAAGAAACTTTTAAAAATATGCTTCAATCTATTCAGACACCATCAGCTCTTTCTCTGCAGATTGATCGCATTTTTCATAAATCCTTCAGAGTTGTCTTAGATCATTGTATTACTGAGAATATCTAAGTCATTCACAGCTGATCATTTTACAGTATTGCTGTTACTTTATATACAGTACATTTCACTTTGCATCAGCTCCAGGTTTTTCTGAGAGCCTACTGCTCATCATTTCTTATAGCACAATAGTGTTCCATCATAATCTTATCCTATGATTTGTTCAGCCATTTCCCAATTGATGGGCATCTCCTCAATTTCAAATTCTTTACACCAGAAAAGGGCTATCATAAATATTATTTGTACATATAGGTCCTTTAAATTTGGGGGTTTTTATCTCTATTTGTATACTGACCTAATAGTGGTATTACTAGATTAAAGAGTATGCATGGTTTTATAGCCCTTTAGCCATAGTTCCAAACTGCTCTACAGAATGTTTGAATCAGTTTACAACTCCACCAACAGTGCATTAATTTCTCATTTTCCCCATATCCCCTACAACATTTGTCATTTTCCTTTGCTGTCATATTATCCAATTCAATAGGTATAAGGTAGTACTCTAGAATTGTTTTGACCTGCATCTTTCTAACCAATAGTGAGTTAGATAATTTTTTTTCACATGACTACAGATAGCTTTGATTATTTCATTGGAAAACCATTCATATCTTTTGATAATTTGTCAATTGGGGAATGACTCTTATTTTAACAACTTTGACTCAGTTCTCTATGTGTTTGAGAAATGAGGTCTTTATCAGGCAAAAGTTTCAAAATTTTTTCACAGTTACTATTGCTAACTGAATTTCCCTCCATACTACCCCCTCCCCATGCCATTTACTCTATTCTCTATCTCATCCTTTCCCTCCTAAAAGGTGTTTTACTTCTAACTGCCCCCTCCCCCAATCTGCTTGCCCTTCTTTCACCTCCCACCCCAAACCCCTTACCCTCCTACTTTCCTGGAGGTAAGATAAATTACTTTACCCAATTGAGTGTGTCTGTTGTCCCCTCTTTGAGCCAATTCTGATGTGAATAAGGTTCACTCACTCCCCACTACCTCCCCCATCTTCTCCTCCACTGGATAAGCTTTTTTTTTTTGCTTTCTTTATGTGAGCCCTTTCGACCTCTCCCTTCCCCTTTCTCCCAGTGCATTCTTCTTTCACTCCTTAATTTAATTTTTTAAAAGATATCATCCCAGGAGGAAAGGCAGTGAGCTCTCAAACTCATGACACAATCGCTCCAAAAAATATCCAAATAATGCCATAGGAAAATGCTCAGAGCAGCAAAACTCACAGAAGAATGTGCTGAAATCATCTTCTAACCAAGAACGGCTTGGAAGGTCAAAAGGAGGGAGCTGATGTGCTGATACAGGAGTCAAGCCCAACCCCACAGTCACCTTGACACAGATTCAGTCCCAGGGAAGGCCTCACCAGAGAAGGAGACCCCCAGAGCCTCTGAATCAGCTGAAGCACCAGTGTCATCTGGAACTAAGCTCACAGTCCGGTGAGAGGACTGAGCCCTGGACAAGGGGGGAGACTACAGGGATCTATGCTGGTGCTGAGACAGAACTTGGATTTTTCACCCTTGCTCAGAACCAGGAGGTAGGCTTGAGTAGCAGTGGCCCAGGTGGGGGAGGGGCAAAGGCTCATTGGAGCTAACAACCACAACACACAAAGCTGGTTGATTAGCAAGTTGGTCTGGGGTCATCTAAGGACCAGGAAACAGGTGAGTGAAGAACCTGTTCTGAAGCTTGGGATACTGCAGCCTGGAAACAGTGCCTCACTTTAAGGAGCTAGAAATCAAGTAAAAGAAAGGCAAGATGAGCAGACAGAGAAAGGTGAAGACCATAGAAAGTTTCTTCAGTAACAAGGAAGACCAAGGGGCACCCTCAGAGGAAAATGTCAACATCAGGGCTCCTATATCTAAAGCTTCCAAGAAAAATACAAATTGGTTTCAGGCCATAGAGGTGCTCAAAAAGGACTTTGAAGATAAAGTTAGAGAGGTAGAGGAAAAAATGGGAAGAGAAATGAGGGTGATGCAGGAAAGACATGAGAAAAAAGTCAACAGCTTGAAAAGTCAAATGGAAAAGGAGGTACAAAAGCTCTCTGATGAAAATAATTGCCTAAGAATTAGGATTGAACAAATGGAAGCCAGTGACTTTATGAGAAACCAAGACACAATAAAGCAAATACAAATGAACAAAAAAATAGAGGGCAATGTGAAATATCTTCTGGAAAAAACTGCTGACCTGGAAAATAGGTCCAGGAGAGATAATTTGAAAATTATTGGTCTACCTGAAAACCATGACCAAGGAAAGAGCTTAGACATCATCTTCCAAGATATTCTCAGGGAAAATTGCCCTGAAATTCTAGAAGAAGAAGCTAAAATAGAAATTGAAAGAATCCACTGATCACCTCCAGAAAGAGATCCCAAAAGGAAAACTCCTAGGAATATTATAGCCAAATTCCAGAGCTCTCAGGTCAAGGAGAAAATATTGCAAGCTGCCAAAAAGAAAGAATTCAAGTACTGTGGAGCACCAGTCAGGATAGCACAAGATCTAGCAGCTTCTACATTAAAGGACTGGAGGGCAAGGAATATGATATTCCAGAGGGCAAAGGAAATGGGATTACAACCAAGAATCACCTACCCAGCAAAACTCATCATAATCTTTCAGTAGAAAAAATGGGACTTTAATGAAAAAGAAGACTTTCAAATATTTGTGATGAAAAGACCTGAATTGAATGTCAAATTTGACTTTCAAATACAAGACCCTAGATAACCATAAAAAATTGGAGTTGGGGGACATACCTGGGGTCATACAGTGGGTGACTGTCTTGTGTCTGAGGCTGGGTTTTGGCTGGGATCCCCCTGGGTCCAGGAGTGATCCTTCTTTGTCCACTGTGTTACCTAGCTAGGTTATGACATCTTTAGGGTTAAATTGAGGGGTAAAGGGAATGCACTGGGGGAGGTGGAAGGGCAGAGGTGAAATTCTACATGAAAGAAACAGGAAAAGGCTTATGGAGTGGGGGAAGAGATGGGAAAGGACCAGGGCAGTAAATGAATTTTACACTCATCAGAAAAGGCTCAAAGACCTTAAATTCATCAGAGCTGTCTCAAGGAGGGACTAACACACAGACCCAACTGGGTGGAGTAATCTGTTTAATCTGGGCAGTAAATGAGCCTAACACTCATCAGAATTGGCTCAAGGAGGGAATAATGCACATACTCAATTGGGTGAAGTAATCTCTCTAACCTGCAGGAAAATAGGAGGGGAAGGGGATAAAGAGAGAGGGGCAAAAGAAGGAAGGGCAGAGTGGGGGAGGGGACAGACAGAAGCAAATCCCTTTTGAAGAGTGATAGGATAGGGGGCAGCTAGGTGGCACAGTGGATAAAGCACCAGCCCTGGAGTCAGGAGTACCTGAGTTCAAATCTGGCCTCAGACACTTGACACTTACTAGCTGTTTGATCCTGGGCAAGTCACTTAACCCCCACTGCCTTGCAAAAATAAATAAAGAAACAAACAAATAAATAAATAAATGCTTGTTCCTTCCTTTAAAAAAAAAGAGTGATAGGATGAAAGAAGATGGATAATAGAATAAATATCATGGGGAAGGGAATAGGATGGAAGGGAAAACAGTTAACAATAGTAACCATGAAAAAGAGAAAAGGGGGGAAAATTGTACAAAAAATACTTATAGCAACTCTTGGTGGAGACTAAGAATTGAGAATCAAGGGAATGTCCATCAAATGAGGAATGATGGAAAAAGCTGTGCTATATGATTGTAGTGGAATGGTCTTGTGCTATAGGAAATGACAGGATGATCCCAGAAAAACCTGGAAAGACTAATGAACATCGATGTATAGTGAAGTGAACAGAGTTGGGAGGACATTATGCATAGTGACATCAGTATTGTCCAATGAGCAATTGTGAATGACTTTAACTACTCTCAGCAATGCAATGATCCAAGACAATCCCAAGGAACTAATGAGGAAACTTACTATGCACCCCCACAGAAAGAACTGATAAAAAGAACACTTGTGGATTGTACATATATAACCTGGTTGCAATCTTGTGGAGGGGGGAGGAAAGGGAGGGAGGGAGGGAAAAAAATCTGGAACTCTAAATCTTTTTTTTTTTAATTATTCATTTATTTAATTTATTTTTTGTGGGGCAATGGGGGTTAAGTGACTTGCCCAGGGTCACACAGCTAGTAAATGTCAAGTGTCTGAGGCTGTATTTGAACTCAGGAACTCCTGAATCCAGGGCCGGTGCTTTATCCACTGCACCACCTAGCTGCCCCCTGGAACTCTAAATCTTATGAAAATGAATGTTGAAAACTACTCTTACATGTAACTGGAAAAAATAAAATAAATGTTGCTAAAAAAACCAAATAAATAAAATATATCATCCCTTTATATTCAATTCACACCTGTGACATCTGTCTAAATATACTCCTTCTAACTGCCCTAATAATGAGAAAGTTCTTATGAGTTACAAGTATCATCTTCCCGTGTAGAAATGTAAACAGTTTAACCTTTTAATATCTCTTATGATTTCTTTTTCCTGTTTTCTTGTATTTGGAAGTCAAATTTTCTATTCAGTTCAGGTCTTTTCTTTAAGAATGCCTGAAAGTCCTCTCTTTCACTGAATTCTCACTTTTTCCCCTGAAGGGTTACACTTAGTTCTGTTGGGTAGGTGATTCCTGGTTGTAATCCCAGTTCCTTTGCACTCCAGAATATCATATTCCATGTCCTCCAATCCTTTAATATAGAAACTGCTAAATCTTGTGTTATCCTGACTGTGGCTCCACAATACTTGAATTGTTTCTTTCTTATGTCTTAAATTTATGATAAGAATTGTTTTTTTCTGGCTGCTTGCAATATTTTATCCTTGGCCTGGGAGCTCTGGAATTTGGCTATAATATTCCTGGGAGTTTTCATTTTAGGATCTCTTTCAGGAGGTTATTGGTGGATTCTTTCAGTTTCTATTGTACCTTCTGTTTCTGGAATATCAGGGCAATTTTCCCTGACAATTTCTTGGAAGATGATGTCTAGGCTCTTTTTTTTTTTTTATGGCTTTCAGGTAGTCCAATAATTTTCAAATTATTTCTCCTGGATCTATTTTCCAAGTTATTTGTTTTTCCAATGATATATTTCACATTGCCTTCTATTTTTTCATTCTTTTGGTTTTGCTATATTGTTTCTTGATTTCTCATAAAGTTATTAGCTTCCATTTGCTCAATCCTAATTTTTAAAGAGTTATTTTCTTCAGAGAACCTTTGTACCTCCTTTTCCATTTGGCCAATTTGGCTTTTCTTTCTTTTTTTTCTTTTTTATTTCGTGGGGCAATTAGTGTTAAGTGACTTGCCCAGGGTCACACAGCTAGTAAGTGTCAAGTGTTTGAGGCCAGATTTTGAACTCAGGTCCTTCTGAATCCAGGACTGGTGCTTTATCCACTGTACCACCCAGCTGCCCCCTGGCATTCTTTTCCTCATTGGTTTTTTTGTACCTTTTTTTTTTTTAATACCATTTGGCCTAGTCTGTTTTTTAAGGTATTATTTTCTTCAGTAGTTTTTTTGTGTCTCCTTTACCAAGCTGTTGAATTTTTTTTCATGATTTTCTTGTATCACTCACATTTCTCTTTCCATTTTTTCTTCTACCTCTCTTACTTTATTTTCAAAGCCTTTTTTGAGCCCTTCCATGGACTGAGACCAATTCATATTTTTCTTGGAAGCTTTGGATATAGGAGCTTTGACTTTGTTATCTTCTTCTGAGGGTGTATTTTGATCTTTTTTGTCGCCATAGAAACTTTCTACGGGCAGCATTTTTTTCTGTTTGCTCATTTCTCCAGCCTATTTCTTGACTTAACTCTTTGTTAAAGTGAGGCACTGCTTCCAGGGTGGAGGGCACACTGTCCCAAGCTTCATGGTGTTTGTGCAGCTGTTTTCATAAATACTTCTAGGAATTTGTAAGTTTTTAGTTCTTCCAAAGTGGTATGATTTAAGGAAAGTTATGTTTACTACTCTTCTGGCCTGTGCTCTGGTCAGCAAGCAACCACAGGCGTGCTTTTCTGCCCTAGAACTATGAACAGAATCCTGTTTCACTGTGGCTGTAAGCTCTTGTGTGCTTGTGCTCCTCCCCTGCCTGGTACCACCATCCAGTACTGTGACCTGAATCCAAGTATGGGCAAAGCAACAGAGTCCTGCTTCAGTGCTAGCAAAAAGATCCCTGTAATCTCCTTCCAGCCAATTCTTCAACCTCCTTACTGTCTGTGGGCTGAGTTCCAGAAGCAGTTGCTACTGCTACTGATTCAGAGGCTCCCAAGGCCTGATCTTGGTTTGCTGTGGCTGTGGCTGGGATTGTGGTAGGGCTGGGTCTGAGCTGGCATGGCCTGTGCTGGGTTAAGATCCTCTCTCACCCTCTGACAACAGACCTTTCCTGCTGAACTTCTAAGTTGTCTTTGGCTAGAAAGTTATTATACCCTGTCTTTTTGTGGGTTCTGCTGCTCCAGGAATCTTCTTATGGCATTACTTGAAGGTATTTGGAGGGGTCTTGGGGAGAGCTCAGGCAAGTCACTGCCTTTCCTCTGCTATCTTGGCCCCTCCCCTGACCAGGAGATTTTTCTAGTAGAATGAATCATTGGGCTTTTGGACATCAAAATGTCTTATTTTTCCATGAACTCACTCTAAAATAATTCTAAAATTCCTAGACTTTGCCAATAATATTCTTATTTTTTCTTGAAACCAATCTGTTGGACTATAATATAGTTTGACATTTTTCTGTATACTTTGAAAGTGGTGTGATAGACTTAAACGTTTTCCTGAAACTAGTATCAAGTAAAATACCAAACCTTCAATCTCAAATGTCCTAGTTTTGTACATAATTAACTAAACCCAAGCCTTCATGGTAGGAACTTCAAAGTTTCCATTATTATCAGAAATAATGAACAAAAAGAACATTCTTCAGTGTATCACCTTATACTTCAGTAATAGAGTTTCAATGCCTGAAGCATTCACACCAGGTCTTGTCTTCTTCCCCTCTCTTCCCCCACTCCCTCCACAACTTTCAGGAAAATATGATGTAGAAATGTAACAGTCCAAATAGCTAAGCAGATTCTTCTGGCACTCACATTACATTCATTATCTTTTTTTTAATTTTATTTTAAATTTTTCTCAATTACATTTAAAGATACCTTTTGAGTTCCAAATTTTTCTCCCCCCGCCTTCCCTCCCCACCTCCTAAGGCCAGCAAGCAATTTGATATAAGTTATACATTACCATCATGTTAAATGTATTTCCACATTAATCAGAACAAAAGAAAAAAACACAAGAAAGAATAAACAAGAACAATAACAAAAAAGAAACAAGAAAAGTGAAAATGCTATGCTGCAATCTGCATTCAAACTCCATAGTTCTTTTTCTGAATGTGGAGAGAATTTTCCATCATAAGTCTTTTGACATTGTCTTGGATCATTGTGTTGTTGAGAAGAGCTAAGTCTAATCACAGTTGATCATCACACAATGTTGTTGACACTGTGTACAATGTTCACTTGGTTCTGCCCATTTCACTTATCATCAATTCATGTAAGTCTTTTCAGGTTTTCTGAAAGCCATCTTGTCATTTTTTACAGTACAATAGTATTCCATTACATTCATATACCACAACTTGTTTAGCCATTCCCCAACTGATGGGCATCCCCTCAATTTCCAATTCTTTGCTACTACAAAAAGAGCAATTATGTATATTTTTGTACATGTGGGTCCTTTTCCCCTTTTTATGATCTCTTGGATATAGACTTAGTAGTAGAATTGCTGAGTCAAAGGGTATGTACAGTTGTTTTTGTTTTTGTTTTATTTAGTGAGGCAATTGGGGTTAAGTGACTTGCCCAGGGTCACACAGCTACTAAGTGTTAAGTGTCTGAAACCGGATTTGAACTCAGGTACTCCTGACTCCAGGGCTGGTGCTCTATCTACTGCACCACCTAGCTGCCCCGTATGTACAGTTTTATAGACTTTTGGGCATGGTTCCAAATTGCTTTCCAGAATGATTGGATCAGTTCACAGCTCCACCAACAGTGCATTAGTGTTCCAATGACAGATACTCTTAAGGAAAGCTCCATTTATGCCTATGCTTTCTAGTGTTTTTAATAGGAATGGGTGCTGTATTTTGTCAAAAGCTTTCTCTGAATCTATTGAGATAATCATATGATTTGGGTTAGTTTTGTTATTGATGTGGTTGATTATGTTGATAGTTTTTCTAATATTGAACCAGCCCTGCATTCCTGGCATAAATCCCACCTGGTCACAGTGTATTATTCTAGTGACAAATTGCTGTAATCTCTTTGCTAATATTCTATTTAGAATTTTTGCATCAATATTCATTAGGGAGATTGGTCTATAATTTTTTTTCTCTGTTTTTTCTCTTCCTAGTTTAGGTATCAGCACCATATTTGTCTTATAGAAGGAATTTGGTAGGATTCCTTCTTCACATATTTTTCATTTTTGTTTTTGTTTTTGGTTTTTTTTGTGAGGCAATTGGGGTTAAGTGACTTGCCCAGGGTCACACAGCTAATAAGTGTTAAGTGTCTGAGGTCAGATTTGAACTCAGGTCCTCCTGACTCCAGGGCCAATGCTCTATCCACTGTGCCACCTAGCTGCCCCTTCACATATTTTTCCACATAGTTTGTATAGTATTGGAATTAATTGTTCTTCAAGCATTTGGCAGAATTATCTTGTAAACCCATCTGGCCCTGGAGATTTTTTTCTTAGGGAGTTCACTAATGGTTTGTTCAATTTATTTTTCTAAAATGGGCTTAGATTTTATTTCCTCTTCTGTTAGTCTGGGCAGTTTATATATTTTTTACATATTCATCCATTTCGTTTAGATTGTCAAATTTATTGGCATATAGTTGGGCAAAATAGTTCCTAATTATTGCTTTAATTTCCTTTTCATTGGTGGTGAGTTCACTCTTTTCATTTTTGATGCTTGTAATTAGGTTTTCTTCTTTCTTTTTTTAAAAAAATTCAAATCAGGGGGCAGCTAGGTGGTGCAGTGGATAAAGCACTGGCCCTGGATTCAGGAGGACCTGAGTTCAAATCCGTCCTCAGACACTTGACACTAACTGTGTGACCCTGGGCAAGTCACTTAATCCTCATTGCCCTACAAAAAAAACCAAAAAAAAATCAAATTAATAAAAGGTTTCTCTATTTTATTGGGTTTTTCCCCATAGAACCAGCTTTTAGTTTTATTTATTAATCCTATAGTTTTCTTACTTTCAAATTTATTAATCTCTCCTTTAATTCTCAGAATTTCCAATTTGGTATTTAATTGGGGATTTTTAATTTGTCCTTTTTCTAGCTTTTTTTAGTTGCATGCCCAATTCATTGATCTCCTCTTTCTCTATTTTATTCATGTAGGCATTTAAAGATATAAAATTTCTTCTAAGAACTGCTTTGACTGCATCCCATAAGTTTTGATATGTTGTCTCATTGTTGTCATTCTCTTTTTGTTTTGTTTTTTTGGGTGAGGCAATTGGGATTAAGTGACTTGCCCAGGGTCACCAGGCTAGTAAGTGTCAAGTGTCTAAGGTCAGATTTGAACTCAGTTCCTCCTGAATCCAGGGCCAGTGCTCTATCCATTGTGCCACCTAACTGCCCCTAAATGCAGGGGGTTTTGTTTGTTTGTTTGTTTGTTTGGTGAGGCATTTGGGGTTAAGTGACTTGCCCAGGGTCACACAGCTAGTAAGTGTCAAGTATCTGAGGCCAGATTTGAACTCAGGTCCTTCTGACTCCAGGGCTGGTGCTCTATCCACTGTGCCACCTAGCTGCCCGTTGTCAATCTCTTGGATGAAATTATTGATTATTTCTATGACTTGTTGTTTGACCCACTCATTCTTTAGTATGAGATTATTTAATTTCCATTTCATTTTTGGTCTATCTTTCCATAGCCCTTTATTACACATAATTTTTATTGTCATGATCTGAAAAGGATGCATTTAGTATTTCTGCATTTCTGCATTTGACTGTGAGGTTTTTATGTCCTAGTACATGGTCAATTTTTGTGTATGTGCCATGTATCATTGAGAAAAAGGTTTATTCTTTTCTATCCCCATTCACTTTTCTCCAGAGGTCTATCATATTTAATTTTTCTAAAATTCTATTCACCTCCTTAACTTCTTTCTTATTAATTTTGTGGTTAGATTTATCTGGTTCTGAGAGGGGGAGGTTGAGGTTACGCATTAATATAGTTTTGCTATCTATTTCTTCCTGTAACTCACTGTGAGAATTGGAATGACACCCCTTGCTGGGAGGGACATTGTGAGCTCTGGCCTGAAAAGAAAACATGACCTTTCTGGGGTTTTGAAGGTTGGATTGGCATGCAGAAGTTGTGTCTGCCACCTGTGGGTCCTGTCAATCAGTGTTACCAGCCAATTAGCTTGGAGCTCTGTGTGTGGATGGTCCTGTTTCCTGTTTCACAGGGGGCTTCTGGGATAGGCCGTGGAGAAGCAAGGTCTTTTGATTTCTGGACTTCAGCTTGGCGGCAGGGGCAGGTAAAATAGGGAGAGCAGACAGATCTCATTCTTTATCCACGTTTCTCTTTACTAACACCTAATATACTTTAATAAATACTTAATGCCAAAGGTTCGTGCTGTACATTTCTAATTTAAGGTGACCACTCATTAGATTTTAGACATCACAGCTAGAATTTTAGACTTTATACCACTTAACTTTTTCTCTAAGAATTTGGATGTTGTACCACTTGGTGTATACATGTTTAGTATTGATATTACTTCATTGTTTATAGTACCTTTTAGCAACATGTAGTTTCCTTCCTTATCTGTTTTAATTTGTTCAGGTTTTGCTTTTGATTGCTACCCCTGCTTTTTTTATGTCAGCTGAAGCATAATATATTCTGCTCCAGCCTTTTACCTTCACTCTGTGTGTATCTCCCTGCTTCAAATGTGTTTCTTGTAAACAACATATTATTTTAGGATTCTGGTTTTTATCCTTCATTCTTATTTTTTTAAAAATGGGACAGTGAGGGTTAAGTGACTTGCCCAGGGTCACACAGTTAGTTATTGTCAAGTGTCTGAGGCCGGATTTGAACTCAGGTCCTCTTGAATCCATGGCCAGTGCTTTATCCACTGTGCCACCTAGCTGCCCCAGGATTCCATTTTTTAATCCACTCTGCTATCTGCTTCCATTTTATAGGACATTGACAGTTATGATTACTGTGTATTTCCCTGCATCCTATTTTCCCCCTTGTTTGTATTTTTCTCTTTTATTTTCCCCTGTCCCTTCTCACTAGTGTTTTGTTTCTGGCCACCTCAGTCTACCCTCCCTTCTATCCGTCCCACCTCCCTTTTGTCTTTTCCCCTTTCAGTTTCTAGTTTTCCCCTCCCTTCTATTAGCACCCCACCCTTTTCTTTCCCATTTTCCCTTTTATTTCTAGAAAGGGTAAAATAGAAGTCCATACCTAATTGAGTATGTATGTTATTCCCTCTTTGAGCCAAATCAGAAGAGAGTAAGGTCAAAACAATTCTTACCCCTCCCTTCTTTCCCTCTATTGTAATTGGTCTTCTGTGCCTCTTCCTGTGATTTACCTCATTCTGCCTTCACTTTCCTCTTCCCCCAGTATAATCCTTTTTGTTTCCCCTTAAGGATGTTTTTTTTTAATATCATCACATCAGAATTAACTTATACCTACACCTTCTATCTGTGTGTACTCCTCCTATCTGCCTTAATAAAGATACAGTTCAGGGGCAGCTACGGATGTAGTGGATAAAGCACCAGCCCTGGATTCAGGAGTACCTGAGTTCAAATCTGGCCTCAGACACTTGATACTTACTAAGCTGTGTGACCCTGGGCAAGTCACTTAGCCCCCATTGCCCCACAAAAAAACAAACAAACATTCCCATGTAGGAATGCAAACATTTTAACCTCATTGAATAACATGTTTTTCCACCTTTTTATCTTTTCATGTGTTTTTTGAGCCTTGTATTTGTATATTGAATTTTCTATTCAGCTCTGGGCTTTTCATTAGGAAAGTTTTAAAGTTTTCTATTTCATTGAATGTCCATCTATTCCCCTGATTATGCTTAATTTTGCTGGGTTGCTTGGCTGTAATCTCAGTTCCTTTGCCTTCCAAAATATCATATTCCAAGCCCTCTGATCCTGAAGCTGCCAGGTCCTGTATAATTCTTATTGTTGTTCCCTAATATTTAAATTGTTTCTTTCTGGCTGTTTGCAGTATTTTCATCTTTACTTGATAGTTCTGGAATTTAGCTATGATATTCCTTGAAATTTTCTTTTTGGGGTCTCTTTCAGGAGGTGATTGGTGGATTCTTTTGTGGGAATTTATTTTGATATGGGGACCCTGCCTTTGGGCTGAGATTAAAAAGCCTTAGGCTCTCAGGGGTTTTTTCTGTGTGAGGGGCTGGTGCCCCTCCCCCTCCACTTCATCTGATCCAAAAAAGCCCCGTGGGCTTTTCAGGATGCCAGGTCAGATGGCTAGGGGGAAAAAAAAGAAGCCCCAGCTCCCAACACCCTGAGGGAAGCTGCCCCAGAGATCCCAGGCTTGTCCTGCCAGGCCCTAGCATAGCCTGAGCAAAGGTCCCAGGTGTGCAGCAGGGAGCACAGGCCCCTTGAGCCCCACTGGGCACAGCCCTAGTGTGGCCAGTGGATTAGCTTGGTGTAGTGGGGTGCAGTGAGCCCAGGTTTCACCTGGGAGAGTAGGTTAATAAAAGAGGGCTGACAGAGATGGAAGGGAGAGATATACAGAGCAAGTGAGACAGTGAAGGGGGTACTCTGGAGGAGTAGGAGGACGCAAAGAGTCCAGAAGATTAAGAAGACAGTAAGAGAAGAGACAGACAGAGGAAGAAGCAGTACAGAGTAAGGGACTTTTCAGGGGTTCATTGCTATGGTAATGAGAGAGCAGTAAAAGTGAAGCAGGGGAGGGGCAGCTAGGTGGTGCAGTGGATAGAGCACCGGCCCTGGATTCAGGAGTACCTGAGTTCAAATCCAGCCTCAGACACTTAACACTTACTAGCTGTGTGACCCTGGGCAAGTCACTTAACCCCAATTGCCTCACTAAAAAAAAAAAAAAAAAAAAAAAGTGAAGCAGGGGAACCAGAGTGAAGGAGAAAAAGAGTGAAAGTTGGAGAAAGCTGGAGCATACCCTAAGGCAAGAGGCAATGGCCCTTATTACAAAAGCAGATGGGTTGTGCAATTTGCATTTCTTCATCCTTATTGTTTACATTGGTTTTTTGGGGGGTTCTTTTTGTTTTTCAGTGAGGCAATTGGGGTTAAGTGACTTGCCCAGGATCACACAGCTAGTAAGTGTTAAGTGTCTGAGGCCAGATTTGAATTCAGGTACTCCTGACTCCAGGGCCGGTGCTCTATCCACTGTGCCACCTAGCTGCCCCTTTTTGTTTGTTTGTTTGTTTGTTTGGTTTTTTGTGAGGGAATGGGGGCTAAATGACTTGCCCAGGGTCACACAGCTAGTAAGTGTTAAGTGTCTGAGGCCCGATTTGAACTCAGGTCCTCCTGAATCCAGGGCCGGTGCTCTATCCACTGCGCCATCTAGCTGCCCCCTTACATCGTTTTTTATAAATTCTGCTTTAGTTATTTAATTAAGAGGCTTCTTAATCAATCGTTTGCTTATCAATTTGGGAGCAGTGTGGAGAAATTTTTAAACAGCTCATACTAATAGCAGTCAGATAGCCAGCGAGTCAAAAGCCCACAGTCAAGTCCTCCGGTCAGTTTAGTCCCCCCAAATTAGGCAAGCAAGTTAATTAAAAATATTCTTACATTTGAATGGTGACCGTGGAAGGACTTATGGCCCAATTATAATTTTTCTATAGATGTAATTTTTCATAAAGCCCACAGTTATATATTTTTTTCAGATTAGTTATGTTAATAATTTGGGGGGGGGCAGCTAGATGGTGCAGCAGATAGAGCATCGGCCCTGGAGTCAGGAATACCTGAGTTCAAATCCGGCCTCAGACACTTAACACTTACTAGCTGTGTGACCCTGGGCAAGTCACTTAACCCCAATTGCCTCACCAAAAAACAAACAAACAAACATAAATAATTTTTTTTTTACACTTTCAAGGACTAATTTTTCCTCTGTTGTAAGACATTGGGGCAGTTCTCCTTAATAATGTCATGAAACAGGGGCAGCTAGGTGGTGCAGTGGATAAAGTACCGGCCCTAGTTTCAGGAGTACCTGAGTTCAAATTTGGCCTCAGATACTTGACACTTACAAGCTGTGTGACCCTGGGCAAGTCACTTAACCCCAATTGCAATTGCCCCCCCCCCACACACACAAAGTTATAAAATATGCTGTGTAGGCTCTTTTTTCATAGGCTTTTTTTTTTTTTAGTGAGGCAATTGGGGTTAAGTGACTTGCCCAGGGTCACACAGCTAGTAAGTGTTAAGTGTTTGAGGCTGGATTTGAACTCAGGTACTCCTGACTCCAGGGCCGGTGCTCTCTCCACAGCGCCACCTAGCTGCCCCTTGTGTAGGCTCTTTTTTGATTATGGTCCCCAGGTAGTCAGATTATTCTTATTGTCCCTCCTGGATCTATTTTCCAGATCTGTTATTTTTCTGAAGAGGTATTTTATATTTTCTTCTACTTTTATATTCTTTTGATTTTGCTTTATTTTTTCCTGTTGTCTTATCAGGTCATTAGCTTCCATCTGCTCAGTTCTCATTCTTAGGGAATTATTCTTCTTTTCCAATTTTCCAATTGTATTTTTTGTGTGTGTGGGGGCAATGGGGGTTAAGTGACTTGCCCAGGGTCACACAGCTAGTAAGTGTCAAGTGTCTGACACTGGATTTGAACAGGTCCTCCTGAATCCAGGGCCAGTGCTCTATCCACTGTGCCACCTAGCTGCCCCACAATTGTATTTTTAAGACATTATTTTCTTTTTCAAAGTTATTGACTTTCTCTTGCATAACTCTCATTTCTTTTCCCAATTTTTCTTCTGCCTCTCTTATTTAGTTTATAAAATCCTTTCTAAGCTCTTCCAGTAGGGCCTTTTTGTCTTGAGACCAATTTTTCTTCCTCTTTAAGGCTTCATATGTAGGAATTTTATCATTGTTGTCTTCCTCTGAGTTTATGTTTTGATCCTCCCTCTCACCATAGTAACTGTCAACGGTGAGGGTTCTTTTTTGTTTCTTTTTCATTTTTTATTTTTATTTTAGCCCCTTATGTGCCTTTTAAGGTCGAGTTCTGCTCCTGGTGTACAGCGTGCTCTGTCCAGAGCTTCTTTTGCTGGGGGTCAGGAGCCATGTTACCAGCTTTCTTCTCTGAGGCATCAGCAGTTTGCAGCTTGCTCACTGCACTGGAATGGAGCAGCTTAGTTGGGCCTATTAAGTAGCTGATACTCTAGCTTGCAAATTAACTTCTTCATTGGGGCTTGAGGCCTCACAACTGGCCTGTTGTAGACTATTTACTGTGCTAGGACTGTGGGTCCTCAGCTGCTGATCTGTGCTGTGACTTTTGCTGGCTTTCCCAGATATCCTCTGCACTGAGCTGTGCTCCCCTTTTACCCAGATGAAACAGAACTTTCCTGAAGATCTTCTAGGTTATCTTAAATCAGAAGATTGTTTCACTCTGTTTTGTTTTGGTTTGGTATTTTTGCAGGTTTTACAGCTCCATAATCTGTTGAGAGGCTTAATTTAACATTGTTTCCAAGGGAAATTTGGGAGAGCTCAGGCAGCTTCCTGGTTTCATTCTGACATCTTGACTCCCAGAGGCACTTTGATCTACATTTATTATCAAATTCCAAACTATTAGTAAGCCTTTTCAAAAGACTCTCAATTCTGTGCTTTCAGCAAACCTATGCTATGGTTGTAGCCTGTGTGAGTCTAGCTATAGCCTAAACCTAGGGGTTTTTTCAGGGGCTATCTGGGGAAAGAGGATCATGGAACCATATAGGTTCATAGACCTAGAGCTGGAAGGGAACTTAGAGGACTTTTAGTTCAACTCCTTCATTCTACAAATGAGAAGCTAGAGGACAAAGGTGACAAAGTGTTTTGCTCAAAATAACAGGTAGTAGTCCTCAGTGCTAAGATTCCAATCCACATGCTCTGACTCCAGAGCCAATGTCCTTTCCACTCTCCCCTATTACCTACTGGCTGAGAGGCTTTAGCAACTATACAAGAGCCTGTGATGAGCTTTCAATTATTGTTGGCTGGAGTGGGGGGTAGGAAAAATGAAGGAAGCAATATGGGAAGCTAGATATTACCTAGTCAGGGAGAAGAAGGTGCTAAAAGTTGGTGGAGGGAGGATTGGGGCAAGTGTAAGATCATAAGGATCCTGAGCATGGCCTTAACCTTTATCATCACCTTCAAACTATTTAATAAGTGCTTGTATTTTGCTGTAGCATTGTGCAAGATAAGATGAACAGACACTGGCAGACAGCATAGACAAAGATCAAGTAGCCAACTGGGGAAAAAAAAAATCACTGAACATCAATTATATAATGTACCAGGAAAGGGCGAAGTACATACCTTTAGGTGGTAAGTGTAGGAGCAATCATGAGAGTCACAAGTCTAGACAGGATGGACTTGGGAGAGTTCATTGCCTCAATCCTAATGAGTTAGGAAAGGCTTGATGGAGGAGATGCCTTCTTAGTTACAATCTCCCAAGTTTTAAAAAGCAAGAAAGGATCCCATGGCTTTTCTTGCTATTTTTGCCCTGTCCAGAATACCATGTCTCCTGAAGGTAGGATTATCCTAGAGTTTAGTATCTCATTCTCTATTTAAATATATGAGGATGCTTTGTTCTGTATTTTCATGTAGGATACACTGTAGATTAGAGTTACCCAAATCTAGGCATAGGTAATTATCATCATTGTCATAATCATTTCCCCATTTCCTATCTTCTCCCATCCCTTTTTTTTGTTTTTTTTTAATGAGATATTTTATTTTTTCCGTTACATGTAAAGATAGTTCTCAACTTTTGTTTATACATGCTTTACAATTTCAGATTTTTCTCCCTCCCTCCCCTCCCTCCCCCCTCCCCTAGACAGCAGGTAATCTGATATAGGTTATATCTATATATCTCTATACATATACATATATATATATATATACACACACATATATATACACATAATAACATTAATCCTATTTCTGCATTAATCCTGTTACAAGAGAAAGAATCAGAGCAGTGATGCAAAACCTCAAAATAGAAAAAAAAACAACAGCACCCAAAACAAAAGAAATAATATGGTTCAATCAGCATCTATACTCCACAGTTCTTTCTTTCCCATCCCTTTTTTTAAAAATGCTTTAAAAAAAATCTTAACAATTATAACCACTGATGGAACCAAGGATGTTATTGGAGTAATTCAGGTGAACTAGGGCCTGAACTAGGTCTGTCGTTTTGTGAGTGGAGAGAAAGGGAAATAAATGAGGTAATATGATGGTAGAAACAACATTTAGCAACTGATCACATATATGGAGTGAGCGAGAGTGAGGACTTAACCTTTAAATTTTATTTCCTAAACATAGAAGAAATGGTTAATGCAAGAGGTTCTAACAAGTTTGAATTTACAGAAAAACTTAAACAAGTTTTTACTAAACAAACAACAATAATAAAACTACCATTTTACTCAAAACATAAAGCATTTGCCAGAATTATTCACTAGGTATTTTTTATTTCAACTAGATCCTGTACTGTACTCCTTGAGATAGGTATTTTTTGGTGAGTCAGACCAGTGATTGGCTTCATCTTCTAGTCTATGGTCACTGCCCTAAACTCCTACAGTTATTGCAGGGAATTCCTTCTGAAGTGCAACCAGCACTGAGTAAAGACTCAAGATCTCTGAACCTCTTAAATTCACAATGTCACCTTCAAGCATGGACATCTCAAGATCAGTATTTGGTCACCTAAGATCATGTAAAGAAATACAAAGGATAAGAGGCAGTCAGAAGCTCAGGATGAAGTTTGTCTAACTAAGCTCTACTGTTATCAGTTTATCAGTGTCATCAATTTATCAATCATTAAGCATTTATTAAGTTCCTACAATTCGCCAGTCACTGTACTAAGCACAGAGGATACAAAAAGAGGCAAAAGATTCTCTGCTCTCAAGGAGCTTACAATATAATGGAAGAGACAACATGCAAACAAAAATACAAACAAACTATATACTGAATAAATAGGAAATAATTAAACAAAGGGAAGGCACTAGAATTAAGAGCAAAATCTTCTTTTTTTTTTTTTAAAGCAAAGTCTTCTTATAAAAGATGGGCTATAACTGGGTCTTGAGGACAAATAACCTGCTACCTTCATAGGAAGACCCAGAGTTATACAATACTACCAACAAGGTAAAAGGAAGAAAGACTCAGGGGTGCAATAATTCATTTTTTAAAAGTCTACTGAGCCACCGATTTTTTCTGCTCAGTGGTCAATAAGAGAAGAACTAGCAGTTGGCCAGAAGCAAGCAGGAAAAGTTGACACTTTCTCTGTGCAATCCCATTATATACACCACAATCATTTCAAGCTCTACCTTGCAATCTAGAAAAAAGTTAAGCAAAACTGACCAATAAAGAGACCCTGTCTCACATTGCAATTAACATTCCACATCTGTAGTCCTTTTATCTTACTATTGATTGTCTGTCAAGAGTGTTCATTGCAATTAATCCGAGTTCAGCTGCCCCTTAATGGTGTTAACAAATGTATTATTGTAGTCATTACATATATTTTCCTGGTTATGCTTTCTTTACTTTGTATCAATTTATACATCTTCTCATATTCCTCTGAATTTCTCATATTCATTATCTCTATTACCTTCACACACAATTTGTACAACTATTTTTGTTACTACAAAAATTGAATATTTTCATATACATGGTACCTTACTTTCTGTCTTTTAGCTTCCTTAGGATATGATATGCCTGGTAGTGGATCACTAGGTCAAAAGTTATGAAGTTTAGTGGTTTTTATCCAATAATGCTAAATTACTTTTCAGAATGGGTTGGATCAATTCATAGCTCCACCAACAGTCAGTAAAGAAGCATTAATTAGGCATCTACTATGTACTAGATTGTGCTAAGTGCTAGAGTTAGGAAGAAAGGCAAAAGACAGTTCTTGTTCTCAAGAAGCTCCATCAAATGGGGGAAACAGCATGAAAACAACTATGTACACATAAGATATATACAGGATAAATTGGAGATAATCAACAGAGAAAAGGCACTAGCATTCAGGGACTTCTTGCAGAAGATGAGATTTTAGTTGGAACTTGGAAGAAGCTGAGAAAGTCAAGAGTTGGGGATGAACAGGGAGAATATTCCAGGTATAGGAAACAGCCAAAGACTCTGCACAGAGTCAGAGAAGGGCATGTCTTCTGTGAGGCACAGTGACATTGGATCCCGGAATGCATGAAGAGATGGAGTCTTCATAAGCCTGAAAAGTAAGAGGGGGCTAGGTTGTGAAGTGCTTTGGATGCTAAGGCACTTTTAAGATTTTATATTTGAGGGGGCAGCTAGGTGGCGCAGTGGTTAAGCACCAGCCCTGGATTCAGGAGGACCTGAGTTCAAAGCCAGCCTCAGACACTTGAGTTCAAAGCCAGTCTCAGACACTTGACACTAGCTGTGTGACCATGGGCAAGTCACTTAACCCTCACTGCCCTGCAAAAAAACAAAAAAATAAAAACAAAAAATAGTTGATTCCAAAGATTTTATATTTGATCCTGGGAGGCCTTAATTTTTTCAGTGAAAAACGAAGCAATGATATTCAACTGAGAGGGTGGGAGGAAAAGCTAGGGGGTACTTGAGGAAGGATGAAAAGTTATGATGAATAAGATAATTGGGGACAGGTTAAAGGACTTGCCTTGCAGAAGTGAGGGACCACTTGAGGTTAAGTAACATAAATTTATAGTAGACCCAGTCAGCATGGTCTCATGATTTTCTTCATCTTTGTATAGCAGAATGTGTGTAGGAGCAAAGGCAGCAGATGGTGGGAGTCATCCAAGCCTGAAACTTAGGAGGGCAAGATCAGCAATACAATAAGGGACTAAGGGTCTCAAAAGAAGAGGACATAAATGACCAAACAAATGACTGCAGGAAAAAAAAAAAGAAGAAGAAGAAGAAGAGGACAATGTAGTTTTGAACTGGTTCACCAAGAGGTCAAAATGGGAAAGGGAGGGGGAAGTGAAACGAGTGTAGGGGGTGATGGCCTGAGAGAGAACTGAGAGATCTAGGATAGACTATAGGTTATTAAAAGGTTGAAGAACCAAGTTTGGAGTTCAAGGCAAAGGGAGAGGAAATGACAACAGATTGTGATCAGATAAGGGAATTTCAGAGTTCATGAATATGGAGGTTGTACATTTGTGTGTGCTGGCAAGATCAAAGGTATGACCATCCTAGCATGTGGCCAAGGTAAAGTGGAGGAGTACGTCATGGGAAACAAGTAAGTTGAGGAACTATGAAGTAAGGGTGTTTGATGGAGTGTCAATATATGTTGAAGTGCCCCTAGTATGAGGGAAGGAGAGAAAAACTTATCCAGACAGTGAACTCTGAGGGAAGAAAGTGTCCCAAAGATTGGTAGATTTGAACAAGAGTCAGAGGTGAAAAATGTTTGAAAGAAAAAGATTTAAAATTAAATTTATCAATGGAACAAAAAGCAAACTTGTTACTAACAACATATACCTGCCTTCTCCTAGCCTCTCCAACACTGTTTTTTCTCTTCTTCTTCTTCTTCTTCTTCTTCTTCTTCTTCTTCTTCTTCTTCTTCTTCTTCTTCTTCTTCTTCCTCCTTCTTCCTCCTCCTTCTTCCTCCTCCTTCTCCTTCTTCCCCTCACTCTACCTTATACACTGTTGCTAGGCAAATCTTCCTGAGACACTTGTTCATGACTCTCAGTGGTTCATTCCTCACTGCCTATGTGATAGATTACAAACTCTGACATTCAAAGCTCTTATACAATTGGGCCCCAACCAAGACTTCAGTAAGAATTTATGTGCCCTAGGAACTTTCAAATATTATTTCTCCTATTTTTCTACTTTATACTTTGATTGAATGATTCTATACTAAAATATATTTAGGTTGCAACAATAAAAGGCCTTCCTAATCTTCCCCTTCCTTCACATTGCTCTGATAACCCCCCTTTCTTACACAAAAACTTCCACTCATTCCCCATTATCTCTCAACTAAAGTCCCAATTCTTTAACCTGGCAATCAAAGCTCTCTACAACAAATTTCCTTTCTGTGTTTGTCCTTAGATCATACTACTCTGCTTTAAACATTGGACTTGGAGTCAGGGGACCTGGATTTGAACCCTGGGCTTTATTTAGTTGTAGTTTTGTCTTTGCCATATATTAGTTATGTGCTATTAGACAAGGGACTTCATTTCTTTGCACCTCAGTTTCTTCATCAGTAAAATAGGAATGGGGCAGCTAGGTGGCGCAGTGGATGAAGCACCGGCCCTGGATTCAGGAGGACCTGAGTTCAAATCGGGCCTCAGACACTTAACACTTACTAGCTGTGTGACCCTGGGTAAGTCACTTAACCCCCATGCCCCCGCCAAAAAAAAAAAAAAGTGGTAAAATAGGAATAATGACCCTTGTACAATTGACCTCAAAGGTGTTTATAAAGAAGATACTATTATGTAGTGTTGCATAGATCTAAGCTTTGCATAAACAAAATTAGAATCAGGTTGGCAGAAATTCCAAGTGTTAGTATAATATAATGGATAGATAGCTGTACTTAAAGCTAGAAAGACATGGGTTCAAGTCCTACCCCCTATACATCCTAGCTATGTAGCCCTGGACAAGACACTTAACCTTATACCCCCATACAACTCTCAAAACCTATAAATTGGGGAACAGTTGCTGATGTGCAAACTAGATAAGTTTCCTCATCTGGAAGTTCTCCATAATAATGAAATTATAGATCCAGTTCTTATTGCTGTTCCTTTCTTTGGCAGGAACTTCAGGGGCCACATAGTGAGCATGATCTCTTTGGGTAGCCAGAACATGAAAGCTGTCAAGTATTTGAAGGGATTCCATGTAAAAGAGATTTGATTTGTTCTTCTTAGACTCAGAGAGCAGAAATAGTAGCAATGGATAGAATTTACTGAGAGGCAGGTTTAAACTTAAACTTTATATAAAGAAAAACTTCCTTACTACTGTTAGAGCCATCAAAAAGTATAATGGGCTACCTTGGGAAGGCAGTGTTTTAGCCATTGCTGGTGGTTTACAAGCATAGGCTGGATGAGTGCTTGTCAGGGGTGTTGTAAAGGAGGATCCTGTTAAAGGACATGTGTGAGTAGATGTTCTCTCTGGGCACTTCCAACTGAGAGCCTGTGCTTCTAAATCAACCAATGCTCAAATGATTAATCATCTTTACAGCTATCAAGACAGTCATCTTTTTTTTTTCCACTTGAAGACCTTTAGCTACAGAGTATACACTACACCCCAAAATAGCACATGCCATTTGTAGAGAGCTCTAATTGTTAGGAAGTTTTTCCTTCCCTCAAACCCTAAATCTGTCTCTCTGCATTTTCTACCCATTCCTCTTACTTCTGCTCTCTGTGTAACTAAGAAGTCCTAATGCCTCTTTCATGAGTGACTAGGGGGAGAAATGAAAAGAGCCCTGGACTCAGGGTGAGGAAGACCTGGGTTCAAATCCTGTCTCATCTACTTACTACCTAGACAAATTATTTACCCTAGACAAGTTACTTAATTTCTTTGAGCTTCAGTTTCCTCATTTTATAAATGGAGATGATAATAGTATCTACCTCACAAGGCTATGTGAGGATCAAATATAAAGTGCTTTGCAAATTTAGCTATTATTTCACATGACTACCCTACAAAAATTTGAAGACTATTGCTATAATACCTTTCTCCCCTATATTCTCTTTTCTCTAGGCTAAACAAGCTAAATCTTCCCAGGTCTTTTTTTTTTTTTTTTGCAGGGCATTGGGGGTTAAGTGACTTGCTCAGGGTCACACAGCTAGTAAGTGTCAAGTGTCTGAGGCCGGATTTGAACTCAGGTACTCCTGAATCCAGGGCCGGTGCTTCATCCACTGCGCCACCTAGCTGCCCCCCTTCCCAGTTCTTTTAACAGATCCTTGTCTGGCATGGTTTTAAGACCTGATTGGCCTACTGCTGCATGTGCTCCAGTTTATCAAATGTATGTAATTCTCAGAATAAAAACCAATTACTTCAGATGTGTTCTGACTAGGTAGTGCAGAGTAAAATGGGAAGACCTCCTTCCTTGGTCTGAATACTTCTATAGAACAACCTAATCATGCATTAGCTTTTTTTGACTGCTCCTCCACCAGATCTACATCAGGCTAATATTGAGTTTGCAGTACATTAAAACCTCCAGTTCTCTTATACACATGCAAACGCGTGCACACACACATATAATACTTTCTAGCTGTTATAAGACTAACATGTACCAGCATCTCCCCACAAAGTCTACCTCCCTCTCTACTACAACAGGGATTAGTTTCCCTAAAAGGAGACAAAGCTATCCCTGGTACCTGATTGGCCCCAGCTTCCCTGATATAGCTTCCTGGTCACCTAAGGATATGAAACTCCCCAGTCAGGTAGAGTCTGGGCCTCTTAGATTTAGTGGATGCCTGAGATCATATGAAGAGCCAAACCCAATGAGTTTACATTAAAGATTGAGGGAGGCCACCTTTACCAAAGCTGAAACTAAATGCTA
The DNA here is from genome assembly GCF_019393635.1 of Dromiciops gliroides. Taxonomy (NCBI): domain Eukaryota; kingdom Metazoa; phylum Chordata; class Mammalia; order Microbiotheria; family Microbiotheriidae; genus Dromiciops; species Dromiciops gliroides. The sequence goes on from NC_057862.1 coordinate 176,428,371, forward strand.
TTGTATCCTTGTTGCATATTCTTGGAATGTTAATCTTTTTGTTAACTGTTTGATGACTTATGAGTGCCTCATTTCATCCCAAAATTGAACTCGAATTAAGATTGCTGCCATTAGGTCCTCCTCTAACACTAGTCATGTATCTCCCATTCTGTATTTATGAACTGATTTTTTTGGAATCCAAGTGGAGAACTTAATTATTCATTTTGATTGTTTCATCTTGCCTATTTCAGCCTACCATTCTGAGCTACTAAGAACTTTTTGGAATCCAAATTCAATTACACAATGTATTAACTTTCCTTGGCATCATTAGTCATTGATAAAAATATTGAATAGAACAGGACCAAGGACAGGGCCTGGTGGCATTCTACTGATGATCTCCCTTTAGGTTGACAATGAAATATTCCTTGAGTCTTTCATAATAATAGCCCATATTTATTTCATGGTTGTTCTTTGTCCTTTGTTCTCAAAGAGGACCATGACATCAGGGTGATGGCATGACTTGCTCTTGTGGAAATTTATTTTGATTTGGGGATCCTACCTTTGGGCTGAGATTGGAAAGCCTTGGGCCCTCAGGGTCTCTTCTGTGTGGGAGGTGCTGGTGCCCCTCCCCCTCAGCTTCAGCTGAGCCAAAAAGCCCCATGGGCTGTACAAGACCCCAGGTCAGACAGCTGGGGGGGAAAAGCCCCCAGCTCCCTCTGACCTGAGCGGAGGTATCTGAGAGATGCTGGGCTCTGGGGTAGCCTGTGCTGAAGCACGTGAGGCTGGAGCACACCCCCTCCCACCAGCCGCAGCCCTGGCTGGCGGATTAGCTTGGTCTGTGGGGGTGCAGGAAGTCCCAAGATTTGAGTGGAGAAAAGAAAGATATATATAGACCTGGGGGTTAGACTCAGGGGTTGCAGACAAGGAGACCGGAGGCTGAGAAGAGGACTGGGGGCTGCTGACAAGATTAGAAAGGTGGGAGTTAGTCAGAAAGGGGAGACAAGATGAACAGTAACACAGGACTAGGAGCAAGGAGGAAAGGCCGGCGGACAAGATTAGAGGGGCGGCAAAGGCAGCAGAGGGCAGACTGAGGGAGCAGACAAACAGACAGACTGACCAGGAGGCAGTGGAGAGCACAGAAGCACAGGGTACAGGTTGGAGAAAGTGAAGATTAAGAGGAGTTAGAAGAAAGTAGCTGATGTGCATACCCTTTGACCCAGCAATACCACTTTCGGGTCTTTTGCCCAAAGAAATCATGTAAAGGGGAAAGGGACCCACATGTACAAAAATATTTATAGCTGCTCTTTATGTGGTGGCAAGGAATTGGAAGTTGAGGGGATGCCCATCAACTGGGGAATGGCTGGACAAGTTGTGGTATATGAATACAATGGAATACTATTGTGCTATAAGAAACGATGAGCAGGAGGAGTTCAGAGAAACCTGGAGGGTCTTGCGTGGGCTGATGATGAGTGAGATGAGCAGAACCAGAACATTGTACACAGTATCATCAACATTGAGTGTTGATCTACTGTGATGGACTATATTCTTCTCACCAATGCAATGGTACAGAAGAGTTCCAGGGAACTCATGATAGAAGAGGATCTCCAAATCCAGGGAAAAAAAAAAAGAACTGTGGAGTAGATGCTGAATGAACCATGCTATTTCTTTTGTTTTTGGTGATGATGTTTTTCTATTTTGAGGTTTTTCATCATTGCTTTGATTTTTCTCTTATAACATGACTAATGCAGAAATATGTTTAATGTTATTATGTGTATATATAACCTATATCAGATTACCTGCTGTCTAGGGGGGGGAGGAGGGAGGGGAGGGAGGGAGAAAAATCTGAAATTGGAAAGCTTGTATAAACAAAAGTTGAGAACTATCTTTACATGTAATGGGAAAAAAATAAAATACTTTATTAATAAAAAAATTAAAAAAGAAGAAGAAAGTAGCTGAGCAGGGAAAGTGTAACATACCCCGAGGCAAGAGGCAGCTAAGGCCCTTATTGTATTTTTTGTTTTGTTTTGTTTTGTTTGTTTTGTTTGTTTTGTTTGTTTTTGTGCGGGGCAATGGGGGTTAAGTGACTTGCCCAGGGTCACACAGCTGGTAAGTGTCAAGTGTCTGAGGTCAAATTTGAACTCAGGTACTCCTGAATCCAGGGCCAGTGCTTTATCCACTGTGTCACCTAGCCGCCCCCCCTTATTGTACTAAAGAAGTTCCAAGCGCAGCAGGTGGGAAAGAGACGCAGTGGAAAGAGACTCACCGCAATGCAGTCAGGTTGTACATTTTATTTCCCTGTATTCTTAATTTTAAATAGTATCTCATAAATAAACTCTGCTTTGATTATTTAGTTAAGAGGCTTCTTAATCCTTTGCTTATCAATTTGGGAGTGGAGCAGTGTGGTGGAACTTTATAAATGGCCCATGCTAAGTTAATAGCAGTCAGATAGTCAAATCATAGAAAGTCCCCAGATTAGTCACCTCAGTCAGATTAGCCCCCAAAATTAGGCCCAGTCAATATAAAATATTTTCACACTCTGAATTTGATTTGAGGGAGGGCTATGAAGTCCAGAGCCATCTGGGTCCAGTGGCAAGCTATATCAGGACAACTGATGGCCCCGGATGTTTAAGGCAATTGGAGTTAAGTGACTTGCCCAGGGTCACACAGCTACTAAGTGTCTGAGGTAAGATTTGAACTCATCCTCCCAACTTCACAGCCAGTGCTCTATCCACTAAGCCATATAGCTGCCCTATTTAATGATATACAATTTGTGAAGCACTTTCCTCACAGTCCTGTGATATAGTTAGTTCAGGTATTGTGACTCTTATTTTTTGTTAGTCTGGATCTGTGATTTTATCAATGCTTGATGTCAGCAACTTGTCTGCAATTTAGTCAACTGCCTGGGACTCTGAGAAGTTAAGCTATTCTGATTCCAATAATCACATGGAATGTGTCAGAGATAAGACTTTATCCTAGGCATCCCAGAGTTCAAAGCCACCCCTCTATCTGCTGTCACATTCTTATTTTATATGGAAGAAAACCAAAATTTAAAGCAGCAAAGTGACTTGATGGCAGTCATACAATGAGTGATGGCACCAAAGCCTTCAGCTTTCTTGATTTTAGGTCCAGTGTGATACAAAGGAAAATGCATTAGATTGTTTAAAAAATTATTTCATTTTAATGGATCAAAATCTACCTTCTCACCCTGCCCCCAACAGCACTCTCCTTACCACACCCAACCATACCCCCATTGAGAACACAAGAGAAACAAAACCTTTTACAATCATGTATAATCAATTAAAACAAATTTCCACATTGGCCACATCCAAAATTTTGTTTTGTCTCATTCTGCATTGAGTCCTTTACCTCTCAGGAGATGGGTAGCTAGGTGGCGCAGTAGATAAAGCACTGGCCCTGGATTCAGGAGTACCTAAGTTCAAATCTGGCCTCAGACATATATGACACTTACTAGCTGTGTGACCTTGGGCAAGTCACTTAACCCTCATTGCCCCACCAAAAAAACAAAAAAAAAATAGAAAAGAAAACCTCTCTATCAGGAGATGGGTAGCATGTTTCATTTATTAGTCCTCCAGAATCATGGTTGTTCATTATTGTTGAAAAGAGTTTAGCACAATGATATTCCATCATATTTATATATCATAACTTGTTCAACCATTCCCAATTTATGGATACCCCCTTAGATTCTTATTCTTTTCCACCTCAAAAAAGCTATGAATATTTTTGAACATTCTTCATTCATGTTTGTTTTGTTTAGAATTCATCTCTTCCTTGATCTACTTTTTAATTCTTCCTCCCCATTTCCTTCTGCCTATTTACCTGTTGAGTAAAATGTATTTTCCAAGCCTATGGTAAGTATAGTCTCCCTTCTTTTGACCATATGAGATAAGAATGAGGTTTAAGTGTCAGCAGCAAATCTCATTTTCCCCTCTTTGTATATAGATGTCTACTTGTCTAGCCTGATTATGTGAGATAATTTTCCCTAACTTTCCTTTCCCATCCTCCCAATATTCCTCTTCCCTACTTCTGCCATTCTTTTTTTTTTCCCTTCAGGGCAATGAGGGTTAAGTGACTTGCCCAGGGTCACACAGCTAGGAAGTGTCAAATGTCTGAGGCCAGATTTGAACTCAGGTCCTCCTGAATCCAGGGTCACACAGCTAGTATGTGTCAGAGGTCACAGAGGTTACTAGCTGTGTGCCCCTGGGGGCAGCTAGATGGTGCAGTGGATAAAGTATTGACTCTGGATACTAGCTGTGTGACCCTGGGCAAGTCACTTTACCCTCATTGCCCTGAAACAAAAAGATCATTATGACACAATAGAATTATTCTTAGACCTCGTCTAATAGGATTTGCTCTATGAACTCTGATGAGGGTGGGATCATAGGGCTCTACTGATAATTGTGTCTTGAACTTCCCTGCCACCATAGTAGCACTTTATGGTGGGATTCTCTTTGTTTGTTTGTTTGTTTGTTCATTCTTCTAGACTACTTCCTGACTTTGGACTTGATTGTTAAGGTCAAGCTTTATGCACTTCTGTATGGAAGGTCTAGGATGGTCCTGCTGTTGCTTTCTTGATTGAAAGAGGGCTTAGGTGTATCCATGGGGATACATCAATGTAAGGGAACCAAATAAGGATAAAACTCTAATGAAAGAGACTGAGAAGGAACTGACAGGTAAAAGGAAAACCAAGAAAGAACATGGCCACAAAAATCCAGGGGAGGAGAGCAAGAGAGAGAGAGAGAGAGAGAGAGAGAGATTATCTAGGGGGAAGAATGGTCAAATACTGCAGAGGTCAATAATAATAATAACTAGGATTTATATAGTGTTATGTGCCAGATACTTTACATATATTAACATGTTTTATTATCACAACAACCCTGGAAGATAGGAGCTATTGATGTGGGCAGGAAATTTGGGGTCAAATTGATCCTGAGTCATCCCAAAAGAATTACAAGATTCAGTGACTCAGTTTACCAAGTTTTATTGCAATGCTGTGAGTGATCATAGGGAGAGAATCAGAAAAGTGGAAAGCTATCTCTCAAATAAGGAAAGGAAAGATAGTTATATTTATAGCATGGATAAATTGATTATCAGTCTCATTATAATAATCTCCACTTTAGGGAGGTACAGGGGAGGGCTTATCCTAATTTGGAGTTCCTGGGATCCTAAACCAACCCCTGAGGCAGGTACCTTTTTCAGTGGAGTTGTGTTTTTGGAGTTTACAAGTCACAAGGTGAATCTGGGGACAAATTTGGCCTTTTCTGCGCATGTCTCTTTCTGATTCCCACGGTTAGTTTCAAAATATCTCTATTTTTCATTAGAATTTCTATACCTTTGTCATTTCCTTTATTGTTATTTGACCTGATCCTTTATGGTCCCGTTATGGGTACTGATTTCTGTGGGCAAGAGAACCTAGCATTTTGATTTGTAAGTTATCCATTAACCGGGATCTGAATCCCTTTTAGAGCTAATATCTAAATTAGAGCTTGGGTCTTTAGCTTTTTCTATTAACCCCTTTTTGCCTCCTAAATCACTATTATTATTCTATTTTACAGTTGCGGAAACTGAAGCAAAGGTTAAATGACTTGCCCAAGGTCATGTTACTAGTAAGTGTCTGAGGTCAGATTTGAACTCATATCTTCCTGACTTCAGGCTCAATACTCTATTCATTGCACTATCTAGATGAAAATTGAAAAAAAAGTAATAAAATTCAGTAGTTAGATGATTCCTGATAACTGCAGAAGCTATTTTCAAGTGAATAATATTGCAAGGGAGCTCAGAAAGAAAGAAAGTGGAGGCATTAAGTATATATAGTTTTTAGGTTTTTTTCTAGGAGCTTAGCTGTGAAAGAGAAGATAGATACAGGACAGAGTTTGGGGGGAGAATAGGGTCAAGTGAGGGTCTTTTAAAAATAGTGGTAACCTTGGCATGTTTGCAGGTAGTAGAGAAAGAGCAAACAGATAGAGATAAAGATGTAAGGTCAGAATGACTTTGGGGAGGGGGCATTGAATCTGCTAGAAGATACAGAAGGGAATGGGATCAAATGGACAAGTAGAGAACCAAGCCTTGGTGAGAAGGGCCATCTTTTTTATCATAGATCGGGGTAAAGAACAAGAGAAGTGGGGATGATGTCAAGAGGTTTTGAGAGAAGAACTCAAATAGGGGTTGAGGAAGGCTTGAAGGAAGAGATGTGAAACAATTGCTGTGGGGAGTATGGTGAAGAATCAATTAAGGGGGTGGTAGGTGGTGAAGTAGAGAGAGCACAGGCCCTGAAGTAGGGAGGACCCGAGTTTAAATCTGACCTCTGACATATACTAGCTGTGTGACCCTGGGCAAGTCACTTAACCCTCATTGCCCCACCAAAAAAATAAAATAAAATAATATTTTTTTTTAAAAAGAAAGGCTTAAAGGAATTGTCTTGCTTCGGTGTGAGGGTCCATTTGAGATTAGAAAACACAAATTTGTAGTGCACTTAATCAAAATAATTGCAGGGCTTTTTTCAATGCCATTCAGTAGCACATGAGTAGGAATAGAGGGGACAGAAGGTAGAAGCAATCCCGGATTCAGCTGGGGTTTGGTATAGGACAACAAAAAGAGGGGAAAAGATTTGAGATTACGGAGCAATGTAACACTCAACTGATTAGCTGTAAATTTAAAGTTATACTCACTGTTCCCAAACAGATGCTACATTCTCCAATCTCTTTTGCTCAGAATAGTATTCCCTTCATATCTCTGCTTTCTGAAATCCTACCCATGCTTTAGGTAGGATTTAGTTCAAATAACTTTTTCTCTGTGAAAAGACATATGTATGTGTACATATGTATGTGTTATGGGGTTAGAACTATTAAAGTTTAAACTGGCCAGTTGAACTAAAATAGGACACACCTAGGATCTAGAGTAATTCTCCTTGAGAAGACCGAAGCAAGGGAGATAAGCGGCTAGGGATATGGACTGAGTTAACTCCAGGACCACCACCCTTCATTCCAGTCTCCCCCACCCCTCAGGGAGATAATCCCATTAGATGTGGCTGCTGCCTAAGGCTCCAGGGGACAGGGATAATTCCTAAAGTCAGGACCACCTCCTCACTCAAGTCTTTCCCCACCCCCAAAGGGAACTTTCCATTTTCAGGTGATCACCCCATCTGCCATCTATAAAAGTGTTTGCTTTTCTCCTGTTCAAGGAGATAGTTCCAGAGACATAGTTCTCTAAGATACCTATCTCCCCTCTAGAAACCCCCCCCTTTTTTTTTTAGTGAGGCAATTGGGGTTAAGTGACTTGCCCAGGGTCACACAGCTAGTAAGTGTTAAGTGTCTGAGGTCGGATTTGAACTCAGGTCCTCCTGACTCTAGAGCCAGTGCTCTATCCACTGTGCCACCTAACTGCCCTAGACCCCTTTTTAGGTTTCCATTCTCTAGCACTTAAAGATTATTTTTTTCTAATTGGTTTTGTGTTTGAGAGGGTATAATTCTTTAAAGAGGAATACCTGAGGACACCAACTATTTCCCCAGAGACATATGTATGTATACACACATATGTATTTATGTACATAGATATAATCATTTTGTTTCAGTCAATAAAGAAGTATCTACTAAGTACCTACTATGTGCTAGACACTGTGCTAAGGGCTGAGGATACAAAAAAAGGTAAAAGACAATCCCTACTCTCAAGAAGCTCACAGTCTAATGAGGGAGACAACATAATAATTATGTACAAATAAGATTTTTTAGGATAATTTGGAGATAATCAACAGAGGAAAGGCACTAACATTAAGAGAATGAAGAAAAGTTTCTTGTAGAAAAGATTTCATCTGCAATTTGAAGGAAGCTTAGAATCCAGGGAAGCCAGGAAGTAGAGATGAAGAGGGAGAGAACTCCAGGCAAGGGGCACAGCTAGTGGAAATACCCAGTCAGGAGATAAAATGTCTTGTGTGTGAAGAAGGGCAAAGACTGGATGTAGATTTTGCAGGGGTAAATTGTAAGAAGCCTGGAAAGCAGGTAGGGCCAGGTTGTAAAGTGCTTTGAATACTAAAGAGAGAATTTTATAGCTGATCCTGGAGGGAAATGGGAGCCAATGGAGGGGTGACAAAGTCACCCCTTTAGAAAGATTAATTTGACAATGAAATAGAGAGTAGAGAGAGACTTGAGTCAGCAGATCAATCAACAGGCTACTGTAAGTCTAGGTGTGAAGTGATGAGGGCCTGTCCAGGGAGGTGGCAATGACAAAGAGAAGGAGGTACATATGAGAAATGTTAGGAAAGTAAAATCCACAACACATGGCAACCAATTGGATTATCACAGTGTGGGGAGAATGAAGAGTTGGGAGCCTGGGTAACTGGAATAGAAAGGGAGGGGCAGGGTTTTGGTGGAAGATAATAAGTTCAGTTTTGGAGTTTAATATGTCTATAAGACATCCAGTTTGTTATATCCAATAGGCTTTTGGATATATGGGGCTGGAGGTTAGTAGGGAAGTTAAGGTTGGCTAAGTAGACCTGATAATCATCAGCATAGAGAAGATATTTAAATTGCTGGGTACTGAAGAGATTACTAAGTGAAAAAGTAAACAAGAGGGCTCAGGATAGGGGCTTGGGAGACACCTACTGTTAGCAGGCATAACCTGAAGATCCAGCATAGGAGACTGATAGGGAAGACGGACAAGTAGGAGGAAAAGCAGAAGAGTGTCATGGAAACCTAGAGAGAAGATAGTATCAAGGAGAAGGTTATTGTGCCAAAAGCTACAGAGAAGTCAAGAAGGATAAAGACTGTGAAAAGGCAATTAAGAAATCATTAGTAGGGGCAGCTAGGTGGCCCAGTGGATAAAGCACCAGCCTTGGATTCAGGAGTCCCCGGGTTCAAATCAGGCCTCAGACACTTGACACTTACTAGCTGTGTGACCTTGGGCAAGTCACTTAACCCCCATTGCCCCGGAAAAAAAAAAGATCATTAGTAATTTTGGAAGGAGCAGGTTCAGTTGAATGAAGGTTAAACTGCAGGTTTAAAAAGACAATTGTAGATGGCCTTGTTGAGGAGTTTAACCACAAAATGAAGGATATAGGATAGAAATGAGAGTTGGGGTTTTTTTGGGGGGTATGCGCATTTTTGTAGGCAATAGGGAAGCAGATGATAAACAGAAAGAGATTGAAGATGATTGAGAAAGTTGGGATGTTAGAAGGGCCACCTCTTCATGTAAGACAGTAGAGAAGGTGGAATGAGAAGCAGAAAGCCTCTAGGTAACTTAAGATGAGAAGGAAAGGAGAAGAGGGAGTTCTTGGTCAATGGCTTCAATTTTTCACTAAAATATGAGGCAAAGGGGGAATGAGGATAAGGTGAGCTACATTAAACTTAAGAGGTGTTGAAAAGGTTTGGAAAAACTATACCCAAGTAGGAGCAAAGGTTGCATGCATATGGTGGGATGGGAGTAGTCCAAGGATGAGGCTTAGCTGGGCAAGCTCAAGGGATAAAGTAGGAAAGAAAAGGGCCTTGAAGAGTTGAATTGGTTCACCAAAAGTTTTGGTAATTCCTTCAAGCACTTTTTTCATTATAATTGTTTATAGATATTTCTTATCTCCTACTACATTATAAACTCCTGGTCATATTTATCTTTGCTCATAGCGGGTGTTCAAGAAATATCTGCTGAATTCAATAAATGGAAGGATTGGTTTCTTCCTCTTAACCTCACCATGAGCTTCTGTAGAGCATTAAATTGATCTGAAACGTGTTGATTACTATTTTGAAAGGTGATCAGTTCTAAAGAGGTGTCTCAATGCTCACTTTATGAAACTTGACAGATCTGGGAGGGTGAAAAGAAGCAGTAAAAAGTTACTTATTGGGGTCTTTGAGGTCTTCTAGGTCTTCTGGGTCTCTTGGAGACAGTATGGGTCTTTTGGGGCTTTTCTCCTGCTTGTGCTAACTGGCGCATGCTGAAGCTTTCTCACTGCTTTCTTACCATGTGGACTGAGACCATGAGGCATTAGGGAGACACGTGATCAATACTTTACTAGAACAATATTAATATAATATTATGCTTATTTCCCCCTGCAAAAGTTACTGATCTTAACTGATGTACTGGTTACTAAATCATATTTACTATTTGGGGATGGGTTTTCTCATGAGGAATTTTTGCCTCATGTTTAGTAATGCTCTGTTGTGATATTGAGAAGAGTAAGCAATTTTTAAATCTTAAAATATTTATTCCTAAAATATTAGGGATAAAAAAGATGACAAAATAACTGAGAGTATTGGATTTTTGTATCTGATTACACTATCAATCTACCTAGTATCAGTGCTATATAAAATAACTGAGGAAAAGTAAAAAATATATTGAAACCTTACAGATGTTTACATCTTAAATTTTTTTAAATATGTAATAGAGCTTACATTTGCTGTAACCACTTACTTTATGTGATTTGGCATTCAGTTCACAAGATTTTGACACATTTTCTTTTATTCATCATTAAACCATACTTTTATCACATCGGATATTAAATATAACTTTTGACAGTCCCCAAGTACCTTTCATCATAGCCCACATTTTCAATGAGGTTTAAACTGTTGTTGTTTGTCCTTCCTTTTGGAAGAAGACCATAGGGGCCGGCTAGGTGGCGAAGTGGATAAAGCACCCGCCCTGGAGTCAAGAGTACCTGAGTTCAAATTTGACCTCAGACACTTGACACTTACTAGCTGTGTGACCCTGGGCAAGTCACTTAACCCCAATTGCCTCACTAAAAAAAAAAAAAGTTCCTTGAGGAAGAAGACCATGACATCAGGGAGATGGCATGACTTGCACTGAATTGGATTTAAGTGAGGGAGGGCTGTGCAGGGTCACCAACCTCAGTCTCTCCTCCAAAGCCATCTGGATCCAATGGCAAGATATGTGTGTGTGTGTGTGTGTGTGTGTGTGTGTGTGTGTGTGTGTGTGTGAAATCAGGATGGCCCTGGATCTTTTAAAGCAACTGGGGTTCCCAGGACATACAGCTAGGAAGTGTCTGAGGGGACATTTGAACTCAGGTCCTCCTGACTTCCTGGCCAGTGCTTTATCTACTGCTCCACCCAGCTGCAGGAAAACTAGCTTTATCCTGCTTCATCTGGTCAAGGTCAACAGAATGGGCAGAACCAGCTAGCCTGAGAGTTGCTGTCAATCACTAAATTAAATTAGGGGGTTAAATTAGGCAAGTTACAAAAAGCCTGTTTATTTCTATCTCTTACATTTCTTAGCCTTTCATGACATGTGGCATGGTAGGTCGAGGGCCTGAATGGAGTCCTGCCACTGCCCCCAGGAGTCAAATTTGTGTAATGCAATTTTTCATAAAGCAAGAGCTACCAGTAGACAGGAGAGGCATTTATTTTCTTAATAACAATGGTTAGCAACTTCAAGAAGCCTATGCTGCATTGTAGAGCAATCAATAACTACTCCTCCTCTGTCACTACTTGGTCTCACTGAAGGTCTTTTCTAGTTTTTTTTGAGGATTAATTAGGCTATTTCACAGCAATTATTAATTCTTTATTTTGCTTTTGAGTTTCTGCTACTCTGTAATTTAGTGACTGATTTGTCTCCCCCATTAGAATGTATTTTTTGAGAGCAAGAACTGTCTTTTTTCCTTTGTTTTTGTATGCCTAGCATTTGGCTAGTGTTAGGACTAAGGATGCATTAGGTCTTTAATAAATGTTTATTGACTGACTGTTTCTTTGTGGGCTTAAATGATCCTTGTATGAGAGAGAAGGTTCCACATGCTTCCCACCTTAATTTGTGTAAGGGCATGATGAAGTTTTAAATATAAATAAGATGGTCTATATACTCCATGATCTCCTTTATGAAGTGTGAACCTCTTGGGTCAAGAAGGGAATTAGCTGATTAAACTAATCAAACATGCCAATCACACCCCGGAGGACTTTAAATAGCTGGAAGAATTTCAGTAGTGAGCTAATTAACTACTGAGCTATTATAGAGGTGGAAGAATTCTAGTTCAAGCTCCATTCCAGTTTAGGATATGGAACTAAGACCTTGAGAGGGAGTTGCTGGTGTGGGGTGTTCCTCTTAACCTCCCTCCCAATCCCCTATTGACAATTACCATTGGAATAACTGGAGAATATCATTAGAATATCTTGGGTTGGAGAGAGACTGTATTTACAGGAGACAGCACATCCAACATGGAACAAGGACAAGGACAAATTGCAGGAGGAAACAGGCAGCCTCAAAGAGCATGACCCCTTCTGCTATAACTCCAGACCATAAATTAACAATACCTAATTGTAAATTAATCCTACATAGTATAAGTGTAAACCTACTCTTTCCGGTGTGTACTTATGGGATTGTGTACCTCAAACTTTTACAGGGAATGTTTTATCCCACCGTGTCTTAGTGTACTGCCTGACTTAGTAAATAAATACTCTTGCTAATAGCTAATTGAATTGACTGGCTGATTTTTAATGGGAAGGCCATCAGTGGGGGAGTAGCAGAACTTCCCCAATGCCAATAGCTACTACAACATCTCTAAGGGCCATTGAAGTATGCTTTTTAAGAGGTAGAATTTTTGCATGTTTCCTTGGCGTTACAGCCATCTAAAACACCTCAGAATTAAAGTAATGAAATAGGCCTATGGCACAAAACCTAATACTCAAGCAGACAGAACTTCATCTGGTCAAGTTCACCCATTCAGAGTCAATAGAACCAACTGGCCTGACAGTTGCTGTCAATCACTAAAGAGTTTACCTGGCACAGTGCCGAGCACTATAGGATACAAGAGACACAAGGACAAAGAATGAAACAATCTCTACTCTTAAGAAACTTCTCAAGAAACTATATCAAAATCATTACTTGTCCCAAATAATTCACATACCCATGCAGTAGATACCAGTAGCCTCTAGCATAATCCTGAGAGAGAACTTCAGGGAAAGATGACCCTTCCCCCCAACCAATTCTTCAATGTTTTGCATTATAAAGATTCTTTCCAGACCACCTCAGGTTATCGGTTTATTCCCAGAGGCAAAGAGATTTGATTATTTTTGTTAAGGCAGTCACAAATACTCTCCAGCAACAGCAAAATAATTCAACTCCTTGACTACGACCTTTTTTTTTTTTGGCGGGGCAATGAGGGCTAAGTGACTTGCCCAGTGTCACACAGCTAGTGTCAAGTGTCTGAGGTCGAATTTAAACTCAGATCCTCCTGAATCCAGGGCCGGTGCTTTAGCCACTGCGCCACCTAGCTGCCCCCGACTCCAACCTATTTTGAAGAAAAAATAAAATGGATTAAAATTGAAAGATGAAAAGGAGGAACAGAAGGATGAAAAGTGAATGTCTGGATAAGAAGAAGCTGGAGGTGGGGAGACACAACTTGGACTTTTTCTACCTAAACTTAAAGTTTACCACAAGCCTTACTACTTTTTACTTTTATGTAACGTATCAGGCCACTTAATTTCCAAGCTTCAGTTTCCCCTTCTTAAAGTGAAGGAACGAGAATAGAATCAGATTTCGAGTTGGAAAGGATCTCATTAAGAACCGAATTCCCTCATTTAGATTGTAAGCTTCCTCCATTAGTGTAAGGCCCTTGAGTAAAGGGACTATCATTTGCCTCCTTTTGTATCCTCAGCCTTTAGCACAGTGCCTGGCACATAGTACGTGCTTAATAAATTTCACTAATTTTTTTGGTGAGGAAACTGACACTCAAAATGACTTTTCCAAAGTCCCACACCGATTTTGCAAATATCAGATTTGCTCTGATTGCATATCCTCTGATCCACTTGAACCAGATGATCTCCTAAGGTACTGTCTTCTAGCTTTAATGCCCACTCGTCACCCCAACTCAAGAATGGACAGAACAATTTCCCGGACAACTTTCTACCGGGGTAGCTGGTGGTCAGCCCCTTTTTTAAGGCGCGCCTGGAAGGGGGAGGAGCCAGGGCCCCGAGGGCGGATCCTTCGCGGGACGGCTGCATTTCCCGCCTAGGGTGTAGGTAACTCGCACTTCCTCTGCTGGCGCTCTGTAGGCTATCTTCAGGCTCTGTATGGTTGGAGGGGATTGGGCGGGGGGGAGGGGGGGACAGGTTTTCCCTGGTCCACTTTACCACCCCTACTTAGGGTCCAGGAGGACAGTTCCGGTCCCGCACAAGGGAATGCGGGAGGGATTGGGAGGGCCTTAGGGGGAGCCGCTGCCTCCCAGAACCGACCCCATTCGTCGCCTCAACGGCGCGGCCTCAGGATTTTGCTTCTGAGGTGTGTTTGGAAGCACTTGGGGGAGGGAAGAGCGGTCCATGAGACGGTCGCAGGCCTCTAGCGAGAGGTCAATCCAGTCATCCTGCCTCCAAGTGGGAAGCTGGATTCCCGGAGGGAGCGGTGAATGGGGGTGGGGAATTCTAGCGGCGCGGGAACCGAAGCGGACCGTTTTCCTGCCTCCTTGCGCGCGCCATACCCTCTGGCGTTGGGCGGAGCAGAGAGTCCGCGAGCCAGTGGGCCCCGCCCACTTGCGAGCTGCGCGCGCACAGCGGCTTCCCCGCCCCACCCCCCTCCGGCCAGGATCCGCTGGCAGCTAGGGTTCGCGCGCGCCCCAGGCCGAATCCGTCACCCAAACTCTCCGGTGGTGTGAAGCCAGACGCATCACTAGTCTTTCAATCTGAGCCGAAGCGAGCTAGAGACTGTGCTCACTGCGCATTTTGATTCATCCGGGAGCCCTGTAAGGGTCATCTCTTGTGAAACGGCTGTAAAGGCCATTTGACGTTCAGTGCAGTGTGCAAAGGCAGCGCTAGGAATTTGAAAGACGCCCGAGTCAGAACGTTTAAACAAACGCCCCAGCCCCTGGAGCAGCGTTTAACTTGTCTGTGTTCTGCAGGGGCACGGTCTTTAGCCCGGATCGAAGGCACCATTAACCACTTCCCATTTGCAGAGCTAAGCCCGGTAAAGAAAACCATCCCAACCCCAGACAGCCAGAGCTTGAGTCGTCAAAGGACTAGGGTAAGAAGGAGCGTTTGGGGGCAGCTAGGTGGCGAAGTGGATAGAGCACCAGCCCTGGATTCAGGAAGACCTGAGTTCAAATTCGGCCCCAGACCCTTGACACTTAGTAGCTGTGTGGCCCTGGGCAAGTCACTTAACCCCAATTGCCTCACCAAAAAAAAAAAGGAGCGTTTGGATTAGGCCTTATGTCCAAGGTCGATATTGACCTGCAAAGCCCATACGGATAATTGGTTCTTTCTCATCCAGTATTAAAAGCCTTCCACTGGAGTGCTCCCTGAGTGGAAGCCTCTTCTGAGCCTGCCAGTGACCCCTGGGTTCGTGTAGACTTCCCAGGTTGATCCATAAAGGCTTAGAGCCTGAATTTGATAGTGAAATTGTATGTGTCTCATTCGGTCTAGCAAAGTTTAGATAGACTCATAAGCAAAAAGTCCCTGAAAGAAAAAAAAATTAAAGGAGAGTTTTCAAAATCTCAGTCCTTGAAGTGTAATATTAACCATTGCGTTTAACAAGAAAAATTACTATTTGCAAATCAGTTATTAATATTGTGGCTTTTATCCAAAAGGCTTCATGAATATTTAACTTCAAGAATAATTATCCTAGGTAGAAAATTATGAAGCAGATTAGTGTTTCTCTTCAATTTACGTTTAGAGTGAACAGTGAAGCTGCAAATTAAATCCTTGCGTCTCTACTCTTCATCTAGGTCTTCTAGGCTATATTAGAAAACAAATGAATAGCTATTTTTATATAACTAATAAATACCAAGTGAACCAAACTCTTTGTGAACATCAAGCAGTACTAAATCATAATAGCCTTTGGAAGGTTCAATTGTCACTGGGTGTTGGTGAGGCGCTAAATACATTTAATTTTTTTTTTTTTACAAAAGGAGGGGGAGAGATCAAAGGAATGGAAAATAACTGGCAAGAAAAAAATATCCCAAGTCTCTTGAGTCCAGGCTGTGCCCATCTTAACTGTGTCTGGTGTTGATGTAATTGTTAGCCTTGCACTTGATGTTCTGTCAAAGTGCTGACAGCTCATGTCTGAGCAGCATTAACTATACCTTTTTGTTACTTTGGGTACATTGACCCCACTGCCAGTCTTTTTGTCTTGCTCTTTCCTCCAGGTACTCTTTACTAATGCTGTTATGTGAAAACCAGTTGTTATTTTTCAAGTATGGAATGATTTGTCACTCTAGAGGACAACTCTGGAGTTAATGATCAGAAAGTACCTACAGATCTCAGGATGAAAGGAATGGCTAGAGAAGCAGAAAAAGACTATTTTGGAATTTGAAATTTAGCCAAGTTATTTGGCTGGAAAAAGTAACAGACTTTGATAGTTTTTTTTTTCCCTTTTCCTATTTCACTCATATTGGGAAGGGGTAACTCAATTTTGACTTAGACCTAATGGGGGGAAACATCCAATTTATTCAGACTTTAATGAGAATGTGGAAAACTTCCTTCAATTTTTTTTTTCAGGCATTGTGAAGTAACTGGAAAAATTAAAGGACTCAGTATGGAAAGTGTTTTGTCACTTGCTAGTTGGCTTATAGAAAAAATTGTATAAGACCTTGGTCTTTAGGATGCATGAGGCATTTCCTTTCTTCAAGGGGCATTCTTGGCCTTCATCCTAAGCTTATGGGTTGAAGGTACTAAGGTATTCCTCATTTCATTCCTTTATTTTTTGTCATTTTAACAGGTGCAAGTCCCACAGAAGAGATGGCATCAGGAGATTTCTGCTTGCCTGGAGAGGGTATGGAATTACTCCAGCAAGGTAAAGCTAACCATTTGCAAAGGATTGTGATTATTCAGGGTGCACTTTTCCAGCTTCTTGATTTCTATGCTCATAAGAACTGTCATTATCTATCATGATGGCATCCATAACAAAAGTATCTTGGTGCTTATAGTAATTTGGGAAAAACTAGAATTTGTGAGGATAAAGGATACTCCTAGGAGGCTTGTTTGCAGCTCTCTCTGGGCAGCTACCTAAGAATTAAGAGTAGAGCTTGTCCTGAATTACTCCTTTTGCTACAAGGGGATTCTAAACATTGCTTATGCAGGGAAACTCAGTGGAGGTATTAGCTGAATAGGAGTAAAACAAGAGATCCCATCATAGTGCAGGTATATATTCCTTGTGTATATGGGCATCTTATGTATTGAATATCCAGGGAATTAGAATCTCAGTATTTTCTTATATGCAGTTGCATGATACAGACATAGTATAGCAGCATCAATATGAATTATTTAAATGTGTTCACCATAGTGGGAATTTAGTGACTAAACTTTAAAAAAAATTTTAATTACAGGAAAGACAACAATTTATCTTTCATCTTTAGCTGTAAATACAGTAAAAATTGTCTTTTAAAGTTTATTTAAAAACTTTTTAAAAAGGTGGGGATGAGGCTGAAGCTGAAGGCTGAATTCCTGTGTGAAGAGGAATTTTGGGTCATGTGGTGATTCTTTTTTAATATTACCATATTTTCAATACTTTGTATGTAATTCTCAATTTCATTTCCATTTTGTAAGCTCTTTTAACTTTCTTCCTTTGATGATTCATCCTGTAATCCTTTATTAAGTATCCTTTTTATAGCTTTCTTTTCAATCTCTTTTAACATAAATCACTTTTAGTATCTTGGCACCATCCTTGGAATATTACCTAAAGTATTAGTTAATATCATTCCAGGAAAATTTTAAAACTTGTTCCCATTCTCCCCACACACACTTAAAAAAAAAAGGTGAGGATTTCTGAAGTGTCTGTCTGTTAAATGAAGTTGGCATGATGCTTGGCTACAGAAGGCAAAGTCTTAACCAATGATGCCTGTTTTACTTCTCTTCCCTGGGATGGATGGAACATAAGTATGCAGCAAACAGCTACCACCTTGTAACCTGACTGAAGAAGACCTCTTACAGAACCCTCATTTTAGCAAGCTCCTGCTAAGTCTTTCTCAATACATGGATGAGAGTGGTTTAAGCACCACCCTTGCAGACGAGCAAGCTGAGGTAAGGGCTGAGGGAGAAGGGATTTCTTCATAAGAGCAGGGAAGACATGCCATAAAAGCCAGAGTGCTCCATCCTAGCACTGTCTGTTCTTTTAGGCTTGGAAGGAGGTCCGGCTGCAAAAGACAGCATGGCTGAGGTCAGAGATTCTTCAGAGACTTATACAGGAAATGCTTGTGGACTACTACGTGAAGACACAGGACACAGATCTTACCCCAGAGGATAAGAAGGTATTGTCTGCATGAAGAGAGATGAGGTGAGGTTAGCCCTAAGGAGTCACTTGCCAGGGATCTGTGATGAAGCCAAGGCAGCTTTTATCTGATGATATGTGGGAAAATGGTGGGTAACTTGGTTTATCAGAGAAGAGAAGTAGGATAGGGAATTTTGGGGGAAAGTGAGAGGTCCCAAAAGCTTGGAAAGAAAGGTTTAAGAAAAGCCATGGGGATTGTCTGAGGTGGGTAACATGTTCACAGGCTTGAAGAAGGTGTGGAGAAGTGGTTTATGAGGATGACTGAAGAAAACTTCTATTTCTTTTTAGTTTCATGAATCTCTTGAACAGAGGTTATTAGTGACTGAACTGACTCGACTTTTGGATCCAAGCCAAAAGAAAGAGATGCCACCTTTGCTGGGCCTGGAGAAGTCAGACTTGCTAGAACTGATGCCCCCTTCAGAGGTCAGGTGGGGGTGAGGCTGAAGCTGAAGGCTGAATAAGACTCTCTCCCCTTCTATTTCTTATTTTGTGTGAGTCTCCACAGTGTGGATATTATATTCATGTCCCTTTGTTTCTGACTTGGTAGGATTTTGTGAGAATGAGGGAGTGTCTCCAGCCAAAAATTGAGGAACAACTGAAGAAGAAGTGTTTCACTCTGCTCTGCTACCATGATCCCAGTTCAGGTGAGCTCTTGCTCTGTGCTTCCTGTTTATCATGTGCTCCTCTGGCATACCATCACCATCTTTTGGAAAAAGTTGGCATGTTCCTCTTCTGAAATCAGGGGCAAGAGTTAGAAAGTTATAGAAATAATAGGTGCTTGTCCTTACCTGTTTCTCCACTTTGTTGGCTGGAATAAAGAGTATAGAATTCTTGCTGTTTTTCCTTTGTCCAGTTAGGTACAGAGCAGGAAGCATTCATTCTCCTGCAGAATGGCTGTTATTTTCCTAGAGGGCTATAGTACCATGGAAAGGGAAGGTCAGGATCAAGAAGTCCCCCTTACTGTTGTTTTCAGGAGCGTTTTATTGTCAATGGAGGCCACAAACACCGAATCTTGGGTTAAAAGTGAAGAAAAGGGAATTTTTGTAATCTGGGTGGGAAACAACCCAGAAGGAAGAGCTTGTGGAGGCCCCATCACTAGGTGCTCCAAACCCTGGCACCAAAAATGGTTTAGGAAGGCATGAAGAATAGAAGAATGCATTCTTAGGGGTCTTCTTTCTCGAACTTTGTTCTTTTTTCCTTCCCCCAGATTCTGATAGTGAAACACTGAAAGCAGCAAAGGTATGGCAGCTGGCAGATGTGCTGACAAGTGAGAAGCAGGAGAACCAGAATGCCAAGAAACAGCAGAAGGAACAGACAGTACTACTTGAAAAGCAGAGTTCCACCTATTCTCAGGTAGAGGGTGAGGGGATGTGTGAGTGTGAGAGAGAGAGAGAGACAGACAGACAGACAGACAGACAGACAGATAGAGATGTCAAGAGAGAGACACCATGGCCTTAAGGTGAAGCTTCAGGAGAATGTTTCTGATTTCATCTTGCATCTTATTTTTCACTAACTTAAGCAATCATTTTATCTCCTTGGTGCCTCAGGTGCTCCTCCGATGCCTATCACTGTTACAGAGACTTCTTCAGGAACACCGGCTAAAAACACAATCAGAGCTGGATCAAATTAATGCTCAGTACTTGGAGATCAAGTGTAGTGCCATGATTCTGAAGCTAAAGTAAAACTTTAGATCTGGCGGGGGTGGGGGTGGAGGTGAGGGGGGTGGGGAGGGGTGAGATGGTGTTGGGGTTCCTGAAGGATTCTTTTTTTTTTCCCCCTGAAGGATTCTAATTCCACATTAGCTTTCAATAAATGTCAGCATTATTTGTACTGCCCAGAGCATTCACCCTATTTAAGTCTTTACTTCTAAGTCTTTTCCAAAGTGGGTACTTTACAGGAGACCAATTTTGCAGTGTCCAGACTGAGATTGTATATGCTATCTATGCTCATTTCACACACTGACACTGGACAGTTGAGCTGTTTGGGTTGTCTGTCCTATCCCTAACTTGGCTGCTATCATTGATTTTGATCTTCTTGGTCACTTTCTTTCTATCAGGATGGAGGAGCTACAGATTTTATCAGATACTTACACAGCTGAGAAGGTGGAGGTTCATCGTCTCATTAGGTGAGTGATAAGAATTTGGCATGCCACTCAGCTTTAGTACCTACCATGTTCTGGACTCATCTCCCTTTTCCATTTGGTGTCTGTTTTCTCAGTTGCCACATCACTTCCATTTTTCCTTTCCTTTCTTATCTTAGGGATAGTTTGGAGGGGGCCATTCGCTTACAGGAACAAGACATGGAGAAATCACGCCAGGTCTTGAGCACTTATGAGGTGCTGGGTGAGGAGTTTGACAAGCTGGTGAAGGAGTACACCCATTTGAAGCAGGCAACTGAGAACAAGCGCTGGGCTCTTCAGGAATTTAACAAGTTTAACAAGTCTTACCATTGAATTTTGCAGAAACCAAGGACCTGGCTTCTTCTGCCTCAGCAGCACACATTCTTCCTGTCCTGTTTCTCCTATACAAGTATTGCCTTCTCATTTCTCAAAAGGGGAAATTAGGAGACACCACTCATACAGTAAGAACTCTAGTGGACTAGGCATTTTCCTAGTTTCTATCCTGTGCTTGCAGTAACCTGGCCTCCTTCACTTCCTCCCTAGGAATAGATTTGCACATCTTGTGGTCTCTTAAGAAAACCAATCTTGCCTTTTGTCCATTTGTTCCCTAAATAAAATGATGATATGGTTTCTTGGACTATTAGTAATTCCTTTGGGGCTGAAATGGAAGAGAGGTAGTGCAGCATTGTGAGTAAAGAGCTAGCCTTTGAGATGGTACGACCTGGGTTCAAGTCCCAAATCTGAAGGGGCAGCTAGGTGGCACAGTGGATAAAGCATCGACTCTGGATTCAGGAAAACCAGAGTTCAAATCCTGCCTTAGACACTTGACACTTACTAGCTGTGTAACCCTGGGCAAGTCACTTAACCCTCATTGCCCCAAAGAAAAACAAAACAAAACAAAACCAAGTCCCAAGTCTGACACATACTTGTTATCTGGTTGCCTAGGTCGATTACTCTTTCAGTGTCCCTGACAACTCTCACAGGACCATAAATTGCAGAATATTTGCTTACCACCTACATTGGTAGACTGAATTTCCTCCTGGAGAGCTCTTTACACCAATAAAATCACAGGTTTCGAACAATTTTTTTTTTAAGTTGAAAGCTTATGAAAAGGCTACTTGTCCTGTGTTGATAAGGAAGGCTTTCTGACAAGTGTGGAGAGATATTTAAAGGTAGGAGGGAGAAACAATTAGCCTTCCTATATGAAATCTTGAAATGCTTTTTTTTTTTTGGTGGGGCAATGAGGGTTAAGTGACTTGCCCAGGGTCACACAGCTGGTAAATGTCAAGTGTCTGAGGCCGAATTTGAACTCAGGTACTCTTGAATCCAGGACTGGTGCTTTATCCACTGTGCCACCTAGCTGCCCCCAAAGTACTTTATTTTGAAGATTGTATAACTTGTCTGCTTTTAGGAAACTTAACAATTGAAATGGGGGTGGAACTCCCTACCCACCTCAAAGGATTGTAGGGGAGCCATTCTATGATTGTCAGTTCAATCTTTTCTTTAAAAAAAAATCCTGTGAAGTAGTCCTACCCAATTACTGGGAAAAGAGAAGCTGCTGGCCTTTTTCTAGCTTTACCCTATGTGATGTAAGTGGAGTATACTGCTGATTGTGTCTGTAGAGTCAAATCAAGGTATGGAATAAGACTAACCTCAAGAACTGGGCCAGAATAGCAAAGAACAGATAAAGGGGAAATGAGCCCTGTTTTGGGGGGAGCCAGAACACCAGAATAGTAAAGAGTACTCTCATTCAGAAGAATACATCTAACCCAAATTACTACCTAGATAAGGTCAAATTTTGGCTGGCTCCTTTTAATAACTGTGGGAAGGAAATGAAACTGGAAGGAGGTTTTTTTGTTTGTTTTTTTATTAAGATCACAGATACAATGTGCTGGGAATTAAAGGTAAAATGTTACTTCATTACCTGGAAGGTTAGAAACCAGGGTCTAGAAATGGAAACTCAAAACCAGGTGTTTCAGCTAAGTAATATGACAGTCAACATTTATCAGTCAAGCACTCATTACACTTTGATGTCGTGAAGTTATAAGAGAATTTCTACCTTCATGGAGTTTATTGTCTATGACTGGGAGACAAAAAAGACAACTCAAAAAATATCCAAGGACACTTAGAGAAAGTGCAAAAGTGTATAGTCAGATTTTATACATAAATCCTGAGAGATAGAGGTACTGCTGTGATGATCTGAGTTTTATAGATTTAGAAAAGGCTTGATGGAGAAAGTAAATTCTCATAGGGTTTTGAGATAATGACTGGTAGAAAAGTAGAATTTGTACTCTTGGGTGAGTGGGGTAGTTGGATATTTGAAGACACAAGTGGAAATGAACAAGTCATAAAGAAAAGCCTGATCAAGTTCCCATTACTTAGATGGACAAAAATTCGTCTCTAAATCCTTTTGCTTCATACTAGGACATTCTGGCAAATTGGGATTTAGGGAAGTCACGTTCAGATTTCTAAAAGGCTTAGGAAGCAAGATGAAATAGCTTCCTTACTATTGGTCTCTGAAACATCACCAAAGTCCCCTGTCATTGCAGTGGTTTGTCTTGATCACACTATTGACCAGATGTGGAATGTTTACTAAAAATATGAGTCTTATTCCTATGGTAATTCACTGCTGAGGGGCACTTTGAATTGGTTTAACTGTTCTGAAAAACAATTGATGAGATGCAAAAAATAAGTGACTGAAATGTTCATATATGTTGACTCCAGAGAATCAACTATAAGCATTATATCCCCAGGAGATTATAAGCCCCACTTGTGTTTAAAGCAGCATGGTTTGTGATAACAAAAAAAAACAAACCAGAAATGAAGTATGTGCCTGACAATTGGGGAATGGCTGAATAAAATGATGGCATATGAATCTGATTGAATGTTATGATGCTATAAGGACTGAAAAACACGAATTCAGAAAAACAAGACTAATACAAAGTGATGTCTAGGGAAGAAACAGAGCCAAAAGAACAATGTATGTGCGCGTTGATTACAATAATGCCGAAAAAAGTTAATTTTGAGTTGAAAGGAAATTCTGGTTAGGTACATCAATGTTAGTACCACATAGTCAAAGTGAAAGAGCAGATCCCTCCATTCTGTTAACAGCTAATAAATTTGGGGATGGGGTTGGGTGTCTTGTGTCAAAACAAAATATTTCAATCCATTTTTTAAAAATGCCCTATTATTCCTCCACTAACATTCACTATCAGTGGAAACAATAAGGGTTGAAGACACTAGAGAAAAGAGAATTTAGGGACTATAGAACAAAGGATCATGATAGAGTTACTGTATAATTACAATTATTATTTTTGCCCCACATGTCTCCCAAGAACAGTCTATACTTGTTTCCTCCACTTCTTACCCCCTACCTTCCACGCCCACAATTCTTTTTTTTTCTTTTTTAGTGAGGCAATTGGGGTTAAGTGACTTGCCCAGGGTCACACAGCTAGTAAGTGTTAAGTGTCTGAGGCCGGATTTGAACTCAGGTCCTCCTGACTCCAGGGCCAGTGCTCTATCCACTGTGCCACCTAGCTGCCCCTATGCCCACAATTCTGCTGAAACTACTCGCTAGAAAGTCACCAATGACCAAATTCAGTGGCCTTTTCTAAGGAACATTTGATCTTCTCAGCCCCTGTGGCACTGGCCTCTGTAAAATGAAGAGGGCTGGTCTGGAGTATCTCTAAGAGCCTGCTAGCTCTAAATCCTATGATTCTCAGATCACCTATCATCAAACCACACTTGGCTTTTATGGCTCTGAACTTGTGGATCTTTTATCATTCTGACCATTTCCTCTGTCTCTTCTGCCTCTTCTTTCTCTGTGCCCCTTAAATATAGTTGTTCCCTAATGTTCTGTCCTCAGCACTTTCCTCTCTCCCTTGGCAATCTTATTGAGTTATCACCTGTATGCAGATAACTCAAATTTATCTAGCCTCTTTCCTGAAATCCAGCTCTGAATTTTTAACGACATTGGATATTTCCTCCTACTTGTCTGATTAAAGACATCAGACTCAAGGTGTTCAAAACCCAACATCTCTCCAGGTTCCATTCCCAAAAGGAAACAGGTCACATTTCTTTTGACTTCCCTGTTTCTGTTAATGGTCCTACCATTTCTCTAGCCACTCCGGTTTGTAACCAAATCATTTGGTTTGTCTTCTTTTTTCACTCCTCCCTTTCCTTCATGCCATCTATTCCCATCCAGTTAGTTGCCAGATGTTTCCATTTTCTTTGAAGTTTTATTTAAGAAAAAAAAAAGTTGTATTTTACTTCTTGCTCTTTCCTTTAATTCCCACTGCTGCTACTCATCCTACTGCAGGCTCTTATCACTTCATGCCTGTGATACTGTAATAGCTTCCAAATGTCTTTCTCCTCTAATCTCTTCACACTTCCAGTTCATCCTTCACTCTCACGCTAGAGTCATCTTTCCAAGGTATTAACTCTGATCCTGTTACTTTCATGCTCAAAAATTTTCAGTGATTTCTCTTTGCCTTTTGAATAAGTTTAGAACTTAAGAGGCATAGTGTACCATAGTGGGTAGAGAGCTAGCCTTGGAGTTAGGAAGACCTGACTTTGAGTCCTGCTTCTGACACCCACTGGCTGTATGACCCCTTAATCTATCAGCTTCCTGAGGACCTATCCAAGAATATTAAAAAAGAAGTGCTGATGTGAATTGGTTAAGAGGGATTCAAAGTAACAATTCTTAGATTGGCATTCAAGGCTTTCCACAATCTAGTTCTAACTTGCCTTTCTAGCCCTTTTCCATACCAGTCCCCAAAACAGACCCAATGCTCAGACCAAATTATTTGCTTTCTTCCAATATCTTTTCCTTTTTTTTTTTTTCCTGGTGAGGCAGTTGGAGTTAAATGACTTGTCCAGGGTAACACAGCTAGTAAGTGTTAAGTGTCCGAGGCTGGATTTGAACTCAGGTACTCCTGACTCCAGGGCCAGTGCTCTATCCACTGCACCACCTAGCTGCCCCTATCTTTTGCTTTTTTACATATCTTTGTCTTTTTTACATATCTCCATACATCTAGAATGCTTTTCCCTCCTTCAAACCTTACTTTCCCAAACTCTACTTATACTTCCCATGTTCAGCTTAGATGTCATCTATTCCAGGAAGTTTTCTTTGATCAACAAACCTAGAATCAATGATATCCTCAACTGAACTTTTGTAGTATCTTAGAGGATGTTCATAGTATGTAATGCCAAGTATTGTAATTATTTATGTATGTTTTCTGTTTTCCATACTATATCTGAGATTCCTTGAAGTCAGGGACTATGCCTTTGCATCTCCCATAGGGCCTTGTACATGGTATCTAAAAAATGTTTGTTGAATGCATGAAGCATTATTGAACATTTAGTAAACCTGTATACTAGATAGTAAGATATCTTCTAAGGATTTATTATATGGGGAAACATGACATGTTGCCTTACAACACAACATAGGCTAAATGATAGATGAGTGATATGCCTGCCTCTGTTATATTCAAGTAATAAGAACAACATATATCCAGAAATGGCAGTCCAACACAAGTATCACTGACAAAGCCTCATTTTTCAAAGATAGAGAGAACTGAGTCAAATTTATAAAAATACAAGTCATTCCCCAATTGATAAATGGTCAAAGGATTTGAACAGTTTTCAGACAAAGAAATCAAAGCTATTTGTAGTCATATGAAAAAATGCTCTAAATCATTATTGATCAGAGAAATGCAAATTAAAACCACTCTGAGGTATTATCTCACATCTATCTGAGTGGCAAATATAACAAAAAAGGAAAATTTTGGATAGTGGAAGGGATGTGGGAAAACCGGGACACTAATCCACTGTTGGTGGAGTTGTGAACTGCTCCAGCCATTCTGGAGAGCAACTTAGAACTATGCCCAAAGGGCTATATAAAGGTTGTGCATACCCTTTGATCCAGCAATACCACTGCTAGGTTTATATCCCAAAGACATCCCAAAAAAGAGAAAAAGACCTATTTGTACAAAAATATTTATAGCAGATCTTTTTGTGATGGCTACGAATTGGAAATCAAAGGAATGCCCATCAATTGGGGAATGGCTGAATAAGCTGTGGTATATGATTGTAATGGGATATTATTGTGTTATAAGAAATGACAAGCAGGACGATTTCAGAAAGGCCTAGAAAGACTTGCATGAACTGATGTATAGTGAAGAAAGCAGAACCAAAGGGGTGGCTAGATGGCGCAGTGGATAAAGCACCAGCCCTGGATTCAGGAGGACCTGAGTTCAAATCTGGCCTCAGATACTTGACACTAGCTGTGTGACCCTGGGCAAGTCACTTAACCCCCATTGCCCTGCAAAACAAACAAAACTATCTCTACATGTAACTGGAAAATAATAAAATACTTAAAAAAAAAAAGCAGAACCAAGAGAATATTGTGCACAGAAACAGCAATATTGTTTGATGAATAGCTGTGAAAGACTTAACTATTCTCAACAATACAATGATCCAAGACAATCCCAAAGGACTAATGAAGCATACTATCCATCTCCAAAGAAAAAACTGATATTGAACACATACTGAAGCATGCTATTTTTCACTTTCATTTTTTCTTTTCTCCAAGTTTTCTTATACAAATTGACTAATATGGTAATCAGAGGAAGGGAGGGAGAAAGGGGGGAGGGAAGGAGGGATAGAATTTGGAATTCAAAACTTTAAATAAAAATGTTTATTAATTAAAAAAAAGAAAAAGCAGTCATTGAAGCCTGGATTTATTGGAGAAGACTTGTGGGATGAGGAACTAAGACTGAAATTAGGCTCTGAAAGAAAGAAAAAAAAACTTTAAATAAGGATCAGGACTGTCCTATCTATTTTGACAGAGAAATACAGTACAATACAAAACATAAGCAAGATCATAATTGGCGTGGTGAAGACAGAACAGGTTAAAGGAACCAAATTCAAGACCCAATTTTGGTACACTCTAGCTATTTATTTTAGACAAGTCATTTTACCTTTCTGAGTCTCAGTTTCTCCCAGCATCTTACATATAGTCATTGTTCAGTAGATGCTTATGGAATTTCTTTCCTTTTCTTTTCTTTTCTTTTTTTTTTAAGGGCAAGGAGGGTTAAGTGACTTGCCCAGGGTCACACAGCTAGTAAGTGTCAAGTGTCTGAGGTCACATTTGAACTCAGGTCCTCCTGACTCCAGGGCCAGTACTCTATCCACTGTGACACCTAGCTGCCTCGATAATAGAATTTTTTTTAAAGAAAAAGAGTAAGGAAAAAAAATCAGCAAAATCAATCAATACAATTTAAATAAATCTGACAATTTATGCTATGTTCCATACTTATGGATCCCTAACTCTACAAGAGTATATGTGGGGGTAGCTCAGTGGTGCAGTGGATAAAGCACCAGCCCTGGATTCAGGAGTACCTGTGTTCAAATCCAGACTCAGAAACTTGACACTTACTAGCTGTGTGACCCTGGGCAAGTCACTTAACCCCAATTGCCCTACAAAAAAAAAAAAGAAAAAAAAAAGAGTATATGTGGAGGTATATTCTCATATCTTTTCTTTGGAGGCAAGCTTGCTCTTTATAATTTTGCAATGTTTACTTCCAATTGTTTTGTGGTTCTTTTCATTTACATTATTGTAGTTATGTATATTGTTTTCTTGGCTCTGCTTACCACACTTAGGGTATTAGTTCACATAAGTCTTTCCACACATCTCTGTATTCATCCTATTTGTCATTCCTTACAGCATAGTAATATTCCATTACATTCATGTATCACAGTTTGCTTAGTCATTCTCCCACTCAATGGGCATCTACTTTGTTTCCAATTCTTTGCCACAACAAACAGTTCAGATACTATTTTTCAATAGAATACTCCCTTGATTTTAAGGAAGAGATTGGAAATAATGGGAGAAGTCACAAGAGCATTAAATCATTATTTCCAGCTTCATCAATTTAGCCACATATGTTTGTTTATTAAGCATATATTATATGTTACACTTTTCTAGGCACTGGGTGAGATGCAAAGTTTAGAAAGGGATAATCCTGCTCTCTTGGATCTGACTAGGTGGAGGGATAAGGTACAAACACAGATAACTATAATAAAAAGTATGACATGATAAATGCATTGGAGTTTCCAAAATTCTAATATAGAAGACTATACATGATTAGAGGGACTGGGGAAAGCTTCTTAGAGGAGGTACTTGAATGGGACTTTATAAGACCTGGATGACAGGAGCCAGAGAATTCAATAGGTAAGGAAGGAGAGAAGACATTCTGGGTGTGAGGAACCAAGAAAAGCCTCCAAGATGGCAAACCAAAGGATGTGTTCAGGAAATGGAAGGCAGTTTAGCTTGGCTGGCATAGGGAGTTTATAGAACATAGCCGATGAGATACAAGGATGGAGAAGTGAGGCGTCATCAGATTGGGGAAGGCCCAATACATAAGATGAAAGAGGAGGCAGAAGTGAAAATATCCTGGAAAAGGCAAGGAAGAATTTGTTTTCAGATAGTAACTCTCAGGGAGAGGAAGAGGAGAATAAAAGAAGAAGTGGTTGGAGAGTCAGTATGCTGAAAAAGACAAAAGAAATGAATTTGACTTAAGGCAGAAGGATAGATTCTCATGAGGAAAACCTAGTAGCCTAAAGGAAAATTCATCCATTGCTCCCCCAGTCTCTAGATAAAAATGAATCCAGTTAAAGACCCAGTATTTGGAAAGGAAAGCTAAGAATAACAACAACAAAAAAGTTTTTTTTTTTTAGCTATATTGGGGAGAAGAGTATAAAAAAGGGATAGGACTGCTGCAAGGAAGTACATGATGATAACTAGGAATAGAAAGAGGGCAGAGCTCAATTCTGATATTGCTTGTTTTATCTGCCAAGGACAATTCTATTTGAGCCATAAAAGGCAGAACAAATATGTCCAATAGGAAGATGATGCTCAAAGTAACTAAGAAGGGAGGAAAAGAGTGAGAAGCAGTGTGGGTATAAGGTCAGACTTGGAGTCACAAAGATTGGAAATCAATTCTTGACCCATACTAATAGTGTAACCACAGGAGTCACTTAATGTGACAGTTCACTCGGATAATTCTCTAAAGTCTAAGTACTGATGAGTCGTGGAACTGCATCTGTGCAGTGACTTTCCCTACACAGATGGAATTCCTACCTAACCTTAATGATCTAAGACATCTGGCCCTGATCCTCTGGTACTTAGAGGATTGGCAGATGTGTGATTGATAAGCCACTATTAGTGAGCTTTGAAAGATCATGGAGGATAGGAAAACAAAACACAACTTCAGAAATGGAGGACAAATGGCCTGATTTTCAAAAAGGGGAAGAGAATAGAGTCAGCAGATTATAGGCTAGTGATTCTGACTCTGATCCCTAGCAATTTTCTATAATGTATTGGTAAAAGGGTGATTAATAAAAAACAAACAAACCAAAAAAGGATCTGTGCTTGGCCCTATGGTCTCTAACATTCTTTTCAATGACTTTTGTTCGCATTTATGGATCATGCAAAGTCAGGTAAGAACATTGGGTCAAGCCATATTAGATGGAATTTAATAGGGACATATCCATGTAAAAATGTCTTACTTTGGGGTTTAAAAAAATTCAACTACAGGCAGCTAGGTGTCGCAGTGGATAGAACACCCGCCCTGGATTCAGCAGGACCTGAGTTCAAATCCAGCCTCAGACACTTAACACTTACTAGCTGTGTGACCCTGGGCAAGTCACTTAACCCCAACTGCCACACACACACACACACACACACACACACACACACACACACACACACACACTCAACTTCACAAATGTAGGTGGAGGCAGGTCTGGACATCTGAAAGACATCCAGAAGTTTAAGTGGACTGAAAGTGCAATATGGATCAACAATGTAATATGGTGGCCAAGAAAACTAATATGATCTTAAGCTATATTAAGAAAGGTGGGGCAGCTAGATGGCGCAGTGGATAGAGCACCGGCCCTGGAGTCAGGAGTACCAGAGTTCAAATCCGGGATCACGCAC
Source organism: Dromiciops gliroides (assembly GCF_019393635.1). Lineage (NCBI taxonomy): Eukaryota > Metazoa > Chordata > Mammalia > Microbiotheria > Microbiotheriidae > Dromiciops > Dromiciops gliroides. Next base: position 176,458,667 of record NC_057862.1, read on the forward strand.
TTAACACTTACTAGCTGTGTGACCCTGAGCAAGTCACTTAACCCCAATTGCCTCACTAAAAAAAAAAAAAAAGAAAGGCATGACTTTCAGGAATAAGGAGGTAAAAATCCATTTTAACTCTGCCATCACCAAATAACATCTAGAGCATTTGTGTTCAGTCAGAGATGCCACATTTTTGAAAGGATTTTATATTCAGGAGGTTGTCTAGAGCGGGCAAATTAAAGACCTTAAATTCATGCTACATGAGGATTGAAGGAACTCGAAATGTTTAGGTTGGAGAAGAGAAGACTTAATGGGAACACAAATGCTCTGTTCAAGTATTAAAGGGCTGTCACATGGAAGAGATTGACATCTTTTGTTTAGCTCCAAAAGGAAGAACTATTGTGGGTGAGGTCCTGGGTGGAAGGTTGTACTAAAGGTAAACTTAGGTACAACCTAAAGAAAAACTTGATAACAATTGGGGTTACCCAAAAGCGGAAGGGTTTGCTTCAGGAAGTTGGGGATCCCCCTTATTTCAGGTCTTCAGGAAAAAGCCAGATGTCTATTTGTTGGATAAGTCATAAAGTGAATTATTTTTCCCGTAAGTTCACTGTGGTTTCTTCCAACACTGAAATTCTGTGAGTCTGTTCAGTGAAGGAGATGAAGCATTCCATTTGTCACCCATCCCTGTAGGGCTGGGATAAACTATTTCTTTCCCAAAGACACTCCTCATTCCATTATAGCCTTGTTTCTCCCTATCTCACTCAGCCCAGTCTTGTCGTCCAAAGTCCTACATTCTTTACAGTTCTATAGGTAAAAAAGAAAGATTTCTCCCCTCACCCTTTTAAAACAGAATACAGGGGGCAGCTAGGTGATACAGTGGATAAAGCACTAGTCCTGGAGTCAAGATGACTTGAGTTCAAATCCTGCCTTAGACACTTGACACTTACTAGCTGTGTGACCCTGGGCAAGTCACTTAACCCTCATTGCCCCACCAAAAAAACCAAAATACAAAAGGAGGAGCAACTGAGAACTGATTACCAAAACCCCAAAAAAGAAAGATCTAAGGCACTAGTGTTCTTTATTGTGCCTTTCTGACTCAGAACTGTAGGCTTAGCTGATAGTAAGGGGCATGTTTTAGGTTAACTCTGTATAGTCTTTTATTATTATCCTCTTTTTGTCATTTTAGCCAATCTGATTGGTGTCAGGTGGTACCTTAGAGTTGTTTTAATTTGCATCTCTCTAATCAATAGTGATTTAGAACATTTTTTCATATGGGAATAGATAGCTTTGGTTTCTTCATCAGAAAACTGCCTGTTCATATCCTTTGACCATTTCTCAATTGGGGAATGACTTGGATTCATATAAATTTGATTTAGTTCCCTATATAGTTTAGAAATGAGGCCTTTATCAGAAGTACTGGCCATAAAGATTGTTTCCCAGCTTTCTGTATGCCTTCTAATTTTGGATGTATTGCTTCTGTTTGTACAAAACCTTTTTAATTTAATGTAATCAAAGTCATCTATTTTGCATTTCATAATATTCTCTATCTCTTCTTTGGTCATAAACTGCTCTCCTTTCCAAAGATCTGAAAGATAGACTATTCCTTTTTCTCCTAATTTACCTATGGTATCACCTCTTATGTCTAAATCCTGTACCCATTTTGACCTTATTTTAGTCAAATGTTGGTCTATGCATAATTTCTGCCATATTATCTTCCAGTTTTCCCAGTAACTTTTGTCAAATACTGAATTCCTATCCCAGAAGCTGGGGTCTTTGGGTTTATCAAACAGTATATTGCTAATGTCATTTACTACTGTGTCTCCTGTGCCTACCCTATTCCATTGGTCCTCCACTCTATTTCTTTTGTTTTTGTTTTTGTTTTGTTTTTCCACTCTATTTCTTAGCCAGTACCGGATAGTTTTGATGACTGCCGCTTTATAGTAGAGTCTGTATAGTCTTTTATGAAATCAATTAATTAACAAGTAGGTCTGAGAACACCCCCTGTGTGTTTCCTTGGGATTCCTGTCATGTTTAGAATTTTAGAGTTAGACTTTTAGAAGTCATCTGGCCTAATTCTGTTACTTTGGCTAAACTGTACTACTCTATCTCCCATTTATCCTTACCAAAAATACCCCATGATATCCCATTTCCATGCCTTACCTAGGTAAGGAATGCTCTCTCTCCTCCTTTGCTTTTTAAGTTCTTGTCTATTCTTTAAAGCCCAATTCAACTGTCACCCCCTCCCTGGAGTTAGTTTCCTCTGCTCCCCATGTCAGGAATAACCTGTTCTCTGCTCATCCCCTTACTTCACTGAACAAACTTTATTTCCCAAGTGTTTTTGTATATTTCAGCTTCCTAAGTATGGATGTTAGTCTCCTATTAGACTGTGAGTGCCACTAGGACTTTATTGGGTCTTTTCTAAACTTTATTCTCTCCTACAGCACCTAACACATTGATCTGTACATAGTTCTTAATGGTCATTTAATTTCAGTAAAACTGAAGTCCCCTGAAGTGAAGGGATTCCACAAAAGTCACACAGTAGTAAGTGACATACTCAACCCAAAATTTCTTGATTCCCTGATGTGGGAACTAATATAGTGATATGGCAGGGTAGGCAGGATGGGAAGTTGCTTACTGGTGTGATTTCAAGGGCATCAGGAAGATTCTCCTGTAAAAAAAATTTTCCTCCCACTCAAATTCCAAAATGCCAGAAATTCCACTATTAGTGAGACATTCATTTTCCTTTCTGCTAGTCTTTTAAGGTAGAAGAGATAACACATTGTCATTCCTACCTGTTGGTCTGTAATTCATCTGATGCTTTACTCTTAAGAAGGTTACCTGGGCAGCATAAAAGTATAGGAAACATACAGGATATTGTTAATACTACACTGACTTGTATAAGGAGAATAGAAAAAGGAATATAAAGGTTGCCCAAGATAAATTTTCACCAGCTTTATACCTGATCCTTTAAACAAGATATAATATAAATAAAAAGATAATGTATTGATTTAGTCAGTCAGTCAACTATAATTTATTAAGCCCTAACTATGTATGTTTCAGTCATCATACTAAGTTCTGGGGATACAATGAAAGGCAAACAACAGTCCCTACCCTTAAGGAGTTTACAGTCTAATGAGGGAGACGACATGCAAATAACTACATACAGACAATATGCATATGTATATCCATATGAGTGTGTGTATACACACACACATACATACACACACACACAAAGAGTAGATAAATTGAGGATAATCTCAGAGGGAAGGCACCATGGTTAAGGAGGACAGGGAAAGAGTTCAGTCAGAAGATGGGAACGTAGGTGAGACTTGAAGGAAACTTGGCAAGCCAGGGTGCAGAGGGGAGGAGGGAGAGAATTTTAGGCATGGGGAACAGTCAGTGAAAATGCAGTTGGAAGATAGATTGTCTTGGGCAAGAAACAGCAAGAAGGCCAGTATCTCTGGATCACAAAATAAGAGGGAAATATAAGGTGTAAGAAGACTGGCGATATGAGAAGGGAGCAGGTGGTGAAAGGCTTTAAAAACAAAACAGAGGATTTCATATTTGATCCTGAAGGTAACAGGAAGCCACTGGAGTTTATTCACTTGAGGGGGTGGCATGGTTAGATCTGTGCTTTTAGGAAGATTAATTTGACAGCTGAGCGGAGGATGGATTGGAATAGGGAAGATACTTGAAGTAGGGAGACCAACCAGGAGGGTATTGTAATAAATAGTCCAGGTGTGAGTTGATGACGGCCTACACCGCGGTAGTGTCAGTGTCAGAGACAATGAGGTGAAAAGGCGAGAAATGAAGGTAGAAACACTGGACTTGGCTGCTGATTGGATATGGGGAGCGGGGGGGAAGGTGAGTGTGAGGAGTTGAGGATGACACCTATATTGGGAGCCTGGATGACTTGGAGGATGATGGTGTTCTCGACAGTAATAGGGAAGTAGAAGGGGTGGGGTTGGGAGGATTAAAAAAAATATAATGAGTTGTTTAAGAACATTGAATTTAAGATGTCTATAGGACATCCAGTTTGATATGTCCAATAGGCTTTTGGAGATGGGAGACGAGATCATGTTCAGGTAGGTGCTTGATAAATTCTTTTTACTGCTTGAAAAGGCAACATCTTTTTGGGGTTCTGGGTAGAAAAGTTTGTATGACAGTGGTTGTTGGTGAAATCTAGTCTTCAAGATAAGTAGATATAAAATGAATGCCTTCTTTCCTCTTCCTCTCCCCCGCCCCCCCCCCCCCAAGTTTCATGAGAGCCAGGACTGTGCGTACCATAAACTGAATTTACCTTAGAATGTAGAAAAGTGTTTTGCATACAGTAGGTATTTATTATGTTGAAGAAATAGATGAATGAATGAATGCATCAAGGAGTAATAAAGAATTGCAGGAAAACAATAGGGCATATTTAAAATATGCAATAAAGATATCCTATTCCAATCGAGCCAGCCAGGAGTCGAACCTGGAATCTTCTGATCCGTAGTCAGACGCGTTATCCATTGCGCCACTGGCCCGAGGACGAAAAAACTCTTGCCACAGCACATCTTCAAGAGAATGCCGCACGGCTTCATGGGGGATGTAGTTTTTCGTTTGGATCCGTTTCAAACATAAAACGATACGGGAAGTAGACTATTCACAAGCGGGACCCTCGGATTGGTAGGTCTCTAGGTCTCACGCCTTTCGTCACGGCGCAACCACCTGATTGGCAGGGAGACCCACACATCGACCCGCCCCCCCTCCTCTCCCCCACCCCCCACCCCCCCAGCTCTGAGTGGGAGAAGACGCTCGGGTTGTTAAGGAGACTCCTCCCGCCTACTGGGGAAACCCGGCTTTTTCCGTGCTTTGCCATTGGTTGTTGCTATCCAGGGGTCCCGGCGCGGACAACGTGAGGGGAAAAATGGCGACGGTGGCAGTTGGGGCCCCCGGGTGCCGCGTGTCCAGCGGGCGGGACCTCAACTGCGTCCCAGAAGTGGCTGATACGTTGGGGGCCGTGGCGAAACAAGGGTGAGGGCCCCATTTTCCCTTTCCTCCCCTCTCTTGGGTGAGACGCGCGCTTTCTGGGAGATGGAGTGGGAGAAACTATTCCCAGCCCCGGGGGGAGGGGACCGAGGTGGGAGAGACCATTCCTCTGGTGGAGGGGGGTGTTGTAGAGGCTCGATCACAGTCAGCCTCTGGGATGGGGTCGGGGGGCGAGTTGAGAGGCTAGACCACAGAGAGTCTCTGGGATAGGGCTCGGAACCAGGTGGGAAGGAATGCAGGAAATCCGAGGACAGTTTGGGCATGTGGCACTCAAGCCAGGGGCGAGATCTAGTGGGGAGCTGGCTCTTCTACTGGATGTGGAATTCCTGCCGTTTTCCTTTCTTCCTTTCCATAGACTCCTTTTTGGGGGCCATTGAGGCAAACTGTGCATTCTGGCTCGTGGGCTGTGCATGCTGGTCTGACCCACGTGGGGCCAGGCCACTCTGGTGGCCTGCCGGAAGAGCGCTATTATTTTGCTAATGGTATCTGGTGGGGGTGGGGGTGGGGGTTATCTGTCTTTGTCTCAGCTTTGATTTCCTCTGCATGCCCGTCTTCCACCCCCGATTCAAGAGGGAGTTCACCCAGGAACCTGCCAAGACCCGTCCTGGGCCCCACACACGATCTGACCTGCTGCTGTCAGGACGGGGTAGGGAGCCCTTCAATGCCCTCCGTACCTTTAGAGGCAGTGAACAGCCCACGTTCTCGGAGCCCTGTCAACCCACTTCTCCTTCCTCGAATTAAGGAGAGTGATTCTCATGGAACAGGAACATACACCTTTTATCCATCCCTTGTTTTCATGTAAAAATACTTCCATGAGGGCCGTTTCCTTAGAACAGTTGTTCCCTATCTTTGTTGAGAAAAGCCCTTTTCTCTGTGCTCCATTGCTGGGTCTGCTGGAGAGTCAGGGGTCAAAACAGAAGCAGGAGTAAAGTAACCATACTTCATCTAGTTTTTGTCTTCTCCTGGGGGATGCAGACTGGAATACGTTGATAGTGGGAAAGCTGTCACCATGGATCCGTCCAGATTCCAAAGTGGAGAAGATAAGAAGGAATTCAGAGGCGGTAAGGCACCTTGACCTATACCTTGTGGCCATCTCTAGAACTCAGGCAGGTACTCTCATGGGGACCACAGACCCCTGTATAACACCTTGGGCAGCCCACATTTCGGTGGCCATTGCGATATCTTGTTGTCAGTTATTTCTAGCACAATCTATTTGGGACATCATTTGCTAATCTGTCTCTTGGTCTCTATTCCAGGCCATGTTGCAGGAGTTGAATTTTGGGGCATACCTAGGGCTTCCAGCTTTCCTGTTACCTCTCACTCAAGAGGACAACACTAACCTGGCCAGAGTCCTGACCAATCACATTCACACAGGCCATCATTCTTCCATGGTATGACCACAGACCCAGAAGGTGAAGAGGCAGTGTTGTACTATGGTTGACTTGTACTGAATACTTTATTATCTTAAACCAGGCTACTTAATCTGTTGTGCAAAAAATGGATTGGAAAGAGCCCTACTGTCTCATTAATTTGCCTAGGATCACTGATCAGTTACTTATTGGATAGATCAAATAAATATTATTACCAAAAAGCTGAATCCTTTTAATAAAGAAGACTTATTTCTGTCTCAGAAAATGTAGAGTTGAATTGGAAGACAGGACAGACTAGTAGATATTAACCTAAACCTAACCTAAAGAAGTGAATATTTGCTTTCATGAAGTGGCATTATCTGATTAAGTCTGCAGGAATTAAGAAAGGCATGTTAATCATAAAGGGGTTAGCACTTATTTAAGATCAGGTTCATTCTAATCAAGGAAGATTTTCTGGAGGCATTGGTAATGAGTTTATTTCCATGCAGTTCTGGATGCGAGTGCCCTTGATGGCAGCAGAAGACCTGCGGGATGACATCATTGGGAATGAGCCTCTTACACGGACAGAGGCATGCACTGGGGAGGAAAAGACATGGATGTGGTATGTGATTCTCTTCTTGTTATTGCAAAAGGTTAGAATGCAGGGCTGGGAGAAGAATGGGCTACAAGTTCTGGGGAAGTGGCTGACAGGAGTATAATGATTGGCAGCTCCTGTTCTCTGTATTCTTCTGGGCAGGTGGCATAACTTTCGCACTCTGTGTGACTACAGCAAGAGGATTGCAGTGGGTGAGTGTGGCAGGCTGCCATATCTAGAGTTTCTTTTTCCCCTCCCCCATGTGAATAGGAGCCATGGTATGAAGCTTCAGATTAGTTTAGCTACTAATGCTGAGGCTTTGGGTAGCTTCCATTTACTTTATAGTAGTCTGCCATGTAGCAGGACTTGTCAGAAAAGAAAATTTGCTCAATAGATCTTTCTTTCCCTACTGAAGCTATTGAAGTTGGTGCTGACCTCCCATCCAATCATATTATTGACCGATGGCTTGGGGAGCCAATCAAAGCAGCCATCCTTCCCACCAGCATCTTCCTGACCAATAAGAAGGGATTTCCTGTCCTTTCTAAGGTGCACCAGAGGTTGATCTTCCGGCTCCTCAAGGTAAAAAGGGTATATCTTGGGGTAGGGAGTTATAACATTGATCCAGTAGTGCCCCTATGATCCTTTACCTTGCTTATATGGGTGTTTGAAATTTCTTCAGAGATCAGTTCCCTTTCCATATTTGACCTCAAAGACTGATTTTTGCAAAGTTGGGCTCCAGAGATAAAGGGAGAATGTGACACAAGAAACTTGAGTTTTCAAAGGAAATACTTCCATAGGATTAAATCATAAAATACCAACTTGGGAATCATATTATTCTCCCTTCCTCCCTCAACCCCCAGTTTTAATGTTTGGGATCCTGAGACCCAGAAATACTTTTGAGAAAGAAATAGCAAAAGGACATGAGGTTTTCTGAGGTACCATGAGATGTGCAGTGCACATTAAATGTATATTAAAGCCATATACTTGTTGTTGGGGATGATATACTCTAGCTTTAAGAGGATTGGTTAAGGATTTGTAAAGTGAATGACTTAGGCTTCCCTTTGTTGATGCCCTTGTCCTCTGGCAGTGATTAAACACAGATGATTGGTTTGGGAGTGAGTATTCTAAACCTTAGGACAGTGGGACTCTGCTAGGAAAAGAGAAAGGCTGTAGAGGTTGAGCAGATGTGTTGACTTCTTGACAGTTGGAAGTACAGTTCATCATTACTGGTGCCAATCATCATTCAGAAAAAGAATTTTGCACCTACCTTCAGTATTTGGAATACCTGAGCCAGAATCGTCCACCACCCAATGCCTATGAACTCTTTGCCAAGGGCTATGAGGACTATCTCCAGTCGCCACTCCAGGTGAGTTGTGAGTTTAGGAATTGTGGGATTGATAGGGGACAAAGAGGTATTTTGTGTGAAGGGAAACTACTCCCCCTTCCCCCTGTTCCTTCCAGCTGGACCCAGAGGACAAATAAAGTGTTCTTCCAGTTTGGACTGCCATCATGTTCTAGGCCTTAGTTAAGTTAACTTGGTCTTTCTCTTTCTTTTCTTGAGCCACTGATGGACAATCTGGAGTCACAAACTTATGAAGTGTTTGAGAAAGATCCTATCAAATACTCCCAGTACCAGCAGGTCTGTGGGGGCTGGGTTGGGGAAGGAACCAGGGCTAGGGCTTGGGTGAGCATGGGAGTGGGAATGAGGCCAGAAGGAGGTTCCTTTGGGTGGTAACCTCTAACCTCTGTTTTCCTTCCAAGGCCATCTACAAATGTCTCTTGGATCGTGTACCAGAAGAGGAAAAGGACACCAATGTGCAGTGAGTGTTTCTTACTCAGGCAGCTAGGTGGTAGAATGGATTGAGTATAAATCCTATAGTCAGGAATATGAGTTCAAATTTGGCCTCAGACACTTACTAGCTGTGTGACCATTGGCAAGTCACTTAACCTTTTTCTTCCTCAGTTTCCTCAACTATAAAATGGAGATCATAATAGCACCTACCCCCCAGGACTGTTGTGAGGATTAATTGTGTTCAGCACATTGGTATTTAACACAGGGCCTAGCAGGCATTAGGTGATATATTAAGGCTAGCTATTTATTACTCCTGCTGCTGATTCTACAACAATACCCTACACCTATGCTGTCTACTCCTCCCATTTGTAACCACATAGTTCTATCTCATCTTTGTCTTTCCTTTCAGGGTGCTGATGGTCCTAGGTGCAGGCCGAGGTCCCCTGGTGAATGCTTCTCTCCGGGCTGCCAAGCAGGCTGATCGGAGGGTGAAACTCTATGCTGTGGAGAAGAATCCTAATGCTGTGGTGACGTGAGTGACTCCTGATGCAGTGTGATGCTCCTGTTCTATACATGTCTTTTCCAGGGCCAGCACCCATGCTAATAATACCTTTTCTACTCACAGGCTAGAGAACTGGCAATTTGAAGAGTGGGGCAGCCAGGTGACAGTGGTATCATCAGATATGCGGGAATGGGTGGCACCTGAGAAGGCAGACATCATCGTTAGTGAACTCCTAGGCTCCTTTGCAGACAATGAACTATCACCTGAATGCCTGGATGGAGCCCAGCACTTCCTAAAAGGTGCCTTCTGATAGAAGACAGAGGAAGGGCAGAAATTGGTTAGAGGGTGGGAGAACCTATGGAAGCGACTTAGAAGACAATGGATTCAATTCAGCAAGCATTTATTAAATATCTACAGTGTGCCAGCCACTTTGTCTAGGTCTTAGGGATATACAATGAAACCCTTCCCCTCAGAGTCCTTGTTTATATTCTCTACTGGGGCTAGGGAGGAACATGTCAACATATCAGTGAATACAAAATCCATACAGAGTAAATAAAGTAATTTAGGTGATGTCACAAGCCCTGAAAAGAGGTAGGGATTAAGAGGTGGAAGGAAAGTGGCTAGAGCATTCCAGGCATGGAGATCAGGGTGTACAAAGACTTAAGAGATGGGAAACAGAATGTCCTGTTATGGGAATAGCAAGTAGACCAGAGTAGTTTCATATTACTCCCCTTCACACACTAAACAATCCAACCAAACTAGAAAGATTGGTCTTTAAATGCCAAATAGAGGGGTTTGTACTTTATTCTAGAGGCAAGAGGGAGCCATTGAAGCTTCTTGAAAATCAGTCAGTATTTTTGTGATGAATGAAAACTCTGAGGGATGTAGTTTCTGGATAATTAATAATCAGTTTATTAATTATGGCTAACAAGTAATAAATTGAGATCAGTGGCCCTTTTGAAAGCAAAGACGACAACTGGAGAATATCCAGTGTTTAAATACTCTTGGAAGAGTAGGTGTTCTTTACAGGCACAAATCAACTCTGATTGGTTAAGAATGAGAGAATAGGGGCTGCTAGGTGGCGCAGTGGATAGAGCACTGGCCCTGGAGTCAGGAGGTTCAAATCTGGCCTCAGACACTTAACACTTACTAGCTGTGTGGCCCTGGGCAAGTCACTTAACCCTAATTGTCTCACTTAAAAAAAAAAGAATGAGAGAATAAATATAATGAGTTAGGTTCATTCTAATGAGGATCTGGGGGGAAAATGTGGTTCTAATCTTGTCATTATAGGACAAAAACTGCATCTCCACCTAGCCCACCTACTGGGGTAGTCTATTGGGGGTGTGTGTGTGTGTGTGGTTTTTTTTTTTTCGGGACAATGAGAAAGCAGGGAAATCCGGATTCCCCCTCCCCATTAGTAATTGGTTATTAATAATAAGTTCTCTCATTTTCTTTGTGTCAGACACTGTTAAGCATTGGGGTTACAAAGACATGCAAACAATTGTATAAACAAGCTACATATGGAAAATAACAGGAAATAATCACTAGAAGGAAGGCACTAGAATTAAGAGGGCTTGTGAGAGGTTTCTTGTTGAAGGTATGACTTCCAGGGAAGTGGGAAGTTGGAGATGATGAGGATAGGCTTTCCCAGCAGGGGACAGTTGGTTAAAATTCTCTGAATCAAAAGATGTCTCAGAGAATAGCAAGGAGTCCAGTTTTACTAGATCATAGAATAAATAGGATAGTGTAAGGTGTTGGGGCTTTTGGGGAAGGTAATGAGCTCAGTTTCAAGATGTCTTCAGGACATCTAGTTTGAAATATCTGAAAGGCAGTTGGAGATGTGAGAATGGAGGTCAGCAGAGAGGTTAGGGTTGGATATGTAGATTTGTGAATAACAGCATGGAGAGTGATATATTTAGACATGCTTATAGAATATCGAATCGGCAGCTGTAAGGACTGGAGAGGGGAAAAATTGGAGATGAGAACAATTGTGGGAGTTTGTTGTGATAGGTAAAAAGGTGATAGAGCTGAACTAGGCTATGGGGTAGCGAGAAATAGATGAGATATTGTAGAAGTACAATGGATAGCTCAGGAGCTGCTCATATAGCTATGGGGTGTGAGGGAGAGTTGAAGATGACCCATGCACAGAAATAGGGAAATCAGGAAGAGGAGTAGGTTTCAGAAGATGTTAGGACATCAACATAATTTCTTTCTCCACTGGAGATTCATTTGCTCTTCTTGTTTCTGCAGATGATGGGGTGAGCATCCCAGGGGAGTATACGTCTTTCCTAGCCCCCATCTCATCATCTAAACTATACAATGAAGTCCGGGCATGTCGAGAAAAGGACCGGGACCCTGAGGTGAGAAGACTTCTTTCCTTCCTCATACTCACTTTTTTTCCTCATACCCACTTTTAACTAACTTGTGTCAGCAAACATTAAACACCTGTTTTCTTCCATTAGAAAATATGATAAATTGGGAGTTAGGTTGAGTTCTCTTTCCTTTTATTTCTGTGTGTCCCTCAGGATCTTGATACTTTCCTCTCAGGTTCCTGGGAAGGAGGAGACTGTCCCTGTTCTCCCTTCCAGCATCTGCTTTCCTCTTCTTGACAGGCCCAGTTTGAGATGCCTTATGTAGTTCGACTGCACAACTTTCACCAGCTGGCTGAACCCCAGCCTTGTTTTACTTTTAGCCATCCCAACCGAGGTAGGTCCTGTGTGGCTTCTGATTCTCTCCAGAACTAAGCATGCCCTCCTTTGACAGATTTGCTTTCCTGGGCCCCTGAATCCCCTTTGAGCTCCCTGCCCCTCACTGCCTCTCTCTTGACAGATCCTATGATTGACAACAACCGCTACCGCACATTGGAGTTTCCTGTAGAAGTGAACACTGTCCTGCATGGGTTTGCAGGTTACTTTGAGACCGTGCTTTATCAGGACATAACTCTGAGTGAGTGCTTGTGCTTCTGGCTAGCAGGAAATGTGTGGTATCTGGGTATTTCCCTGTATATGTTTGCTTCAAAAGGTGACCGAGGGAACTGGTATTGCCATTCTTTCCCCTTTTATAAAAGTCCTCTTTAGCTCTGGCAGAGGTAACAGTCATGTTGTGGTAAGGGCAAGGGAGAGGGTCTTGAGTTCATTTGGTTCTTACATCCCCACAGGTATCCGTCCAGAGACCCACTCTCCTGGAATGTTCTCCTGGTTTCCTATTCTCTTTCCTATCAAGGTGAGCATGTTTAGGAGCAGGATGACATTTTCCTTGATCCCAATATTTACTGCGTTTGCCCTTAACTTACGTCTCTTTCCTTGACTTCCCATTTCCCTTCCTCCAACATGGTTTTATTGTTCCCAAGCTCTGTTATGTTAGGCCCCTGTCCCAGTTGTGGTGACCAGCTACCCCAAACATCCTGTGTCTCTGTTCCTACAGCAGCCCATCACCGTGCATGAAGGGCAGACTATCTGTGTGCGATTCTGGCGATGCAGCAATGCCAAGAAGGTGTGGTATGAATGGGCAGTGACGGCACCTATCTGCTCAGCTATTCATAACCCTACTGGTCGCTCCTATACCATCGGCCTCTAGTGCTGCCTGCTAGTGCCCAAAGCCTAGGAACCAGGAACCAGCTCCCAGTTCCCCTATAGCACTGATAGAACCAGTAATTATTCCCTAGGGCAGGGTCACCATTGCCATTCATCAGATCAGGGTATCCTCATCTGCTTTTCCTGTCTTATAAAGGCGGGTAAAAGAGCAGAGTTAATTAGAGTGCCCCCTGTCCCATTCGGTGATAAAAGATCCTGGGCTAGGAAACAATCTACAGAAAGCGAAGCCACAGGGACGGCACAGCTTCTAGGGCTTCCTGGAGCAAACCCTGAGAACACTGGACTGAGTGATTTTCAACCCTGCCCAACTCTGTGTTCCTCTTGGTTCTTCTATGTCAAAGGAAATACGAATAAAGCAAAGTTATAGCCCTTCCTGCCCCCACTCACCCTTGCCCCTGCCTCTGATTCTCAGGACCTGATGGAAACTCAGTCACATTCATTTCTAGGCCAGGAGCCAGATCCTGAAATCACCTGAGTGAAAGCCATTCTTGTTCTATCGTCAGGAAATTTAATTGTGCTTTTTGGCCCTCGGAGCCAGCATTTTGCTAAGCCTTGTCAGCTGGGACAAGCTATTATTATATTATACTCTTGCCCTACAGGGAAAGAATTTCAGGGTTGGAAAAGATTTCTGAGGCCATTTAGCCCAACCTGTTGCTTGAATAAGAATCCCCCTCTATGATAGACCAGTGGGCATCCAGGTTTTTTTGTTTGTTTTGTTTTGTTTTAACTAGTGAGGAAGGATCCATTAGTTCTTCAGGTAGACTGATTACTTTTTGAATGGCTCTTCAGTGTTAGATGGGTTTTCCTCATATTAAGCCTAAAATATACTTCTCTACAACTCTTCCACTCATTTGCTCCTAATTCTGCTCTCTGGAGCCAAGCAGAATCCATTTGAGATAATGTATAAACGTGAGATAATGTTTGTAAATGGCTTTGCAAACTCTAAAGTGCTATACAAATGTCGTCTATTATTATATTCCCTCTTTCATGGAACAACTCTTTAAACACTTGAAGAAAGCTATTGATTTCCCCAGAATTTTTTCCTCTTCTCAATCTTAAACACCCCAAGCTCTTTCAACCAGTCCTCATGCTGCATACGATCTCAAGTCTTAACCATCCTGGTTGCCTTTCCCTGGATACTATAGTCTAGCAGTCTGCAAAAATGTAGCACCTAGAACATTGTACAATACTTCAGCTCCAGGCAGCTTCAAGGGTAGGTATCCCAGGGCTTTCACCTTTCTAGTCCTGTACACTGCCTGACAATACAACTTCAGATCACATTTGCCTTTTTTGGTTGCCTTATGAACCTGTTGACTCGTTCAGCTTACAAAAATCCCAGATCTTTTAAAGAGGAATTGCTGTTTTGATGCACCCTCCATTTTGTACTTGTGAAAATGATTTTTTGAACCCAGATATGACTTAATTTGTCCCTATTAAATTTAATCTTTTAAAATTTTAATTATTTTTGATACCTCTTTTTCTATCACATTCATTTCTGAATATGTTCCTCTCCATTCTAACAAAAAAATTTTAAGGGAAAGCAATTCAACAGAATAGTTTGTATTTCCACCCTGTTTGACAGTATGTACCTACACATGTAATATTTCACCTCTGTAGACCCTTCCCCCCCCATGCCACACACACACTAACTTCTGCAATGAAAGAATGCATACTAAAACTTAAGTCATAAGACGTGGCCCAAACCGTTCTAGCTGTTGAGGTGTTTTTAGATAAACTGAAAGACCGAATCCCAACAAATTGAGTGAAGACTTAACTGTGTTTGTTGTAACATTCACCATAGACTGGATAGTAATGATGATTCTTCCAATTGCCTACCCCAGTCTTTTTTGGAGGCAGGGACTAGAAACTTGTTAGCTTGTTGCAGAAGTTCCCTTTTGTCCAAGTTTTTTGCTAGCTCTGGGAAGTAAACCTTGGAACTATAAAACCTGTGGAAACTAAAGAGCCCTGAAAACGTGCCTGTGGGTGTCGTTATGTTCAGTTCCTTTCTGGCCAAGGGACTTGTGCCCCTGCTTCACCCTGAAAGCATCAACGTGGCGCCTGCGTTCTACTAGGAGAGGAAGTAGGATGTCTGAGGTAGTGGGGGAGACGGGAGGGTTGGAATGAGATTTGGTAAAAAGAAATAGAAGAACCCTCTGCATCCTTAAACCTTTTCAGCTGGTATTACCCCTGCCTTAGGATAGTTTGCGACAAAGAGCCTAGGAGGCAGTAAAACCCGAAGGAGAAATTTGGACGCATGCGCGCTAAGTATCATAGGTGAGGTCAAGGGACGATTTTATTCACAGCAAACCTAGCCAGGGAAAGGATTTAAAGGCCAGCGTGACACCCTCAGCCAATCACTAGGGAATGTAAGGAAATAACTACGGCTCTTTCTTACTGTCTCCACCCAACGTATTGGTCTAGCCAATCGTTGTGCTGGAAACAGGGTCAGGTGGGTCCTCCTTACTCTAATACTACGCCCACTATCTGATTTTTCTCCACCTCCCCCAGTGGCTCAGTAGCCAATGAGAAAGCGATGGGCGTCAACAAAGGTTGTAGGTAAGGCCCTTTTCCCTGATCTACAGAAGCGTCAACCAATCAGTAGGGAAATTGACGGTTGCTAGGAAACTGCTGAGCCTGGCTCCGCCCATAACTTTAATTTTAGCCAATAAAAGGGTGCAGTATGGAGAGTTGCCGCGAGACGGCTCGGGTTGACCCCACCCTAGCTTGGGCTCAGCGCATGCGCAGATTGGGGGAAGGTTCTGGAAGACATCGGAGCTGCCGCCATCTTGCGGGAAGAAGAGCAGCTCCGGCCACGGCGCCGTTTTCTCTGCCGAGACCCTGAGAAAGAGCTGGGCTCAGAGCCCTTTACACACCTCAAGGAACGGAGAAACCCGGGACCCCCCCGCGGGGACCCGGAGCTGGTGAGAGACCCCCGAAGCTGAATAATCTCCCCCCCACCCCCGACCGAGACGTCACCCGCCCGTGACGTTGCCGCGTGGCGCCTCCCCTTGACGTCACAAGCAGATAGTGATGTCGCAAGCAGAACCACGCAAACCTTTTAATTTTTTGTTTGCTATTTTGGTTTGGAAATAGCGTTCTCGACACAGGCATAGGGCATTCGTATAATTTATAGGCATCGACCCCATCATGGCTTTCTCCTTGGTTTGACCGTAGCGTTGCGCCACCCTCTCCCCCTCCCCCCAGGGCCCTGTGACTTTGATCTCTTCCCATAACAGAGCCCCGCAGCCATGACACTTTGTTAGCTCCTCCTCGTTGCCGTTCTCGGGCGAGGTGGCCACAATCGATGGCCTAGCCGGACTTTCATCATCCACGGCGCTGAAAGAGGGGTGAGGGGATTTAGAGCTCCCCCCATTGTTTTTCTCTGTCCTGGGTTTCCAGCCTCTATTCCCCTCCCCCTCCAAAAAAAAAAAAAGGCCACATGGAATTTACTGTGTTTTAGTGTCGGGTTTTTTCATCTCTTTTTCTGACCCAAAATTCCTGGCAGAGGATCCGGAAGGCTCTAGGGCTAAAGTGTGACCAGGAAGGAGTAGCAGGGCCATCTTTGGTGGTGCGAGTATGGCGATCTCTGAGGGAAAGTGTGGTCGCCGAGATGGATGGCTTTGCTCGGGCCAACACTTGAACTTACAGCAGGGGAGAGAGGCCCTTCCACTAATTGGTTTATTTTTGTTTTTTGGTCAGCCTCATTGTTCACATTGTTTTTAAGCTCCCTTCTGTTTGGATGTTTTTGGGCTCAGCAGAGTGACCAGATCCAAAGATTGAAAACCCTCTCCCCGCCCCCACCCCCCCCATCATCCCCGGGACTCCAGCATGTGTTGGATTCTGGGTGAACTAGACTGACACTGATTCTAAAGCACTTTCCTCTGCCCGGTCAACAGCAGGGGCCTGGCAGCTTGTTTGAGTGCTGCTTGCGAGCAGGCCATCTGGGCGATATCCCAGCACTCTGGTGGCTGTGGAGCCTCCTTTCTCATATTTTTCTGAGGAGGAGGGGTGTGGGGGAATGCAGTCTTTGGATGGGGCTTCTCTTGTGATCTCTCTGTAGTGGGGCAGGAAGAGTACTTGGGAAATTTTCAGCCTGACAGCGGGTTGTATGCAGATTGTAAAGCAGTGTTTAGGACACAAAGAAAGGTACAATTCTGGCACATATCCATTTGGATTGGGAGGTTCCACAAAAGTATTTATATTGCAAGAGTGCACACAGATTCACTTATCCATTCCTCTTTTTGGCTGAAAACAAATGGAAACTTTACCTTGGCCAAGTGATTCAGGTGCAAAAGATCGTCCATTTAAAAGAAATTTTTTTTGTTTTTGTTTTTGCAACCATGTCACTATCCTATGCTATATATGAACAAAGAGTAACTCATGAATTAGAAACATTTTGAGGGCAAAAATCATAGCTGGTAAAACGGCAAAGGAGTTTTGTGAAATGTGGATCTAGTAAACAATAATTGAGATGACTAGTGTTTGAGAAGCAAGAAGTTATTTCTAGTTTTTAGACTTGTTTATTTTCTGGACTCTGACAGTGATCTAAATAATCAATATTGGTCAGCATGGTTCCTGCTCTTGAAGCACATTTTACATATTACAGAAAACCAAAAGGCGTTTGTGCAAGATGTGACCTGTCATAAAGTAATGGGGTTGATCTGTGTGTGTGTGTGTGTGTGTGTGTGTTTGTGTATGTGTGTATATATATAGATATATGTTTTTTTAAAGGAAAACTATCAGAATGTGGAATGTGGGTTCTCTTAAAGTAGGTATTTTTATCCATGTTTTATTTCACACATGGTGCCTACTGTAGTGCTATAGAGAATAGGCACTTAAAAGATATTAATTTTGTGGATCTTTGTGTGTGCACACATTGTTCAAAACATTTTTGGAACTCTTAGGATTTTCTTAATGGCTAGTTTATAAGCCTCATGGTAGAATTTCACTGGAGTTTAGCTCACCACTTAATAGTTATGTGATCTAATCAAGTTTTAACTTCCCTGGGCTTTAGTTTATTCATTTGTAACATGGGTACTGTTCCATATGTATTCAGGGCATTGTTGCTTTTAAGGATCATTTGAAGTATATGTAAATATATTTGTTAGATTGTAGAATGTATACAAATGTAAGGGGTTGTTATAATAAAATATATTATTACTTTTTTAGCCATATTTCATTTTGTACTCAAAATGGTATCAAACTGTATTATCTCTCATTCACCAGATTTGGCTCCTATCAGTTTTGATTGATTAAAAAAAATCTTAGGGCTGGGGGCGGGGCAGCTAGGTGGCCCAGTGGATAAAGCACTGGCCCTGGATTCAGGAGGACCTGAATTCAAATCTGGCCTCAGACACTTGACACTAGCTGTGTGACCCTGGGCAAGTCGCTTAACCCTCATTGCCCTGCAAAAACAAACAAAACAAAAAATCTTAAGTCTCCAAAGTCTTTAAAAGTCTTACAGCTAGGAGCTATTAAACCCATCTTATCCACAGTACTTTTCCCTCATTTTTTTGTTGTTACCAAGAATGATAATGTGTAGAAAATATTCAGTGACAAGAGCTTGGTTATTGGTAAGACTCAAAAGAGAAATGAGTATTTAGTATTTAGAGTACTGTATCTCAAGCTCTGAAATCAGTTCCAAAAAAGAAATTCCAAAAATGTTTTGAGTAATGATGATTGGATAAATGTATATAGTCTTTCAGGTAACTACTTTTAGAGGATTTGGATAAGTATTCTTATTTGTCAAAAAACTGACCATGCTGTATATTCATAATTAATACAAATTGGTCATCTATATGTAACTTTAGTCTCTTGTTTTTCTTTAGTGCCTTTGTTTTTCCATTTTGGCAGACCTGATATGGACATCCAGGCAAAAGACTCTTGCTAGACATGGAAGCTTGGGGAGAGGCAAAAATTTTTCTCCTGCCCATCTTGTCTTCAAAGCAGGAGTGGTTATGTCTGTTTTTATCCAAAGTATTTTTTCCTTTATTATCACCTTGTTGTATAACAGGCAGCATGGATGGAGAAATGGCCTTGGATCTAGGTATTCCTGGTCCTCATGCTGATATGTATCTATACTAGCTGTGTGACTGTGGACAATTAGTTAACTTCTCAGTGCCATGGGCTACTCTCTAATACTGTTGAGTTACCCAGAAAATGCTGACCTCAGTATCCAGTTTCTTCTTCATCCAGGAATTTGATTATACCAATGAAATAACAAGCCCTATCCCTATCCCTATCACTTTGTTGAGTTACCTAAATTTCCTTTAATCATGGATAGAAAATACTCATTGAGGGGCAGCTAGGTGGCACAGTGGATAGAGCACTGGCCCTGGATTCAGGAGTATCTGAGTTCAAATCCATCCTCAGACACTTGACACTTACTAGCTGTGTGACTCTGGGCAAGTCACTTAACCCCAATTGCCTCACCAAAAAAGAAAAAAAGAAAATACTCATTGATAAAAACCCTGTTAATTGGTATCGAGTCTAGGCATGTGGGAAGAACATAGGGAAATCTACATGTTTCTCACTGTCTTTTCCTGAATTTTGGGTTTGTGTTATCATTTTCTTGTTTTATTTGCAAGTTTGAAAATGTATGCTAAGCAAAATGGAGTAACTTGCAGCTAGTCAGTTATTCAAGACTTTGGACAACAAGATAAAGGCATAGAATCCCTTGTAAAGGGAAGTTTTGATAATTGATACACTGTGTTCACAGGATAGTCTCTTTGAGCTGGTGCTCGTTAAAATTTTAGTCATATAACAAAGCTCTAAGTTTCCTTCTAGACCATAAACCATTTAATTATCCAGCTGTCTCCTTATCCAAGCTACAGATCGGAACTAATTGTGATTTTTAGGCAACAGAACTAGACCCAGGGTAAGTGACAGACAGTTCCCTAAGAAATGGAACTGTAGCATCCCAAGGTCTGTCTTTTTGAGGGCAAGGGATTGGCTTGGAAAGTTTCTGTTAGATGGGTTTGGCCTTCGTCAGCTTCATCTGCCTTTCCTTTTCTTAGATTGTGACACGATGGCGTCAGATGACTTTGACATAGTGATTGAAGCCATGTTGGAAGCCCCCTACAAGAAGGAAGAGGTAATGTCCCCAAGCTCTAGGCTTTTCATTTAGGCTTCTCTTTTTGAAGTGGGCACAAGCTGGGTCTTAGGGAATGAGGAGAATGGCCAGTTGTAGGTGAGGCCCTTCCATGACATTATTCTTTCGTCCCTTATTTATTGCCTACAGTTGTTTTTGAAAAGGATGGAGAGGTAGATGCTCCCTTTTAGCACACCTGATTGTGGTCATGAATGTGGTTTTATTTATAAGCCATGGAGCCCACCCAACAAATAGCAGTGGACCCCAGTAGTCCCAGCCCTAGTTTCTTATTACTGAGGGAGCAAATCATTTTGGGGGGGGGGGCACCTAGAAAGATGCCTGCTGAATTTCTGAAGAAAAATCCTGTCTATGAGACTTGAGCATGGTTCCTTTTCTCTGCTTTGTGCTTCATTAATTGGTGGAACTATGTCCAAGGAGATGACTAGAGAACTTGATCTCATGGGGTTTTCTTCCTTGTTCGCCTGTATCCTTTTTGTCCGTTGGAATTTGTGTGTTTGGTGTCTGCACCCTTGGGACATTCCTCTGGCGAACCCCCCAGGATGAGCAGCAAAGAAAGGAGGTGAAAAAGGATAGCCCAAGCAATACCAGTACCAGCACCAGCACCAGCACCAGCACCAGCAGCACTAGCAACAGTGGAGGAGGTGGCACCAGTGGAAGCAGCACCAGTGGAGAGACAAGCAAGTGAGTGTGGGATGGAGAAGACTTGGATGTTTTTTGGTTGGGGTGCGTTTGGAGGTAAGGGAGGAGGAAATAAATGGCCTATTTCAAGTTGAGGAGACAGCCAGACCTGGGAGGTGATACCCCCTAGTTGCTGTTAAGAATGCTTAACTCTTTTGGTTCCAGTTATGGTCCTGTTGGGTCATAGGAATAATGGTGACCTGGCTCAAGCCTTCACTTCCTGATGTGGACTCACAAGTCAGTCCTAGTGTGAGCACATTTTATTTGGATATAACAGCAAGAAAATTCCACGATTGGGACCCCACAAGCTTTTGTTTTTGACAAAATGCCTTATCTAGTCCTCCAGCATTAGAATTTAGAAATTCGACCTGGTGGTATACACAACCTGATGGTATTGTGCACTTCTGCCCAGTGTCTTGGCGTTTTCATCCTGGTATCTTAAGTGCCTTCTATTTTCCCATTGTATTGCTTTGGAACTTGTCACTTTAGAGGGATGGGTGGAGGTCCTGACTCCATGGGAGGATTTAAAACTCTGTCTTTCACAGGAAGAAGAGGAGCCGCAGCCATAGCAGAAGCAAGGATCGGAAACGCAGGTAAATAGGGAATTATTGGTTCTTGGGAGTAGTATCTGAAAAGATTGTTGGGATAGGATAATGGTGCTGATATATAAAGGGTTAGTAGAGAGATATGTTGTAATTTAGTCATCTTTAACTGTAGCCGCAGCCGAGACCGTGACCGACACAGACGGAGAAATAGCCGGAGCCGGAGCCGGGATCGTCAGAGGCGCCACCGAAGCCGCAGTCGGGATCGCCGACGCAGTAGCAAGTCACGCAGCCGGGATCGCCGGCGGGAGGAGCGTGTACGCTACAGGAGTCCACCCCTTGCTACTGGGTAACAGATTTTGTTATGGAGTTGGTTATTTTAATAATATATTATGTATCATGTAATATAGTAGCTGTATATAGGGATGTGGGTGATATGTGTCTCCTGCACTTCTGCCTCTTGAGGGTAGTAGTTCTCATTGGAGGCTGATGTTAAGAACTGATGAGTGAAAGAACAGCTGGAATCTCTCTATATATTAGGAAACTAATCTCCAGACCAACATGGATAAGAAGTCACATGGGTTTCTGTGGAATAGTCCTAATTGCTTTTGTTTGTTTCAACAACTATATTCTCTAGGCGCAGATATGGACACAGCAAGAGCCCCCATTACAGAGAGAAGAGTCCAGTTCGGTGAGTTGAATGAATCATGAAATCCAGAGACTGTTTGTTTATAATTCAGTAATTAATGGGCCTCTTTAAGAGGAACAATAATTGGGAGATAGGGGTCTCCCTAATCTGTATTTTTATCCTACAGGGAGCCTATTGACAATCTGAGCCCAGAGGAACGTGATGCTCGAACAGTCTTCTGTATGCAGCTGGCTGCCCGCATTCGACCCCGAGATCTAGAGGATTTTTTTTCTGCTGTTGGCAAGGTAAATTGCTTATCATCTCCTGCTTTCTTTTGGTATCAGTCGACCCAAGGATAGGATAAACCCAATCTAAGTTGTAGACCCAACCTAAGACTCAGCATGGGCACAGTGAATAAAATGCTGGACTTGGTGTCAAGTAGAGCTGGATTTAAATCCTGCCTCTGATACCTGCCAGTTGACCCTGGGAAAGTCATTTAACATGTTTGAGCCTTAGTTTCCTCATCTGTAAAATGAGGGGGTTGAATAGATGGCCCTTCTGGCTCCTAAGGTCTGTGATTCTATTTTCCTCCTTTGTCTTATACAGGTACGTGATGTGCGTATTATCTCAGACCGGAACTCACGTCGTTCTAAGGGCATTGCCTATGTGGAGTTCTGTGAAATCCAGTCAGTGCCACTAGCAATTGGACTAACAGGGCAGCGTCTGCTGGGTGTCCCCATCATTGTGCAGGCCTCTCAGGTGAGAATGCAAAGGGTAATAAACTGTAATTGGAGTAATATAGGGAAGAGGTTATTGTGGAGAGTGATCCCTCTTACCATTTTTCTTTTCCAGGCTGAGAAAAACCGCTTGGCAGCCATGGCCAACAACTTGCAGAAGGGCAGTGGTGGTCCTATGCGGCTTTATGTTGGCTCCCTACACTTCAATATCACTGAGGATATGTTGCGGGGCATCTTTGAGCCCTTTGGCAAAGTATGTACCCTCTTGGGACACTAGGGAATGGAGCTGGAAAATGTGGGATGAGACCAATCAGTGCTTTTCAGATGCAATTAGAAGTTCATACATTTAAGCAGATGCTTAGAATGGGTTGTTTTTGATTGGTATTATGTGATAAAAATTAGATACAGAATCTATCCTGTATGCACATAAAATATTGTTCATTAAGAGTCATGGGGCACTTAACCCACGTTACCCCACAAGAAAAAAAGAGAAAGAAAAGAAAGAGTCATGAGGGAGCGAATTTGGACTTGTGTTGATAAATGAATAAGGTTAATCAGGAAAAGGTTTTTGTTGGGGAAATAGTACACTTTTAGCTCTGATCTAAAAGGATAGAAGGATGTGATGGTAAGGGAGAAAAGAAGTTGTCTAAAATCTCAGGAATGGGTTGGATGGGGGGAGGAATCAGTGGTGAGGCATGGCAAAAATAATCCAGACCCTTCTTTTTGTTTCATAGATTGATAACATTGTCCTGATGAAGGACCCAGATACAGGCCGCTCTAAAGGCTTTGGATTCTTAACCGTGAGTAGCAGTTTTATTTGTCCCAACTTCTCTGAAATTGAGTTTATTTCCTTGTTTGTTTTTTCTAGCTTAGCTTCATCATATTCTTGTTATAGGGACTGTAAATGGTTTATTGATACTGTTGCTTACTTCCGGGATTCTTTGCTCTTACATTGTATCACTGGCACTGATGTGATATCCTGGAGTCTGGTGAGCTTCATTGTTCTATGAACATGCTCCTTGGTTAATAGTGAGGGGGCAGTTAGGTGGCACAGTAGATAAAGCACCAGCCCTGGGTTCAGAGGGACCCGAGTTCAAATCCAGCCTCAGACACTTGACACTTACTAGCTGTGTGACCCTGGGCAAGTCAATCCTCATTGCCCCACCAAAAACAAAAAACAAAACAAATAGTGAGGCAGTGCAGTGGATATTAGTGTCAGGAAGACCTGAGTTCAAACTCTTTCAGACATTTACTTGTTGTGTGGACCCTGGGCAAGTCATTTAATTGTTGTCTGCCTCAGTTTCCTCATCTGTAAAATGGAGATAATATCACCTGCTAGGGTTGTTGTGAGTACTGAATGAGGTAATAAAGATGTATAAAGTGCTTTGCAAACCTTAAAGTGGCAAGTTCGCTGTTAGCAGTGATTCTAGGCTGCTATTAAAGAATATTAAAGATTGGAGGTCAGGTGAGAGCAGTGTTTTTATTAACCAGCTGGAAGTTGTACAGTGGGTGTTCTGGAGGCAGTGTTGGGAACAGTGAGGCTATGCCTGGACTAGTGAATTTGAGGGAGTCTGATGTTCCTTGATTAAGGAAAAGATGGGTTTGTGAAAAGGAAAAGCCCAGGAATAGAAGTGAGACCACCTGGCAGTTGCTCTTTCTCATCATTCAGTCAGACTGTGGACTCTGTGTGTGTGTGTGTGTGTGTGTGTGTGTGTGTGTGTGTGTGTGTGTGTGTGTGTGAGAGAGAGAGAGAGAGAGAGAGAGAGAGAGAGAGAGAGTGTTAAGTGACTTGCCCAGGGTCATATAGCTAGTTAGTGTCGAGTCTGAGGCTGGATTTGAACTCGGGTCCTCCTGAATCCAGGGCCAGTGCTCTATCACTGCACCACCTAGCTGCCCCTGCTTCTACTTTTAGTCTCCAGTTCCCCCAGCTCCACATAGCTCAGGCTACTGACTTGGTTGCCAACTATTAAAATTGTTGGTTTTCTTGGTTAAGTCATGCAAATGAACCCCAAGGTAGAGAGATGGAAAAGTTGTGTTGTGTTGTACTATGGTAATCATTTATCTTAAGAAAGTCAGAGTCCAAGTTGCTGGCCCCACTTTCTAGGGATTTGGCAGTTCCACATGTCTTAGGGCAGGTAATTCTAGAAAATTTTTTTTAAACCCCAACATTCCAGCAGGTGTTGGAGTTTTCCAGATGCAGTGACTCTTATAGTAGCAAGCACAATTTCCTGGATGACTCAGGTAGTGTGGCTTTCTTGGGACCTGTTTGTCCTTAAATTGCTTCCTGTTGGGATCATCATTAGCCTTCTAAACAACTCAAACAAGCGGTACTTGCTTGTGCCCATGCTATTATGGTTACTTCTGTCCAGGGAGGAAAAAAGAGAGGCGCCTTAGTCAACATAACAATGACTTAATAAAACCATCATCAGCAGTTCTAGCCCTCTTGTCCCCAGATTGTGGTCCTTGATAGACCACCCCACCCCAGAATATAGCTCTTGGTAGTCCTAGATGACTTTTTCTTGAGCCTCCTGAACTTCTTTCTTTGTAAAAGCTGAATAAGAACATAAAGCCTTGGATCCTTCTAGCTTACCTTTCCATTATTTATTGGTTGTTTCTAGAGCAGGGCTTCTTAACTTAGGGGTGTGTGAACTTGGTTTTAAAATATTTTGATAATTATTTCAATATAATTGGTTTCTATATATTTTCTGTACTTAAAAACATTATTCTGGGGCAGCTAGGTGGTACAGTGGATAAAGCACTGGCCCCTGGATTCAGGAGTACCTGAGTTCAAAACCGGCCTCAGACACTTGACACTTACTAGCTGTGTGACCCTGGGCAAGTCACTTAACCCCCATTGCCCCGCAAAAAACCAAAACAAAACAAAATGTTATTCTAAGAAGGGTTCCATAGGCTCACAGACTGCCCCAGGGGGAGTCCATAACAAACAAAGTTTAAGAATGTCTGATCTTGAGCAATGTCAGACAAGGTTTCATGGCAAATGGTACTCCTTATTTGGGGCCTGGAAGATCAGATCTCTGGCAACCAGCTTTTGGAGAAAGGTCTCTTAGAACACTTTGAATTGGAAAAGGGATTTTAAAGTGTCATGTCTCTTGGGAAAGGAAAATATGTAGAGAGGCCTAAGTGAAGCTGTACTTGTAGGGTGGTGGAAGTCATATTGGTGGGGGGTTTAGGTTCAGGTCTATGGCCAGGAGTTTACTGACATTATCTTGGTGGTCCCTGCAGTTTTCTGACTCAGAGTGTGCTCGGCGGGCATTGGAACAATTGAATGGCTTTGAGCTTGCAGGGCGACCTATGAGGGTGGGTCATGTGACTGAGCGACTGGATGGTGGCACAGATATTACCTTCCCTGATGGTGGTGAGGAACTGGACCTGGGTACCGCTGGTGGGCGGCTGCAGCTGATGGCCAAGTTGGCTGAGGGTGAGTACTATTCTGTGATGAAGAATATGGGGATAAACTTTTAACCTAAGGTTTTGGACTTGGTGCTACATTCTCTGTCCTTTTAGGCTCTGGTATTCAGCTCCCAACCACAGCTGCTGCTGCCCAAGCTGCTGCCCTGCAACTGAACGGAGCTGTTCCCTTAGGAGCCCTGAACCCTGCAGCCCTGACTGGTGAGTATTGGTTGTTACAGAGGGAAGAGGAGGAGGAGGAGGAGGAGAGCCTCTGATAGTGTAGTGATTCTCTCATTTCTTTCCCCAGCTCTTAGTCCAGCCCTGAATCTCGCCTCCCAGGCCATTGCCTCACAGTGCTTCCAGCTCTCCAGCCTCTTTACTCCCCAGACTATGTAAGTTCTAGACTCCTGCCTTTTTTCTCCCAATCTTTCCTATTCTTCTTTCTCTTTGGTTAGTAGTTTAACTCTCTTTGCTCATCTGCCTACAGGTAAGAGCCCAGTGCTGCTTCCCAGTGCCTCTGGGTTACTCCACCTCCTTTCTCCGTGTCTGCCCCTCCACAGCCCCTTTCTCCCCACTGCCACGGACCACACCAGCCTGCGGGCACGGACATTGGCTCTGGGGCGATTGGGGACAACACTGGACACCAGGAAGAGCAGCTGCTCCAAGGCCCTACTGGGGATGGACTCTGTGTTGAGCAAAGCCCCCAGCCTGGGGGAGCAGAATCTGTACATACATCGAATACAAGTGTCTCTCTGTGTATCGTCTCCCTGGGTGCCCTTCATTGCCCTTTCCCCATCTATCATCCTTTTTTCCTCTACTTGTCCCCCATTCTGGGGGGTGTGGGGGCCACAAATGAAGGTGCCACCCTTCTCTTCTTTTCCCCTTCCCCTCCCTCTTGGCCTACCAGGGAAAGCCCTTAGGACCTCTGGGTGAAGAAGCCTCTTGAGTTTTGGGGAAAACCTTGTAGATGCTGGGATGCAACAAATGGGCCTGGCAGATGGAGGTGGACGTATATACCTTGTGAAGCCTATAACCTCAGCTTGGTGCAACCTGAGGCCGGGACTGCTGTGGGCTCAGCGTCTTGCTGGGTGGTACATGAGACATCTACCCATTTAGACATTATGGATGCCTTGGGGGTTCCCCAGGAGTTGAGTGAAATATGGGGTGCCTTTCCCATGCTCTCCATCTTCTGTGTACAGCTCCTCTTCCTTCCAGTCCATCTTCATCTCTTTGGCCCAGGCAGAGAGGAGGGAGGGGAGTGAGCACAACCATTCCCCTCCTCTTCCCCTGTGCCTCCACAGCTGGCACTGCCCCCATCTCTGCCACTTCCCACTCCCACCCTGGCTCACTTGAGCCCTTTTCACTGGATTTTATACCCCTGTGTCTGTGTATATAAATATATATAAACTTTGTACAAAGGGCAGCCCCCCAGTAGCGGCAGCTGCTGCCCGCACGTCTGCTGTCTCTGTCGGTTGGTCTGTCTGTCTCTGATTTTAACTTCTCACGAGCCAAATCCACGGACGGTTCTAGGGATAAAAGTTTGTAACGCAATTGCGTTTTTTTTTTCTTTTTTTCCTTTTTTTTCTTTTTTTTCCTTTGGCTTTCTCTAAAGAAATAAAAATGGACAAAAGGCTCTTCCCCGGGCTGGGCTCCCCATCTGTATCCGCGTTGTAGCTCCAAGGCTATTAAGCCTTTTCCTATTCCTATACTATAACTTTAATGCATAGTCAGTCTGTAATTAAGCCCTAGCCCCTTTCCAGGCACCCTAGGTTGGATCCTTCCCTTCCACAAGGTGGCAGTGTGGCAGTACCTCCTAGGCAGGTACGTTTCATTCATGGGGTCTTGGTCTCTAGACTGCCTAGTTCCAGGAGAACCTCTTAAAGCTCTTTATTCCATAGATTTCAGCACCTTGCCAGTCAGTGGCAAGTGTGAAGTGATAACTTAATAACCAAAGGGATTATGGAAGTTTGCCCATTTTACAGGGATGCCATAACTTGTTGGCAAATGTTCTTGGCCAGATCCCTTTATATTCTCCTAGGTCTGCCATCCATAAAAGAGCATAGTTTAGGGACTTGGGATTTCAGATAATATTTATATAGTGCTTTAAGGTTTGTAAAGTAGTGCTTTGTAAATGTTATCTTATTTTAACTTCACAACAGTTCTGAGAAGTGGGTGCTATTATCCCCATTTTACAGATAAAGGAATTGAGGCATATAGAGGTCAAGTAATTTGCTCAGGTTCAGGCAGCTAGTAAGTATCTGGAGTTGGATTTGAACTCCATCTTTGCTGACATGAGGTCCAGTTGCCACCTTGCTGCCTCTAGTCATACAGTTTGAAAGTAATTAGCACTTACTAGCTGTGTGACCCTGGGCAAGTCACTTAACCCCAATTGCCTCACTAAAAAAAAAAAAAAAAAAGAAAGTAATTAGGTTTTGGGGCAGCTAGGTGGTGCAGTGGATAGAGCACCGGCTCTGGAGTCAGGAGTACCTGAGTTCAAATCCGGCCTCAGACACTTAATACTTACTAGCTGTGGACCCTGGGCAAGTCACTTAACCCCAATTGCCTCACCAAAAAAAAAAAAAAAAAAAAGGTAATTAGGTTTTGAGAAAGGGAAGCCTCCTTATGGGAGATATAGCAGGGATAGTTAGTCCCCTAAATATGAGAACCGTAAGGAGCCCATCAAAAGGCCAGGGCCTTATGAAATCCCTTAATTCATTTTTTTCCTAATCTCTATGGCAACAATGTTTGAACTCCCCATGTCACCAATCTAAAAATACAAGTAATTGCTGTTGTGACTTTAATTTCTTTGTTAGCTCTTGGGTTTATGGCTTGGAATCCCAGTGGTAATATTTGTCCCTGAGGCCATTTTGCTAAATGCCTTCTAGATTGAATGGTAGGTTCTTGGAGCCTGGCTTCAAGAGACACTATTGGAGAGCAGCACTGACTGGGCTTTTCCCAGTGGCAGGCTTCTTTTACTCACTGCTGCTGCCCCTACTCTAGGTTGTCTGGGCTTGGGGATTTGGGGGTGGGCAGAAGGCTGCTTTATTTTTAGTTAGGAATTGCTCGCTGTGGTTTATCCTCCATTATTGATTTGACCTCTAATGCATTATAAGGAACCATTATGAGACCCAGCTCTGTTAATCACCATGGGGCCGTGGACATTGCTCATTCCAGCATTTGTATTATTATAACCAGCATTCCCTTTGTTCCTTTGCTTTTCTTTGGGCAAACTTAACTCCTTACATATTAAGTGCTATTTCGTCATTGCTTTTGGAACTTGTTCCTATTTGGCCCCTCCCTTCCACTTTAGCTGTTCTTCCCTACTCTTGCTTCATATTGTCTCTTGCTTGGAGAGAGTAAAGCTGAAGTGTGGGGGGGGGAACATAGACAAGCTTCCCTTCCTCCCTCCTCCACTCAAAGGATTGACAATGTCTAGTGTGTGACAGCAATTGCCACTGCCTCTGACTCTACACCTTATCACGGATGCTGCTTCCGGGGGTGGTGGGAATGGGGTAGGGAGGGGACAGCAGGCATCCTTGGACCCATACAAGGTGAAGGGAGAAATGCCCCTTCCTACTGGTGCCTGCTGGGTTGTGGATAGGGAAATGGGGCTTCTCTAGGATAAGTAATAACTTGAGAGCACTTTCACGAAGTGCCCTCCCTACAACATTGCTAGGTGGGTTGTGCATTTTTTGTTTCTTTTTACATTTACCGATGGGAAAGCAAGTTGAGAGAGGAGAAAAGGTCTTGGAGCTGGAAGCAGGACGTAGGCTTGATGTTTTGAAGTCTGGTACTATTTGTATTATAATGAACTAAAACACCTTATTGGTACTTACCCACCACTTAGGTTCAGACGTCTGCCTCCTCTATTGCCTCCTCTGTGACTGAACATAGAATTTTCCCTGCTCTGCCAGCCCTTTACTCCCCATTGTGTCCCTTCACTCCCTTGGCCTTCTCTAGCTTTCCTCTTCTCCCCTGGGATCAATCCCCTTGGTTGATGTTGCTGTTGCCTTGCAGGTCCTATTTCCATGCCCTTAGCACTGTTGTGGCTCTAGCAAGTGAGGAGGTATTAGTTTACTCAACAAATATTTATTAAGCACTAATGAAGGATGTGCTAAACACAAAGATAACACACAGATTCTTAGTGTTGGAAGGGACCTCATGCTTCCAGTCCAGCCCAGACCTGAAAAGTCATCTCCAGTACAATTTACCCCACATGTGACCAACAAGCCTCTGACTGAAGGCCTCAAAGGAGGAGAACTCAACTACTTCCTGAGACCAGCCATTCTACTTCTGGACATCTCTAATACTTTGGAAGTTGCCAAGAGGCAACAAAAGCTCCCTAACATCGATCCTGATTCTGGCCTATCCTATTTCTATACAGTGGCTTTAAGTATTTTGAAGGGTTCTGTCCAGCCCTGAGGCTGTTTCCTTCAACATACCCTTACATGGCAAAGCCCTTTACTATCCCTGTTGTCCTCTTCTGGCAACTCTCTTGCTTATTCATGACCTTCCTGAACTATGGCATCCAGAATTGACCAGGGGAGAAGACAGTCAAGATGCCAGATTACTACAACTCCATTCCTACCTTTCCCTGATATTACTAGTGCCATGTAAGCCTTTGATCCTTCTCTACTTAAAGGGCAGAGCTGAGACTTGAACACAGCCTACTGCTATTCCCTTGGCTTTAAGCCCCAGCCATCAAGACTTGTTTATGATATTGAGGATGGGGATGCTAATTTTTGAGGCCCTAAAACTGTTCTCTAGGGGACTAGGGTGGCCTTGTTAAAATGCTGCAATCTTAAGATACTAAAGGACCTATTATCCTGCTTCCATCCCATCCCACCTCTGAGCCATCTCAAATTGAAGCAAGGATCTTAGAAAAGTCTGATTTCAGAAATAATTCAGAAAGCTAACATTAGTTAGAAATGCCTATAAGAGGGTCTGCTTAGCATAAACTGGGACTCCCAAGCCTTATAAAATCTACCTCAGTCAACAAAAAGTCCTTGGCTTTGGCTCTTTTGATAGGCCTTGGTAGTGGTTTGTGACCTTTGGCAAATCATTTCAATTCTGAGCTTTGGTTTCCATAAAATGAGGGGGTTGGCTGACATGACCCCTGAGGTCCTTTGCAACTTTAAATTGTATGAAAGGCTCTGGTTAATGTGGTTCATTCAGTCCCTGTCCTCAAGGAGTTCACAGACTCCTTGGTTGAAGTTGGGGGAGGGGGGGGAATAGAGGGAGGTGGTAAATTTAGGAAAGGCCCTGTGGGCATAGGCAGAAATTTAGGCTAATCTCTCACAACCAGGAAATGAAGAAAGAATTGATAGACTTGGTGAAAAATGAGGTAACAGCTCCTTTTGGGACAAGTCTAGTAAAGATTGGGGAACAAAATGCTAAGTGCCAGAATAATTCAGGGTATGGTGAGAAGGGGGTGTGATGACTCTACTGTCAGGCTGGAACATTGGACAAATAGGAGGTATTCCTATTCGACAACTGCCTTGGGTTGCTGGGAGAAAATTCAATTGTTTTTCTCTTCTTAAGAGGCAGTGTGGTATAGAGAGCTAATGCAATGGAAAAAAATGTTGGACCCCATGTGCTAGTAAAAAATGGAAACAGTGGGTGCCTACTGTTTCGGGGCATGGCCAAGTAAATTGTAGTATATAAGTGTAATGAGACAATTGCATTGTAAGAAACCACAAATATATGAAAAAATTAGAAAAGTTTGGGGAGGCTTGTATGATTTGACGCAGAATGAGAAGTATGTAGAACTCAGAGAAAATATACACAAAGATCACAATAAAGTCAAGGAAAAAAATTCTAAGAAACGTTAAATCTCAATCTCAATGAAATAACCAACCAAGACAACTGATGAAACATACCTCTGATGCAGAGTGGAGCATATGCTGTTAGAGCATTTTGTTTTGCATAATTACACTTTGTTACATGGAAGAATTCTATTGGAGGAGACAAATTTTTGGTCTGATTTTTTTAAAGAAAAGAAAAAGCCCTGGATTTAGAGCCAAGTAGCAGAAAAAGATATGTGTTCAAATCTTACCTTAGACAACAGCTATGTGACACTGGGTAAGTCACTTAACTTCCCTGAACCTGTTTTTTCATGTGTAAAATGGGGATAATACCTGTAGTATCTGCCTCACAGGCTCATTGTAAGGATCTAATGAGATCATGCCTGTAAAGCAGTTTGCAAACCTTCAAATGTTATATAAATGTGAGATTATTGTTGTCTTTGTGTTATAATTGTCAAAGGTTGCTGGCCCTGTTAAAAACCTGAGCCAAACCTCCAAGGAAGCTAAGGCTCCTGAGCTGCCACCTCCACCCCGTTTCCCACCAACCTCATCCATTCCCCCTCACTCCTCCAGGGGGAAAGGATAAGGCTCTGCTCTTTTTGGTGTTACCATGGTTGCCTGCAGTGCTCCTTGTCTGCAAAGTACTGCTCACCATCCACCAGAGACTGACGTTCCCATAGCAACCAGGTGAAGTCAACAATGATAAGCTGGACCCAGAAAAGGAATCCTGGGCTGAGAGGCTTAGTGGGGCTTGTGTATCATGTTTGTTCCTGAGTCTGACAAGCCAAGCCAAGACCAATCCTCCCTACACTCCTGTGCCTTGGTGCCCAGAAGCTAATCTGATCTCACAGTGTGTCCATGGTGATAGGACTTGGTGAGGATAAGGTGACAGCAGACCATCCAACTTACTTAGATCCTGTGCGAGGAGAGGGTTGGAGGAAGCCAGTCAAAGATCATTTTTAAAAGCTGAATGTGTTCTGTCAGTTGGCCCTGATGACCCACTCTCAAGGGCCCTTAAGGAATTGGCCGGAGTTACTGGAGAGCCATTAGCAGTTATTTTTGAGTACATGGGGTAAATGAATGGAGGAGGTGCCCAAAGGCTGGAAAGGTGCCAGGAGAGTGCCCGTCTCTAAAAGAGGGAAAGGGTGACCTTGGAAATCAGAAACCTGTCAGCCTAAGTCAATATCTGGGTAGCTTTTGTAAACAAAGAACCCATCAAACCTGCAGGCACTAGAATGGGAAAAGGCAGCTTGCTCCTTGTGAGTGAAGTCCCTTGCGGGGGATGGGGGGAGGCATGGGGCCTCCACATAGGAGCTTGATGTCATCTCCCAGACACCCTCTCCTCTGAATGCCTCCTGGCTTTACTTCCCTCCTGACTTGTCCAACAACCATTAAGTGGGAGAGAGGAGTAAGTGATCATAGGGCAAGTGATATATATCTTGGGTTGTTTTTTTTTTTAACCTGCTTCTGTGTTGATTCCTGGGTTACACACAACCAGCCTAACTCTTTGGAAAAACAAACTGCATCTGACTTCAGTCTTCTTCCTATACCCAAAGCCTAGAGGATGATGATTTCAGAGGTCAGCTAGTCCAACCTGTACCCGAACAGGAATATCCCTCTACAACATCCCTAACAAGTAGTTATCTGCCTCCTCTTGAAGACCACTAGTAAGGGGGAGCTCACTACCTTTCAAGGCCTTTCAAGGCCTTTCATTTTTCAGATAGCTGTAATTATTAGGAAGTTTCTTTGAGTGGATATCTGCTTCAGTCAGGTAGCTTCCAACAAAGTACTGGACAAAGTATCTGATGGAGTTCCTACTTTGACAAATGATGTTCAATAATCAAGCTTCCTCCAACCAGGCCGAATTCTTTTTTAGATGCCTCTGCCAATTGAGGTCTCAGAACTCTGTTTTGTCCTTTCTCTCTTCACCCTTGTCAGTCCATATAACACTTATTTCTTTCCACCCCCAACCAGCAGTTCTATTCTAACACTGACTCAGCCTCTGCCTCCCCCTTCCCTGTAGGGCAGGCCCATAGGTAAAGATGAGTTTGAACACAAATGGACAAATTGACCTTTTACTCCCCCCTACTTCATTTCTACTGTGTGCCAAGATGACCAGATCTTCTGGGATCCAAGGGCACCCCAAGGTGAATACCATCTGTCACAAATGTGTGGGTAGGAGATGGTTTCTGATTTGGGCCTCTATGTGACAAGTTCTGTCTTTGACAAAGCAAGCTCCATAGATGAGGCTCAGTGGCAGGAGAGGTGACAGATTATCATGAGGAAGGATGCTGTCTTCCTTTCCCCCAGTGTTAACACTGAACTTGGCTCTGGACAGTGACTAGTTTGTGCACAGCATGTATTCTGAGTGAAATCACAGGGCAAGGAACTAGATGCAGTGACATTCCAGGAGCATAAAGGGGTATCAGAGTTAGTGGGGACAATGCTAGTGATCACCCCCACCAAGTGACACATTGGTTTTCACCACTCTCTGGAGTTGCCTCCTTCACTGTGTCTTCAGTCAGTGCTATTCTCTCCCAACCCCACTTTCCATTCTAAGAGATTATAACTATTTGTTCTTGTACTTTAAAAGGTCTTTTTGTGTTAAGGATGGGACCAGGCCCCCATATCTCTTCTTTCTGTCCTTCTACCCCTGATCTAAGGCTTTGTATAGAGTTTGGACGGACCCTTCATCTAGACTCCTCTAGTGATAGGGGGAGGGGGTGGTACTCTCTACACACAATTTCTTTTTTTTTTCTTTTTTTTTTTTTTAGTGAGGCAATTGGGGTTAAGTGACTTGCCCAGGGTCACACAGCTAGTAAGTGTTAAGTGTCTGAGGCCGGATTTGAACTCAGGTACTCCTGACTCCAGGGCCGGTGCTCTATCCACTGAGCCACCTAGCTGCCCCCTACACACAATTTCTTAATCCTTTTATTGGGAGCTGCTTGAAGGTCCACTCAGGGATAGACCCACACTCAGTACCAACCAATTCCAGTCTACAGTAGATTGTGATTATTTTACTTTCACCCTTACAGTTCACGAGGGTACCCCATTCTGTTCAACTCTACCAAGCAGTCCTCTCCTCACCCCTGCATCAGAGATGCTTCTTCTGACCCCCATTCTGCCTAGCCTCACGTCTGTTTTTGTAGCATTTATTGCATGCCGGGAACTATACAAAGTACTAGGGAAGCAAATACCAAAAGCAAGATAACCTCTCCCTTTAAGGATCTTATATGTTAATAGAACACATAGACAACACATATGGGGGAGTTGGTGACCACGAAGGGCTGTTTTAGGTAGGGAAGTCAGTGGGATATCCGTTCAGTAGAGTCATAGAGTAATAATTGACTGACATGTCCTTTCCTCAAAGGGTCACACTGATTTGCTTACTGTTACCAAAACTGGAGACTACTCAGAACTAACCTCGTTACCCTGTTTCTTGGGACCACTCCCCAAGTAAGTCTCAATGGTTCTCTACTGGGCTCGTGCATGCCAGCTCCCCCCCAAACTGAGTGTATATGATATGAAGGGAACCAAATGTGGTTCAGTGGAAAGGATACTAGCCTCCGTGTTAGGAGATCTACCACTAATTATTATTATTATTAATAATTATTATTATTTTGGGCGGGGCAATGGGGGTTAAGTGACTTGCCCAGGATCACACAGCTAGTAAGTGTCAAGTGTCTGAGGCCAGATTTGAACTCAGGTCCTCCTGAATCCAGGACTGGTGCTTTATCCACTGCGCCACCTAGCTGCCCCTCTACCACTAATTATTAGTTAAGTAGAAGGAGTTGAATGATTTCACGGGCTTTGGGGGGAGGGTCGGGAGAGTCATGCATTGGATAGAGGTTGGACTAGGTTGGTGGTTCTCCAACTTTTTTGATCTCAGGACCCCTTTACACTCTTAAAAATCATTGAGGATCCCCCCTAAGAGCTTTTATTTCCATGTGTGATATCTATCAATAAAAACCATATTAGAAATCAAAATGTCTCAGTGTCATTATAAAAATAGTTTTGCCCTTTCGAAGGTTTGGGGGACTCCCTGGGGTCCCCAGGAGACACCTTGGAACCATTGTGCTGGATGAACCCTAAGGCCCCTTCAATCCTGCTGTTCTCAAACTCTACCTGCTGCTATGAAAGTAAGCAGGATCCTGGCCTACTTAAGTAGGAGGATGATATCTAAGAGCACTAAAGGCATCTTTTTGGAAACTTGTCAGAATCTCAGCAGGGTCCTGTCTCAGGAATTCCCAGGAAATGAAATGGGCATTTAGGAGATTATTTCACAGGGAACCACACCGGCAACCCTTTTGCCTAGCTTCCATGGCCCTCTATAGCCCAGCCTCTCCTGCCTATGCCCCGTCTTGCTGCCTTCATTCATGTTTTTGGGGCCTCCCTAGAATGTCCTTTTCTCCCCTCCAATTCACCATATCCTTTCTTTGTTTCTTTTTGCAGGGCAATGAGGGTTAAGTGACTTGCCCAGGGTCACACAGCTAGTAAGTGTTAAGTGTCTGAGGTCAGATTTGAACTCCAGTCCTCCTGAATCCAGGGCTAGTGCGGCCCCCGACCATATCCTTCTTATAACTCAATTCCCACTTCCCCTATGAAGCTTTTGCAAGCTACTCTAGTCATCACTGATCTTTCGAAGTCCTACAACAGTGATGTATATAGTCTACAGGATACAATTTAGCATTTAATTATATACTGTTTCATTTTCACTTATTTTTCTGTTTTTGCCTCACCCTCCCCTCCCAATTATAAACTTATATAAGATTATAAGTTCCTTGAGGGCAGGGACCCTGCCTTATACACTTTCTCTGTGCCCCCATATTTACCTAGGATAGTGTTAGGCCCAAAATAGACACTCAGTAAATATCCAAATGACTGAGTCCAGAAGAATGGTGAAAGAATCGGGGTTATTTTACCAGGAAAATAGAAGAGTGATAAAGAATTAAGGTATCTTCCTGCACTTGAAATTTTTTTTTTTTACATATAAGGTATTTTATTTTTTCCGTTACATGTAAAGATAGTTCTCAACTTTTGTTTATACAAGCTTTACAATTTCAGATTTTTCTCCCTCTCTCCCCTCCCTCCCCCCTCCCCTAGACAGCAGTTAATCTGATATAGGATATATCTATATATCTATATACATATATATATATAATAACATTAATCCTATTTCTGCATTAGTCCTGTTATAAGAGAAAAAATCAGAGCAATGATGAAAAACCTCAAAATAGAAAAAAAACACAACAGCACCAAAAACAAAAGAAATAGTATGGTTCATTTAGCATCTATATTCCACAGTTTTTTTTTTTTCCCTCGGATTTGGAGATCCTCTATCATGAATTCTCTGGAACTCTTCTGTACCACTGCATTGGTGAGAAGAATATAGTCTATCACAGTAGATCAACACTCAATGTTGATACTGTGTACAATGTTCTGGTTCTGCTCATCTCACTCATCATCAGCTCACACAAGACTCTCCAGGTTTCTCTGAACTCCTCCTGCTCATCATTTCTTATAGCACAATAGTATTCCATTGTATTCATATACCACAACTTGTCCAGCCATTCCCCAATTGATGGGTATCCGCTCAACTTCCAATTCCTTGCCACCACATAAAGAGCAGCTTTAAATATTTTTGTACATGTGGGTCCCTTTGCATTATTTCTTTGGGCAAAAGACCCAAAAGTGGTATTGCTGGGTGTAACGATTGGAATAACGCCACCTGCTGGATACTTACTGTAGAAGAGTTCTGCCCATGAAGGGAAGGTCTTTGAGGGCAAGACGAGGAGTCAGGAAGTGACGCGGGCTAGTGGGAGGAGGAAGGAAGAGACTGGTGCTCAGTCTCGCTCTCTTTCCTCTGGACTCTGGTGGAGAAGGGAGCTAGAAATGTGCTCTCCCTTTAATAGATAGGAATCTAGGCCTTTCTCTCTCTCTTTACCAAATTCTTATTCTCCTTAATAAATGCTTAAAAGTCTAACTCTTGCTAAAGCTTATAATTTATTGGCGACCACTCATTAGATATTTTAGACAGTTTAGCTAGAATTTTAGCCCTTAACATGGGTCAAAGAGTATGCACAGCTTTATCACCCTTTGGGCATAATTCCAAATTGCTTTCCAGAATGGTTGGATCAGTTCACAGCTCCACCAACAATGAATTAGTGTTCCAATTTTCCCACAGCTTCTCCAACATTTATTATTTTCCTTTTTTGTCATTTTAGCCAATCTGATAGGTGTCAGGTGGTACCTCAGAGTTGTTTTAATTTGCATCTCTCTAATCATTAGAGATTTAGAGCATTTTTTCATATGGGAATAGATAGCTTTGGTTTCTTCATCAGAAAACTGCCTGTTCATATCCTTTGACCATTTCTCAATTGGGGAATGACTTGGATTCTTATAAATTTGATTTAGTTCCCTATATATTTTAGAGATGAGGCCTTTATCAGAAGTACTGGCCACAAAAATTGTTTCTCAGCTTTCTGCCTCTTTTCTAATTTTGGATGCATTGCTTCTGTTTGTACAAAAATTTTTTAATTTGATAAAATCAAAATCATCCATTTTGCATTTTATAATATACTCTATCTTTTGTTTGGTCATAAACTGTTTTCCTTTCCAAAGATCTGATAGGTAGACTATTCCTTTCTCTCCTAATTTACCTATGGTATCACCTCTTATGTCTAAATCATGTATCCATTTTGACCTTATTTTAGTATAAGGTGTAAGATGTTGGTCTATGCCTAATTTCTGCCATACTATCTTCCAGTTTTCCCAGCAGTTTTTGTCAAATACTGAGTTCCTATCCCAGAAGCTGGAGTCTTTGGGTTTATCAAACACTACATTACTAGTGTCATTTACTACTGCATTTCCTGAGCCTAGCCTATTCCATTGATCTACCACTCTATTTTTTAGCCAGTACCAGATAGTTTTGATGACTGCCGATTTATAGCAGAGCTCCAGGTTTGGTACTGCTAACCCACCTTCCTGTGAATTTTTTTTCATTATTTCCCTGGATATTCTTGATTTTTTGTTTTTCCAGATGAATTTTGTTATTATTTTTTCTAGCTCTATAAAATAATTTTTAGGTAGTCTGATTGGTATGGCACTGAATAAGTAAATTAATTTAGGCAGTATTGTCATTTTTACTATATTAGCTCTGCCTATCCATGAGCAATTGATATCTTTCCAATTATTTAGATCTGATTTGATTTGTGAGAAGAGTGTTTAGTAGTTGTGTTCATAGAGTTCCTGGGTTTGTCTTGGCAAGTAGACTCCCAAGTATTTTATATTATCTACCGTTACTTTAAATGGAATTTCTCTTTTTATCTCTTGCTGCTGGGCTTTGTTGGTCATGTATAGAAATGCTGATGATTTATGTGGATTTATTTTATATCCTGCTACTTTGCTAAAGTTGTTAATTGTTTCAAGTAATTTTTGAGTTGATTCTCTAGGATTCTTTAAGTATACCATCATATCATCCTGCACTTGAAATTTAAAAACAAATTCATAGGGCAGCTAGGTGGTGTAGTGGATAAAGCACTGGCCCTGGATTCAGGAAGACCTGAGTTCAAATCTGGCCTCAGACAATTGACACTTACTAGCTGTGTGATCCTGGGCAAGTCACTTAACCCTCATTGCCCCTCCCCCCAAAACAAAAACAGACAAAAAACCAAATTCAGGCTGAAGTAAAGAGCTTATCTCTCTAAAAGTGCCACCACCCAGACTCTGACCTTGAAAAATCACCTTTGATTCTTTTATTTTTAATTTTTAAATTTTTTTTTTTTGGGTGAGGCAATTGGGGTGAAGTGACTTGCCCAGGGTCACACAGCTAGTAAGTGTCTGAGGCCAGATTTGAACTCAGGTCCTACTGAATCCAGGGCTGGTGCTCTATCCACTGTGCCACCTAGCTGCCCCACCTTTGATTCTTTGAAGGCAGCTTGGTGGCAGAGGAAAAGAATGCAGGAAAATCTGAGTTCAAATCCTATCTTAGACACTTATTAATTGGGTAAGTCACTTCACTTCTGTCTGCCTCAGTTTCCTCATCTGTAAAATGGGGCCAATAAGAGCACTTAGCTCTCAGGGTAAGGATCAAATGAGATAATATTTGTAAAGCACTTTCCAAACCTTAAAGCACTCTATAAATGCTAGCTATGATCATTTCCAGTCCCTCATTCCCAACATCTAATGAATTGCTCAACCCTGTGGATTCCATCCCCATAATCTCTCCATCTATTGCTTTTTCTCTACACAGCTACCAGCCTAGTTCTAGTCCGCATCATCTCCGGCCTGAACTGTTTTATGAGCCTTCTAACTGGCCTCCCTACCTTTGCTTTATAAGCACCCTGTCACTATCTAGCTCAAAACTTTCAGTGGCTCCTAATTGCCTATAGGATAAAATACAATTGGAAGTGTTCTACTCAGTCTTATTTCTTCCCATGACCCTCCTTCATTCATTCTACAATCTAGCTGAACTGGATGGTTCTCAGATCTCACAACATTTGGGTGCCTTGGTGTTCTCGTTACAGGCTGTCTTCTGTACCCTGCAGGTGGCATTTTAGGGTCTGTGCCTGGCCAAAGCTCCAGTTCTGGTGCTACCTCCTTCAAGAAGCCTGAAATCCTTTCCTTGCTCCTCATGCTTTCCTAGAACTCTTTGCCTGGATTCCTCCTTGGCTTCCATCACATTCCCCTGTGTAACATTCTTAACTATGTACCTGGCATAATAGGCACTTAATAATTGTTGAACTGAATTGAATTTTTAAAAGCCACCAAAACTCCCCCAACATGTCTGGAGTTTAACAGAAGGATTCTTAAGTCTTCTTCACTTACCCT
Organism: Dromiciops gliroides; assembly: GCF_019393635.1. Lineage (NCBI taxonomy): Eukaryota > Metazoa > Chordata > Mammalia > Microbiotheria > Microbiotheriidae > Dromiciops > Dromiciops gliroides. Next base: position 176,499,248 of record NC_057862.1, read on the forward strand.
GGAACCTTTTCAAAAAAGAAGGGCCCTTACCTGTTCCAACTGGGCTAGGTGTAGCAATTCCTAAGGTTAGGAGACTGGACTAGATGGTTCAGGGAGGTTTAGATAAAGTTGCAAAATGAGATCCCCAAGGGAGAGGGATAGACGGATCCTTACTTCATGCAGTTATCCAGCCAGCCTTGGGAGGAGAGGAGAATGCAGCTCTTCTGTTCCCAGGTCTCAGGAAGAAGAGTGGGGTGCAGCTGGTAGTGCCTCCCTGGGGGGTGGGCAGGCAGGAGGGAAGCAGAGTGGCCAGAAAGCAGCCCCAGAGGCCCAGGAAGAGAGGTATGTGTAGAAGGAGATGTTATGTTCGATATGGAAGTCAAGGACCTGGATGTTCTTGGCACCCAAGCTCAGACTAGCAAAACCACCTCTGGTTTGATCTGAGCTGGTTGAAGAGAAGAGGAGACTTGGCCTGGGGAGAAGACCCCAGCCCCGCCCCCTTCTCCAGCCCTGCTCACTCCCCTCCAGGTCTGGTAGAGAGTCTGGTATCAGCTCCGTCTGTTCTGAGCTGTTCCCTGTAGGCGTCGGAAAGAACACACAGATGGGCCAGGCTGATGGGACTGTAAGGGTGGGGAATCTTCCCAGGGGGAGGGAATGGCTCCTGCTGCCAAGGGTCATCATAGTCATCCTCAACAACAATTATAAGCTTCTGCAGACGTACACAAAGGTAAGCCTTTGTATCAGGCCTGGGACTACTGCTCTGATGGAGGGTGTCTGCATCACAACTGGGCAGCAAACCTTGCCCTTCACTCTCCATTTCAACTACTCACCATTGTCAACCCTGCTAAACTCTGGCCATTTCTGTCATCCTTTCAATCTTGGCTTCCTTTAAACACATCATTCCTGGGAATGGAGCCTGAAGTGGTGAACACATGCTCCTTCTGGTCACCCTTCATTGTCCCTGGTCCTCCTCATTCCCAGGGACATCTGGGACATCTCTCTGGCCCTTTCATGCCTCAGGAGGCTGATCATGTGTCTCAGGGTGAGTGGCGGAAGGCCTGCCTGGGGGAGCTAAACCTGGAGCTCAGATAACTTCAGTGTATGTGTGTATGTGTGGGGAGAGGGCTGACGTGGGAGTGGGGGTGGAATATGAGGGGGAACTGCCGCTTTTGTTCAGGTGCACTGAAGAGGCAGGAGCAGACGTGGGCGTCCCCTGGGTAGGCACTGACAGCTCCACTTTCTCTGCAGGTGATGGGGCTGCACTGCAGTAAAGAGGGCACACAAGCCCCATTCTACTCCTCCACCCCCTGCTCCAGAGAGTGATAGAGGCCAGGCTGAGCATGCTAAGAGAAGCCCTTCCAAAAATTTTGCAAGGTAGTGGAAAAGAAGAAATGGGGGCTGGAGACATTCCTGTGGAATCTGATATTAAACCAATGTTGTGACAATGAACATCTATTACCTCTGAATTCAGGCCCTTTCTGAAAGAGTCAGATTGCCCCCAAAGGGTCAAGGAACACAGACACAGTGGACAGGGGCTAAATGGATTTTTTTTTTTTGCCTTACATTTTTCTACTGAAGGCTGAGAATTTACTCAGACTGACTTTAGGGTAACTGGTCTACAACATGGACCAAAGCCAGATCTGTTCTTGGCTTTGTACCCTATGTCTGGGCTGGAAGGATTGGTGATGCAGTGAAGAGTCACAGAATCAGACTTAGAGTATGGAGAGACTTCATCTGTCATCATAGTCCAACCTCCTCATTTTCCAGATGAGGAAACTGAGGCAAGTCCACCACTCTTATCTGCAACACAGAAGGCCTGGGTTCACAGTCTTTGGAAGGAACTTAAGCAGGGCCTGGATTTGAAGCAATGCCATCTGCCTTCAATCTATCGCTATTTCCCATTGAAACTTACTAGCATCTCTATTTGCTAACTGGGCACACTTGGGAAGACTCTATGTCTTGGTGACCTCAGGTAGCTTAGGTGGCCCAGGGGATTAAAGTTTTCCACCTGGAAATCGGAAAGACCTGAGTCTAGGCTGGCACTTAACGCCTAGAGCAAGGTTGTGAGGATAAAATGAGTTAAGATTTTTAAAGTGGGTGTAGGACCTTATGACCCTGAGCCACACCAGAAGGATCCCTGGAAATCAGGGAGTGTTTCTGCCCCAGCTCTTACATTTACTATGTGAGCAAATCCTTAGACCTTTCTGAGCTGGGGCTTTCTCATGTGTAAAATGCGGACAATGATCCAAGGCCAAACGGACTTGTAAATGTAAAACTGCAAGACAACTGGGGACCCACGGCAAGCACCCCACCCCGACGCCAGCCCTGCGGAAGCCCAGAAAGGCATGGGGCATCGTGTGTCGTAGAAAAACGCTTCTTTATTTCAAATGGGGCAGTTCGCCCTGACCGATGCCACCAGGGCGAATAGGCCAGGGAATAGCACCCGGCTTAAGAAACACGGGGAGCCTGCAGACAGGAATCCTGCCAGTCCTTACCTTTAAGAATCTTAAAGGGTAGGTGCCCAAGTGCAGCAGGCATATCAGAAAATCCTGAAAGGAAGTCGCAAAATAGCACGTCCTGGTCTTTACCTTTAAGAACCTCTTAAAGGAGAGGTGGACCAAGTGTAACTGAAGGGGGAAAGGGGGAGGCTGAAATGTATCTTGTTAAAAAGTCTCAAGGGGGTGGGGTGGGGGGGTGTCTTCAGTACTTTGCCTTTAAGAATCTCTCGAAGACTTAGTTGTATTGAGGACAAAGGCGGCAAATCCTGCGAAGAGTCACTACAGAGCATTCCCAAGCCTCGCTTCTAGGAGCCTTCTAAAGTAGAACGTGGTCAAGCACGGCCCGGAAATAGTAATCACGATAATAACAGGAATAGTAATTGCAAACAAATCGCTCTCCTTCCCTCCCCAGGCCCACGTGTCAATGTCCTTGCCTTTAAGGTGCCCAGGACAGAGAAGTCCACACTCGTTACTCCACCCCCGCCGGCGGGCGAGGGCCACCTCTCTAGGTACCTCGGCCTCGGTCAGACCCGGGGAATCCTGGGAGTTTTTGGTTTCCTAGATAGGTCTCCTCAACGGAAACCGACGGTAGGGGCGCAGGGAAGGGAGGTGACCATGGTAACCGCGGTGACCATGGCGACGGTCCGGGTCGGCATCCCCCTCAGAGCACGGAGAGGTCGTGGCACGACTTGGAGCGCTGCTTGAAGAACTTGGCGTGGCGGGGCACCAGGTTGGCCAGGAAGCGCTTGGCCTTCTTGGTGAGGCTCTCGCGGCGCGCGGGAGGCAGCGGGGGCTGCGGCTGCGGCTGCGTCGCGCCGTCGGGGCCCTCGGGGTTGCCCTCGGCCGCGGCCGCCGCTCGGGCCCGACTCCGGCGCAGGCGGATCTGGCGCACGGCGCCCTCGAACAGCTCCCGCGTGTTGTGGTGCAGCGCGGCCGACGTCTCGATGTGCTTGCAGCTCAGCATCCCCGCCAGGTGGCGGCCCTCTGCGGCGGGGACACGAGGCAGGGCCCGTTCAGCGCCGGCCAGTGTAGGGGCAGCCGCGGGGCCCCGAGGGTGCGCACCGTGGCAGCCGGAATCTTGTTAGTAACGAGGATCCCCAAAGCCCGCACGTCCGTGGCGCCCCGAGCTTAGCACAAACCTCGGCTCTGACGCAGCCACCTTGCGGCGTGGGCGGGGAGTGCCAAGATAATCGAGCCCCGCCCCCTACCCACCCAACCCATTTTACTGACGATCCGAAGCAGCTGGGTCGCTGAGGTCTGAACCCACGAGTACCAGCCCCCTAGCCGTCCCCAGGCACGGAATCCCTTTATTTTTTGTTAGATACACAAAACGTAAATAAATTTAATTAAATGATCGTCTCTCTTCCTCCCGGGGCTTGGGACTCTTGTGGCAATCTCCCACAGGTTCTATGTACCTCACCATGGCCACCCAAGGCTACCAAGCAATGAAGCTGTAGGGTTTGAGCCCAGGTGTCACAATCTATCACTTTTCACCCTGCCATCAGGACTAAAGAGGGAAAAGGGATGGGACATTGATGGGGCGGTTTACTGAAGGGAGGAGAAGGAATGGAGCAGGGTGGCTGAGTATTGATGGGGTGGGGGGGGAACCGGGCATTCCAGAAGGGGTTTTGAAGAAGGGAAAGAATGGGGAGAGGCTCTGGAAGAGGAGGAGAGAAGGGACTGAATTGACAGGGATGGAGGGTTATTGATAATAATAGAGGGGGCAGCTAGGTGGCACAGTGGATAAAGCACACACAGGCCTTGGATTCAGGAGGACCCGAGTTCAAATTTGACCTCAGACACACTTACTAGCTGTGTGACCCTGGGCAAGTCACTTAACCCTCATTGCCCCCCCCCCAAAAAAAAACACAAAAAAAGAGATAAGAATAGGATAGGGATGGCATGTTGATAGCAAGTGTTTATATAGCATCTACTATGTGCCAGGCACTTTATAAGTATCTCATTTGATCTTCACAACAACCCTAGGAAGTAGGTGCTATTATTATCCCCATTTTACATTTGAGAAAACTAAGGCAAACAAGTGACTTGCCCAAGGTCATACAGCTAGGAACCGTCTGAGGCTAGAGTGGAACTCAGATCTTCCTAACTCCAGGCCCAGCATTCTATCTATTGTACCATCTAGCTGCCTAATCTTGGTGTATGGGATAGGACACTAGACTTGATGTCAGGAAGACTTGGGTTCAAATCCTACTTCAAACATTTACCAGCTGTGTGTAACCTTTGCAAATCACTATGGGTCTCAGTTTCCTTATCTGTAAAACAAGAGGACTGGACTTGCTGGCCTTTTAATATTCTTTCCACCTCTAAATAAATCTATTAGCTTATGATTACTGAGGAGATGGAGGGAAGAAGCAGGGAACTGAAGTGCATGAGGGAGGAATACATGTATAAAGGAGCAAGGAGAAAGGATCTGATTGAGAGGATGGAGCTTAAGACTTTGGGAAGGTCAAGGAGACATAATAGGCCAGGAGGTACATGGCTTGTTGAGAGAAAAAGGAGTTCCAAGCCCAGGGAAAAGGTGACACAGAAACTTGAACCTTGGGTGCAGATGAGGGTTTGGGTACAATTGGGTTCAGACAAAAGGGGGCCAGATGTGGGTAAGAATCTTAGGGAAAATGGGGAAGAGGTCTTTTGGGCTTGGCAGAAGGGAGCTATTTCAGAATATTTACCTTCTAGTGAGACTTCCCTGGAACGAGCAAGGTCACTCTTGTTGCCCACTAGGATGATGGGTAGATCATGGTGGGGACGACCAGCTCGAAGCCGAAGCAGTGTCTCAGGCACTTTGGAGAAGCTTCTTCGGTCAGTGACAGAGAAGACGATGAGGAAGGCGTCTCCAGTCTGAAGGCAGTGTTCCCGGAGCCAGCTACCTGACTCTCCCTGTAGGGAGGGATAGAGAATCAATTACTGAATGTTAGGGCTAGAAAAGGGACATTAGAGACAGTCTCTTCCAGTTCCCTCATTGATAGCAGTTGAAGAAGCAGGCTCAGAATGGGGGAAATATTTGCCTGAGTACTGGTGTGCTTGTAGGGGAGTGTAATCCTCATCAAATTTCCACAGAAGGGAACCATGAGTGCAGGGGCCTATTTTTTTTTTTTTTAGTGTCTAAACTTTTGGTTAAAAGATACAACAGGGGTAGCTAGGTGGTGCAGTGGATAGAGCACCGGCCCTGGAATCAGGAGGACCTGAGTTCAAATCCGGCCTCAGACACTTAACACTTACTAGCTGTGTGACCCTGGACAAGTCACTTAACCCCAACTGCCTCACCAAAAAAAAAAAAAGATACAATGATCACCTTGATGCCATCATGCTAATATGTAAGCTCCCCTCATTGTCTCAGAGCTCCAAATTTCTGCCAACTGGTTGGGCCCTTCCAGCCTAACCTTGCATTGCAACCTTTATTCTTATTCCAGTATCTTGCTGTGTCAGGGTAGAGGTGGAAGGATCGATTATGACATTCAGGACAAGTAGTGGTTTTGTCCTCTTTGCTTAGCCAAAAGGATGAGAACAGAAGGCCTGAGGCCTGGGAAATTCTGAGGAGCCAGGGCCCTGATTCCTGAACTCTCAGCATCTCCCATGATGGGATGACCTCCCTTCACTTTTCCTACTTTCTCCCAACTTGAAGGCTATTCTGGATCTCACCTGTTCCCAGATGTCATACACGACCAGTGTCACCTCTTCTTTATCCACTATGATGTGTCTTTCATAGGTGTCCTCTGTGGGGACAAAATAAAGGAAATAAGAGTCTTTTTAGTAGGTGACCCAACCTTGGGACAACCAAGCCAGGGACCCCAGTCGCTAAGGCAATCTTTATAAGAACTCCTTTTTCCTAAGGAACAAGCTTCTAGAGGCCATAGACCTTCCCCTCCACCTTGGGTCCTCAAGTACTGTCTTCTTAGGGTTCCAAAGACCCATTCTTCTACCACCTGATCTTTTGGGCCCCACCCCAATACCTGTATTCTCCGGCTCATGGGCATTATCGTCTTGGAGTCCTCCAAAGGTGCCTGCCAGGGCACTTTTGCCCACACCGCTCTCTCCCAGAAGCATCACCTTGAAGACACCACCCCTCCCAGCTGGGGCCGCCTCCCCTGAGCCCAGAGAGTCAGAGGAGCCAGAAGATAAGGCTTGGGGTGGCCAGTCCAACTCATCCACTGCCTGGGCCCGTCTCAGCTGGTGTTTGTAGGGCACGGGCATGCTGCCTCTTCGTCGAGGGGCTCCCCCAGCTGGGGACAGTCCAGCACGTTCCAACCCTACTAGTAGCTTGTCTCGCTTGTTCAGCGTCGGGGCATCTGTTGCAGGGGGACAAAGAGAGGGCAGGGATGTATAGGGTCTCTCTTCCTCTCTGAAGGAAAGCCAACTTGAACAGGCTATCTCTTATCCCATCTGCAAAAAGGAACCTTGATTTTGTACCCCTCATGCCTCCATCAGAGGAGACCAGCATCAGCCTTGAAGGCAGCTGGGAAGTTGATGCCCGTGCCCCTCACCCCAGAGATCTGAGGAGAGCTTATTTCTCTCATGTGGTTTCCCCCACTAAGGTCCTTTACAAAAGATCCATGTATATGGGGTGGTACATGCGCACACTCACAGGCTCTCACACACCCACTCACACATGACACATGCATGAACCTTAGGCTTGCCCTATGGCCCTAAAGCTATCCCCTTTCCTTGTCACCCTTCCTCCTTCAGCTCTGCCTTGTGGATGTACCTGCTATGACCCATCATTCTGTTATTGTTAATACTGAAGTCAGCTGCTAGGCAAGAAGTGAGTGGGTACATGAGATTTTTTTCACAGCTTGACAGGCTACTGGCCTGAGGAAGTAGGGTGAGCAGAGAGCTGTGAAGAGGAAACCTGTTTCCAGAGAGCCAGTGTGAGGATGTTCTTGTCCAGGTATCAGCATGTCCATGGATGTATCTGTGTGAGAGGGACTGTCCTGTCTTGTTATCTCCATGCTGAGCACAAGGAGAAGTGGGGTGTGCGTAAGGGAATTTGTGTCCCAGGCTGTCCCTTGTGAGTGGGAGAGTATGTAGTGTTTGCGTAGGAGTGGAAGCGAAATGTGAGTCTGTGTGTGTGCGCCTATGAGTGACAAGGTATGGGTCAGTGTAACAAGAGGAGGTTCAGACACAACAAAGAAGGATGGGGAGAGGCTGGAAATAGCCAGGATCGATAACCAGCAGCAGCCCGGGCTCCAGAAGCCTAGAAGAAGCCTTTACAACAGGTCTTGGGAGCGGAGCTGTCCCCCTCCCAGTATCTCTGGGATATGTTTCGGCTTTTCCATCCTCTTTTCCCTCCCCCTCTCCTCACCGCCCCCCCCCCCTCCGCCGCCGGCAGACTGCCTCTTTCTCTTTCTCCCTCTCTGTCCCTCTAATTGGCCCCTAACCTAGGCTCCTGGGGGGCGGTGAGGTGGGGCAAAAGGGAAGCAGAGGCTAATCCAAAATGGTAGGGGCTTTTTGATCAGTTTCCAAAATCCGAGAGGGAGAGGGGGCTGCTAACATTCCTACTTCTGACTTGAGCCCTCAAACCCTAGCTGGGAACTCCTACCCAATTATATGGGGCTATTTTCCTTTTGGCTGTTGTGGTTCAGTTTCACCAGCCTTAATTTCTGATCAGCCCCTCCTCTCCACCCTACCAAAAATAAATAAATAAATAAATAAAACCCTACAACCCCCGCTCCCCACCCCCCCCCCCACGCTCAAGCAGGGCTGCAGTCCGTCTGTACCAGGGTTGAGGAATCAGCCCCCCTCACCTGGTGCTGGTATCACTGGGGAGGAAGCCCCACCGCCTGATGGACAGAGGGCTGCTGTGTCCGTATCCGTGTCCATATCTGTGTCCGTGTCCGCGTGCATCTCTGTGCGTGTGCAGCAATATTGGCTCTCTGAAATCTTTCTCTCACTCAGCAGCTCTGTCAGCTTTTCCCTTTAAATACCACCCCCCCTCCCCCAAACACACGCACTCTCCACTCCCCCTAGACACCTGGGGGAATAGTCCCGCCTTCTAGTGAAGTCACAAATGCTAATTAGAAGTGATGTCATCGGGATTCCCTCCTTTCAGAGTACCCACCCCACCCCTTTCTTTTCTCTTTCTTTGTGCTTCTGGAATCCCCCAGCTACTCACGTATATCCATTTACACACCCATCCTACTCTCTGGACCAGAGCTTGACAAAGACAGACTAAAGTCAGAGGACCGAGATAGAGAAATAAAAGGGTTATTGAGAAAGAAATTTGGACAGAAAGACATAGGGACAGAAACAACTGATAAAGAGTGTGAAAGACATAGAGAAGAGATAGAAAGGTGTACAAGCAAGTAAAGGAAAGACTATTTCCATGCCACAATTCCCCAGGTACTTTGGGAATTTAAGGAGCATATATGTATGTGTAGAGAAAGTTACTGAAACGGGCTACTTTTCTTGAAACTGATAACCTTTGAGCTGGGCTTTGAAGTCTGTGAACAGACAGAACCTGGAGAAAGGGGCATTTCAGGTGGAGGGAACAGCATGAGCAAAGGCATGAAGGCAGGAAACTACAAGATTTATTTGTGGAAAAGCTAGTTTCTTTTGTTTTTGTTTTTTTGCAGGGCAATGAGGGTTAAGTGACTTGCCCAGGGTCATGCAACTAGTAATTGTCAAGTATCTGAGGTCAAATTTGAACTCAGGTCCTCCTGAATCCAAGGCTGGTGCTTTATCCACTGAGCCACCTAGCTGCCCCCTGTAGTTTCTTTCTTTTTTCTTTTTTTTTTTCTTTTTGTGGGGCAATGAGGGTTAAGTGACTTGCCCAGGGTCATGAAGCTAGTAATTGTCAAGTGTTTGAGGCTGGATTTGAACTCAGGTCCTCCTGAATCCAAGGCCAGTGCTTTATCCACTGTACCACCTAGCTGCCCCCTGTAGTTTTTTTTAACTGGTATATGAGGTGCATATTAAAGAGTAATGAGAGTGAGACTGCAAAGATAAGTTTGAAAAAACTCACAGAACCTTGAATGGTAGCATAAATAGTTTGGACTCTATTTGGTAGGCAATTAAAAGCTTTTTTAAAAGGGAGCCATTAAAAGATTTTGAGCAATGGAATATCATCATTTAGTCTTGTAGTATTGGGGGAGGGGCAGGAATTAATTTGTGCTACTTCAAGGCCCCTGTAACCTCTTTTATTACAGTTTTATATTACATTTTGTATTAATAGGGTTTGTTTTTGTTTGTTTGTTTGGTTGGTTGGTTTTGGTACACTCCTTATCTTCCCTGTCAGACTGTAAGCTCTATTAAAACAAAGACTCTACCTTATTGGGCACTTATTGGGGACTCAGTTTCTTTATCTGCAAAATAAAGGGGTTAAACTAGACACTCTATGCTCTCCCTCCCACCCCTAATCCTTCACATTCTATTTATTCCTTACAGAGTTTTGACCATTAGGTGTTCAGTAAATGTTTGGTGAATGAGTGAATGAATGAAAGAACAAATGAATGAAAGACTAAGACTCACACATCAGAAGGAGGTCATGACACTCAGCACCAGAAGGAAGGGGCATTCTCTCTCTCTCTCTCTTTTTTTTTTTTTTGCGGGGCAATGAGGGTTAAGTGACTTGTCCAGGGTCACACAGCTAGTGTCAAGTGTCTGAGGCTGGATTTGAACCCAGGTCCTCCTGAATCCAGGGTCAGTGCTTTATCCACTGTGCCACCTAGCTGTCCCCAAGGGGCATTCTCTTAACCTAGGGAGAAGCAGGACCCAAGGTAAAGAGCAGGAGCTCTGTGGTTCTTTTTTTCTTTGACCTCAATTTTTGCTCCCCAAATTGGTGCACTGTGAGGACACCTTCTCTGTGAGATCTTGGTGACTTCATCCACAACATCCTGCCTCAGGAAAAGGGAAATGTGAGCTCCTAGCAGTAGCAGGGACCCAAAAAAGGTGGAGGGGACATGGACCCAGAGTTAATATGGTTTTTCCTCCTTTGTTTTTGTTTTGAAGACCCATAGCACCATGGAATGATGTCTTGACTCAATGTGAACTGAATTTAAGTGAGGCAGAATTGAACAAAGTCAACAACCTCACTCTTCCAGAGTCATCAAAGTCCAGTGGAAAGACAAAAGTCAAGAGGACTGGGATGTCCTGGGAGGCATCTTTGATGTCTGGCCAAGCTCTAAGTGTTCCACAGCTTCAACTGCCTTCATGGCCTTTGGAACAAATAGTTCTCATCTCTTCATTCCATCTGGGAAAGTCTTCATATGCTTGAGGTAGACATCCTCCTAACAAACTGTGATTCAGCTAAAACTTCTGTTTTTTTACCACATCACTGATAGGTTTGAGGCCTGCCGGTTCCCTTCAATCTGGTTTAGCCCATCTGCCAACACAGTTTTACTGAGGTGTGGCAGCTGCACATGCTACAGCTTCTTCTTCTTCTGCTTTTTTGGTTAGGCAGTTGGGGTTAAGTGACTTGCCCAGGGTCACACAGCTAGTAAGTGTTAAGAGTCCAGATTTGAACTCAGGTCTTCCTAAATCCAGGGCCGGTGCTCTATCCAATGCATGACCTAGCTGCCCCACATGCTACAGCTTCTAAGAGCCACGGGTGAAACTTAAGATGGTATGGTCAATGGGAAGGAGAATGTTCATTGGGAGGACAAGGAGTAGAATTGTTTCTCATTGTTTAGGACATAGGGTGATTTTTACCATGGTCCATTTCCTCTATCCACATTACTTCCCTAATGAATTGATATTTCTAAGAATGAAGTACATAAGAAACCGTGAAAGGGATAATTTTAGAGAAATCTTTGAAGGTTTCAAATCTATGAGCTGATGCAGAATGAAGTGAGAAGAATCAGGGAAACAATTTATATACATTAACAACATTTTAAAGATAGGTCTAAGAACTCTGACCAATTCAATGAGCAAACACAATTCCAGAGGACTAGTCAGTCAGTCAATAAATATTTAGTAAGTGTCTACTGTGTGCTAGGCAGTGTGCTAAAGTAAGCACTGGGGATAACGAAAAGAGGCAAGATAGTCCCTGCCTTTGAAGAGCTCATAGTCTAATGAGGAAACATGATACCCATCTCCTGATAGGTGATGACTCAAGATGCAGGCAGAGATGTACGTACATTTTTGGACAGGACCAGTTTGGTAATTTGTTTTGCTTAACTATTCTTTTTTTGGGGGGGAGGGGCAATGAAGATTAAGTGACTTGCCCAGGGTCACACAGCCAGTAAATGTCAAGGTCCAGGGGCAGCTAGGTGGCACAGTAGATAGAGCCAGCCCTGGAGTCAGGAGGACCTGAGTTCAAATCCGGCCTCAGACACTTAACATTTACTAGCTGTGTGACCCTCGGCAAGTCACTTAACTCCAATTGCCCTGCAAAAATAAAAATAAAGTGCCAAGGTCTGAGGTCAGATTTGAACTCAGATCCTCCTGAATCCAGGGCCCCTTGCTTAACTATTCTTATTTGTTATAAGGGCTTTTTCTTTTTCAAAAAAGAAGGGGCGGGGCAGCTAGATGGCGCAGTGGTTAAAGCACCGGCCCTGGATTCAGGAGTATCTGAGTTCAAATCCGGCCTCAGACACTTGACACTTACTAGCTATGTGACCCTGGGCAAGTCACTTAACCCCCTATTGCCTGGAAAAAAAAAAAGAAGAAGGGGAGAGGTAGGAGGGAGAAAAAGAAATTCTTGTTCATTAGAAAAATAATTTAAAAAAAAAGAGTGAGGGACAACAGATAAAAGGGTGGTAGGCAAGATTTATGTAGGTGATAACATAGGAATCCTCTTCCCAATGTCAGAGCAAAAACCACTGGTGGATCCTTTCTTTTCTTCCCTTCTTTTCTCTTTCCTCACTCACTTTCCTCCCAAAGTGTTGGTGGAACAATTCCTCTCCCTTTCCCATCCCTGATCTCCACTATTTTAAGCCCTAGGGAGAAGTATCAGGGTCTGTCAAGCACTTCTCCCCCTGCAGAATCTAAGGAAGCCCCCTCAGTAGCACTCTGGACTTTAGAAAGCTTGGATTATGTGGGCCCCAACTGGCTGCATGGGTTTTTCTCTCCTGCTTCTACTTAAAGGTTCAGCCCTCCTAGTAACTCTTTGTTCCCCTCTCCCATTTTCCTTTCCCATGCCCCAAATCCTCCTCTCTGTCTGTGGTATTTTTATGCCCTATAGGGCACCTGGAGGTTTCACAGAAGGAAGGGACAAATGGAAATCCCTGAAATAAATTCAATGTCACCTAATCTAGTAGCAGTAGCTGAAATTTATGTAGCAGTTTGAGAAGTGCACATTACCTCATTAGATCTTCATAACAACCTTGTGAGGTAGTTACTACAGGCAGTATTGGCCCTTGGAGGTCAGAAGAAGTGATATAAAGACATTCTCGAAGTCTCTCTAAAGAACTTTGGAAATGATTGTGAGACATGGGAGACACTAGCACAGGACTGCCCAGCTTGGCATGTCCACATCAAAGAAAGCACTGTGCTCTATGAGCTAAGCAGAATTGCTGTAGCTCAAAAGAAACGTGAGATGTGCAAATTTAGAGCCATTTCCACTCCAAATGTTTATATAGACTATTTGTGCCCTACCTATGTCAGAGCCTTCTGAGCTTTTATTGGTCTGATTGGCCACAGCTGGACCCCAATATCATGATGTCACTTTAGTTCTCTGTGAGGACAAAGGACAACAATTGATTGTTCCTATTTTACAGATGTGGAAACTGAGGGTCAGAAAAGTCTGGTGACTTTCTTATGGTCATATATAGCTAGTGAGATTGGAGGTGGGATTTGATCACCTGTTCCCTCTTCAAAGTCCAAAGCTCTTTCCATTACACAACACTGTTCTCTTAGAGAGGTCATTTATTGAATATCCTCAACCATCTGGAACATATCTGAGAGCCCGAAAGGAAGCAAAAAAAAGACTCCTGAATGATCAAAAAGATATGGCACAAAGCCCATGCACTAAAATTCCAGGCAGAGGGTCTTTTCAGAACCTCACTGAGAGTCTCACTCAGAACTGCAACTTTAGCAGTGCAGATAGATAGGTCTCAAGAGCTTAGAAACAGCAGTTTAGGAGCAGGGGAGCGGCTGTTAGAATTAATATTATCAACAAGTAATGACTGCCAGTCTGCAAGTGCAGGAAGGAGATAGAAAAACTACAAAAACCAGACATAAGTAAAAAACATTGTAGTAGGGAATCAGTAGGGACAGAAACCACACACACACATACACACACATTTATATAGCTAAAACAATAAACCATTGGGTCTGGAAATGTTCTCTCTTGCTAAGGGATCCCAGCTCTGTGTTCACATTCTAGTAAGTAGCATAACTTAACATTTCAGTTAACTGTAATCTCTTTGAAAACTGGCACTAGGGGGCAGCTAGGTGGCTCAGTGGATAAAGCATGGGCCCTGGATTCCAGAGGACCTGAGTTCAAATCTGGCCTCAGACACTTGACACTTACTAGCTGTGTGACCCTGGGCAAGTCACTTAACCCTCATTGCCCCACAAAAAAAACCAAAAACCAAACCAAAACAAAGAAAACTGGCACTGTTCAGATCGAAGCATGCTAGTTTCACTTTATTTTTTTTTTAATGTGTGTTTTTGTTCGTTTTGGTCTGTTTCTTCTCTTACAACATGACTAATATGGAGATGTGTTTACATGATGACACATCATATATAAGCTATATCAAATTACTTATCAAATTGGAAGGGGAGGGAGAAAATTTGGAATTCAAAATTAAAAAAAAAATGAGTGTTAAAAATTGTCTTTACATGTAACTGGGAAGAATTAAATACTATAAAAAAAGAAGAAGAAAACAGGCGATGTTTATCTTTTGGTCATTGGATCTTTAGCTCTATCGCAGTGAAGGCCTTCGCACATAGCAGCTGCTTAATGAACCCTTGTTGGGCTGGGTGATTTGGAGCCAAGATTTCAGTCCAGGCCTTCTGACTCCAAGACCTCTGAGTGCTCTTTCCACTAGGTAACATGTATCTAGAAGAGTACAATGATTCATGTTCCTAATGATGACCCTGAGTCATGAAGAAGAAAAGTTAAATTTTGTTGAAGGCCAGGGACATGTACGGTATATTTTAGAATGATTCCCATAAAACTAAAAATAGCAAAGACGTTTTAAATATTATCGTGCTTAATACAGGTGATCAGCAGTTATTTAAAAGAGTCAGTCACATGGAACTATTTGTTTCCGACTAATGCTGACTAAATGAGGCATAAGTTCTCTACATGGGCACAGACACAGCAGACTGTGTGAATCCTGCTTGCTAATGTCTGAAATAGCTCTAGAGACTGACTCCATTCTTTTTGGCTTCAGAGATTTTGCTGACCATTTAAAATGCCCCTGTCTCAGGAGCAGCTAGGTGGCGCAGTGGATGAGGCACTGGCCCTGGATTCAGGAGGACTTGAGTTCAAATCCGACCTCAGACACTTGACACTTACTACCTGTGTGACCCTGGGCAAGTCACTTAACCCTCATTGCTCCGCAAAAAAAAAAATAAAAAAATAAAAAAATAAAATAAAATGCCCCTAGGAGTCAGTGTTACTGTTTTGTATCGGACTACACAGCCACACTGTGGCTTGTGGCTCTTCAAGGCGCTGATCCATGGTTGTCCGCAACTGGTGGAAGCCTACTACTATACCATAGTGTGAAAGAAAGGAAAACATTGTTTGGGGGAATTTAGAAAGGAAAGAGGGATATGACCTTCCTTGTTTTTTTGTTTTGTTTTATGGTGAGGCGATTGGGGTTAAGTGACTTGCCTAGGGTCACACAGCTAGTAAGTGTTAAGTGTCTGAGGCAGGATTTGAACCCAGGTCCTCCTGACTCCAGGGCCAGTGCTCTATCCACTGCACCACCTAGCTGCCCCCCCCTTTTTTTATGACCTTCCTTGTGAGGAGGGGAGTCTGGGGCAGTAGAGATAAGCATTTGCCAGCTCTTTAATCTTGCCCAGAGCTGGCATTGTTTAGAGAATCAGGCCTGAGCTTAGTCACCTGCATACAAAACAATCCTTTTCAAGAATTTTTGTACCATAAAAATGCTAGCCAGAGTCATAAGTAGAAATTCTGGCATAGGTAGGAAATTGAGACAGAAATCTTAAGGCTGCTGCTGGTGACTCCTGCCATCACCACTGATACTGGGCTGCCCGTGTTCCAATTTGTCTGGATCCCCAGGACAGTTTGTCCTGATAATTTCGTTCTTGCCTTTGGGAGAGTGGGGGAAAGTGGTCTCTGAGGCATGTGAGGGATGGGAGGATTTTCTTTTTCTTTTCTTTTCTTTTTTTTTGTGTGTGGGGCAATGGGGGTTAAGTAACTTGCCTGAGGTCACACAGCTAGTAAGTGTCAAGTATCTGAGACTGGATTTGAACTCAGGTCCTCCTGCATCCAGGGCCTGTGCTTTATCCACTGTGCCACCTAGATGCCCCCGAGATGGGAGGATTCTCACAGAGAAAAATGTGCTCCTTCTCGTCTTGGGGCAGGCTCTAGTGCAAAGCTCAGGCAGCCTCTTACTAGTAATGGCTAATTCTCTCTCACCTTGGGTAAGACAGGACCAGTAAGTGAAACTAGCTAAAACCTACCCCCAACCTCCAGAGAGGGGTTTGAAGAAAAGGAAATCACTTTCATCTTTATGCTGAGTCATATAGGAGCCAGGCTACAGGGAGAGCTTTGGGTGAATCCCCATTCCTCTCCTTGTGGCTTCCTTAGTACTTCCTCTGGCTTCTGCTGATTAAGGAGAGGAGGGAACATTATGCAATTAGCTTTGGGTGGAAAGATGTTCACAGTGTGTAATCAATATCTGTCTCTCTTCCAGGATGGAGACTGGGACTGGGGTGGGGTAAATCAGGGAAAGGAAAACAAAACCCAGGAGAGAGAAGCAAGTTCTTTCTAGGGTTCCTCTATGGGGAGTCTTACCATTCTCACACACACACACACACACACACACACACACACACACACACACACACACACACACACACACACACTTATAGGGTCTCTTCCTAGAAGGTTGACACTTCAGGGATTTTTTTCTACTTAGGTCTTCAACTACCTCATGAGATCTAGGTTCCAGTCCTAGTTCTGCCACTAATTAGTGATGACCTTAGGCTAATGATTTGCATTCCTTGGGCCTCAGTTTGGAGCAGAGCTCTGCTCTGGCATTCCTAATCACCCCACATTCCCTCTCAAATCCAGCATGTCTACATCAATTATCTTCCACGCTGGCCTCAGATGCTCTGGGCTCTAACATGCTTCATCAGCTCTGATCATCTCATCTTTAACTACTTCTTAGTTCCCTTTTGGGATAGCCCATCTCTTAGGTCACTCGTTCCTGGCTTGCCTTTATGCTCTCAGACCATCATTCTCCCTAGACTAACCTCCCCTTACCAACATCTTTTAAAGCATGGCTTGGGGACACCTCTTCCAGGAAGGCTTCCCAAAGGAGGCCAAAATGACACCAGCATTTCCCACATTTATCTCACTCTTCCTCCACTAGAGATGATTCTAGGTTCTAAGGGCTATATTGGCAGAGTCCAAGCTACTTATAGGAATTACCATGCTGGGATCTGCTAGCATAGTCTTTTTTTTTATTTAAAAAAAATTTTTTTTAGTGAGGCAATTGGGGTTAAGTGACTTGCCCAGGGTCACACAGCTAGTAAGTGTTAAGTGTCTGAGGCCGGATTTGAACTCAGGTACTCCTGACTCCAGGGCTAGTGCTCTATCCACTGTGCCACCTAGCTGCCCCTGCCAGCATAGTCTTTGAGAGAATGACTACAGAGATAGGACATCCCAACAGGGAAAGGGAAAAAGTAGAAGGACAAAGGTGGGAAGGTGAGAAAAGGAATGATGAAATAAAACTTTAAGTTTGGGTCTGACAATGGATTACACCTGTGTTTCAAGTATCAGTGCTACCTAAGAGTGAAGGCTGGCTTTGGTCATTTAATCTATCTATCTATCTATCTATCTATCTATCTATCTATCTATCTATCTATCTATCTATCTATCTATCTATCTATCTATCTATCCTTCCTTCCTTCCTTCCTTCCTTCCTTCCTTCCTTCCTTCCTTCCTTCCTTCCTTCCTTCCTTCCTTCCTTCCTTCCTTCCTTCCTTCCTTCCTTCCTTCTTTCTTTCTTTCTTTCTTTCTTTCTTTCTTTCTTTCTTGGTCACAGGAATGCATGAAACCATTTACAAAGCCATGGTTGTGATCTGGCTTCAGTAGAAGAAGTAGTTACATTGATGAAATCATGGATCTTTTTAAAGCAGATATTCTTCACCTGGGGATCCATAAACCTGTTTTTTTTCTTTTTAAAATACTTTGATAGCTGCATTTTAAATACAGTTGGTTTCTTTTGTAATCCCAGTTTATTAATTTAAAATGTTTATTTTGAGAAAAGGTCCATAGGCTTTACCAGACTGTCAAAGGGGTCTATGACACAAAAAAAGGTTAAAAATCTCTGTTGTTCTGAGGTACTACCTCACACCTATCATATTGGCTAACATGGCAAAAAAGGAAAATGATAAATATTGGAGATGTGGCAAAATTGGAACATTAATACATTGTTAGTGGAGTTGTGAACTGATCCAACCATTCTGGAGAACAATTTGGAACTATGCCCAAAAGGCTATAAAACTGTGCATACGTGGCAGCTAAGTGGTGCAGTAGATAGAGCACTGGCCCTGGAGTCAGGAGAACCTGAGTTCAAATCTGACCTCGGACACTTAATGCTTACTAGCTGTGTGACCCTGGGCAAGTCACTTAACCCCAATTGCCTGACCAAAAAAAACAACAACCCCCCCCCCAAAACCTGTGCATACCCTTTGACCCAGTAATACCACTACTAGGTCTGTATCCCAATGAGATTGTAAAAAAAGGAAAAAGACCCACATGTATAAAAATATTTATAGCATTTCTTTTTGTGGTGGCAAAGAATTGCAAATTTGAGGGGATGCCCATCAACTGGGGAATGGCTGAACAAGTCATGGTATATGAATGTAATGGAATACTATTGTGCTATAAGAAATGAGGAGCAGGCAGGTTTCAGAAAAACCTGGAAACACTTACATACACTGATGCTGAGTGAAGTAAGCAGAACCAGAATATTATACACAATAACCGCAACATTGTGTGGTGATCAGCTGTGATAGACTTGGCTCTTCTCAGCAATACAATGATCCAAGACAATTCCAAAAGACTCACGATAGAAAATGCTCTCCACATCCAGAGAAAGAACTATGGAGTCTAAATACAGATCAAAGCATATGATTTTCACTTTGTTTTTTCTTTCTTGTGGTTTTCCCCTTTTGTTCTGAATCTACTTTTACAACATAACAAATGTGGAAATATGTTTAACATGATTGTACTGTATAACCTATATCAGACTGTTTGCTGTCTTAGGGAGGGGAAAAAGGAGGGAGTGAGGGAAAAAAATTTGGAACTCAAAATCTTACAAAAATTAATGCTGAAAACTATCTTTACATGTAATTGGAAAAAATAAAATACTATTAAATTAAAAAAAGAATCACCATTATAAGATATTTAAATATATTAATACTCAATATTGTATTCTTTGAGCTATTTTGACTAGTGAAAGTTCATCTGTCTTGTCTAAAAAAAGAC
Source organism: Dromiciops gliroides (assembly GCF_019393635.1). Taxonomy (NCBI): domain Eukaryota; kingdom Metazoa; phylum Chordata; class Mammalia; order Microbiotheria; family Microbiotheriidae; genus Dromiciops; species Dromiciops gliroides. The sequence goes on from NC_057862.1 coordinate 176,518,316, forward strand.
TATAAGTTCTCTGAGGTCAGGAATTATGCTTTCACTGTTTATATTCTTTGTTCCATAATATCTTGTCCTGTGAGTCATACATACCTTTGATAATCCCATAGATGAAAATTGGAAGAGCAAAAGAGTAAGGACTCTCTGTGATGTTCCCTGGCCTGTGAAGGGACAAAGTTGTGCATTGCTGCCCAGGAGGGTGAATATCAAGAACTGTACCTTTGGGGCAGCTAGGTGGCGCAGTGGGTAGAGCACCAGCCCTGGAGTCAGGAGGACCTGAGTTCAAATCCGACCTCACACACTTAACACTTACTAGCTGTGTAAGCCTGGGCAAGTCACTTAACCCCAATTGCCTCACCAAAAAAAAAGAAAAGAACTGTACCTTTGCTTGAGGTAGCTCTGAGAACATCTGTACAATCTGGCTTAGGTCAAGGGGAAGAACCAGAGGTTAACAAGATGGGACATGTCCCTTTAGCTTCAGTCTTCTCTCTGGCTAGCTTCTTCTCTCCCTCTACATAGGGTGACAGGCTGATGGGTGTGAGAAGGTGTAAGAACTCTCTGGGCTTAGCCCTGGGAGGAGGAACTAAGGGTGCAAGACAGGACACAATCATTCTGCAAAAACTTCTTTTTAGTTATTTTATTCATTATCTTCATTTCTTGGTGAACAAGAAGAACCAGTGTGGGTCCCCTAGACAGTGGAACTCCAAGTCCTATCCAAACCCTTTCCTTTGGGGATTGCAGACATTTGTGGATTGGTGTGTCTCCCTGCTCCAAGAATTCTGGTTAGGAAAGGAAGGAGGAGTGTCCTGCCACCTGACCCTTTAAGAGTTCACTTACTTAACTTATTTTTGAATAGCCATAGACTCTGAGGGTAAAGCAGGGAGCATTACTCATCTTTGGCCTTGAGGTGGGAACTCTGTGTAGGCCCCTTATTGAGGATATAGCAGGCACTGCCCTGGTGGTGGCAGGGTGAGGGAACAGGGTCAGGGGTCCTACTAGCCCAGCAACACTCAACTTTACAGTAGCTACAAGAAGGCTATGGGCAAGAAATGAGAAGAAGAGTATCATTTGGCATCTCCTCAGGCCTAGCCTAGGGAAGATCTCCCCAGGCATTCAGATAAAGAAGACTGCACAGATCTTCTCATAGGCCTCCTGGGAAAAGGGGCTGTTGCCACAGGGACTTAGGTCAACAGTGGTTCATCTTCCTCACCTACCCATGGCCCAGGCTCTGCCAGAGGCAGCAGAAGCACATCATCCTCATCCTCTTGGGATGGGGGCACTGTTCGAGGGTCTGGTGTGGCCTGGGGGGGTATAGGGGACCGAAGGTTGGACATGAAGCGGCCACGAAAAGCCTGCACCACTCCAGACAACAGGGAGGATGGGGGTGGAGGTGGCGTGGTTGGAGGGGGTGGGTCTTCAGGGGGCACACAGGGGGAGTTGGTAGAAGAAAGGGGTACCTTGATAGGCAATGGAGGGGCCTCCTCTGGATCTCGCCCACCCATTGCTCCTTCTAAAGGGGTACCCTGACCGCCCTCTGGGGTATCAGAGGTAGATGGGGCAGATGTAGCCTGTAGGTTGGAGTCTGGGGCCCTGGCAGGGGGATTTGCACGGGGAAGCAAGCCCCAACGACGGAGACGGCGAACCAATCGTCGTGTGGACCGGCTTCGTTGGCGGCGGCGGGCACCTGATGAGCCCCCTGAAGACACATCCTGGCGCAGGATTTGTAGCAGAGATCGAAGGTTCCCCAGCACTGAGTTCTATAATTCGAGAGATAAAGAAGCATCACAGTGGAGAAAGACAAATAGAGTAGAATTCCTTTCTATCCTATCCAGAGTAGGACAGACAGAGAAGGGAAATGAGCCTATTAGGGGATGTGCAGTTATCAGGGAAAAAGCACTGCTGAGCTTTGGCTTGGTCGAGATACCCTAATTGGGTTAATAAATCAGTAAGAGAGGGGCAACTAGGTGGCACAGTGGATAAAGCACCAGCCCTGGATTCAGGAGGACCTGAGTTCAAATCTGACCTCAGACCCTTGACACTTACTAGCTGTGTGACCCTGGGCAAGTCACTTAACCCCAATTGCCTCACAAACAAACCAATCAATAAGAGGAAGCTTAGGGAGCCTTTCTTTTAATTTTCTCATTTTAAAAATGGGAAAATTGAGGTCCTGAGGGCTGACTTGCCCCAGTCCACAGAGGTAGTAACAGAGTCAGGTTTCTGATTTAGTTTTCAGATTCTAAGCCCAAGGTTCTTTCCACCATTCTGGCATGCCATCCACAGGCAAGGTGTAGGAGAGTTACTTACATCATTGGGGTTCTCAGTTGGAAAGTCATCAACAGGTGGGATGGCACCTTGAGCAATAAGCTGGCCGTAGGATGGAGGTGCTTGCTGCTGAACAATCTCGGCCTCTACCCTTGAAAGTGGGGCAAAGATGCTGTAGGGAAGAACAAGATTTATGGTTTAATCCCCCAAGGACTCTGCTAAGTCAGGATGCTACATCTAGCTCCTTCTAGAATAGCATGATAAAAGGATTTCACCTTTCCAAACAGGGATCCCTGGTATCTTATTCTGTTCCCCAAACTGTTCAGCCTTCCTTGTCCTGTGTCCTTTCCTACCCCTTGCCTTCTTTGCTTCCTGATCCCTTGAACAACCAGTCCTCCCCTCCCCCATTGGCACGGTGCATACTGTGCCGACCCCCTGACCTGTATTCCTGTGTGCGGATGGCATAGAGTTTGCAGGTGCAGCCCAGGGCAATGACAAGCAGCAGGCCGCAGATCAAACTGCCAATGACGGCAGCTGTGATGACTTTTCGGGGCAGGGCGTAGGCACAGTCCCATTCGTCGCTGCCATCAGAGCAGTCAGGCTGCCCGTCACATACCCACGTTTCATACACACACCGATCATCCTTGCACCGGAAGTTGCCTGGCTGGCAGTACCGGCACTGCTGTTCATCTGCCCCGTTCACGCAGAATGTCTGATAGTTGCAGCGATCGGCAGATGGGTAGCAGGCTGTGGCACCGGGGGTGCCGGGAGCTCCACAGGGATAGCGCCCAGGCAGGCATCCAGGGCAGTCCTTTTCATCTGTGCCATCTGCACAGTCCCAGATCCCATCACACCGCTGGGCTTCGCTATAGCAGCCCTCCCCCGGGCCCTCTCCAGGACCCTCTCCAGAGCCAGCACCACAAGGCCGGTCCCAGGGCAGGCAGTAGCCTTTCACATGGTAGGTGGCATTGAATCCGCCAGTACTCCAGGGCCTCATGTGGTAGGTCACCGTGGCCTTGCCCGAGAGCGTCTCCACCATGATTGCTTTGCCATTGCTGAAATAGTTGAGGCTTCGGAGCAGGCGAGCAGGGTCTGGCGGCCCAGAACCATCATACACGTGCACTGAATCCCACTTGCCTAGCTCAAGAGTGGTGAAGCGAACATTCAGCCGTCGCCCATCATGGGGATCCAACAGCCAGAGGCAGGAGTGAGGTGTTGGGTACAGTCCAGAGAGGGGATAGCCCGGGGAAGAAAAGACACCATAGAAATCTTCCAAGGTACGGTTGCAGGCAGGGGTAGGGACAGTAGTCAAACTATGGAAAGGACTTGGGCTACAGCCAGTCTCATCAGATTGATCCCCACAGTCATCTACCCCATCACAGCGCTGGACCCTTGGCACACATCTGTGGTTCAAGCACCGGAACTCCTCTCGGAGACACATGAACCGATCTGTGAATAGGGCCCAAGACAGTGAAGTACGGGCTGTTGCTGGACAAGTCCACTGCCCATTCAACTGACCTTCCCCACTCCAGTCCTGCAATGATCTACCACAATTCCCACCCTTAGGACCTACTGAATCTTGGGGCAGCTAGGTGGTGCAGTGGATAGAGCACCGGCCCTGGAGTCAGGAGTACCTGAGTTCAAATCCGGCCTCAGACACTTAACACTTACTAGCTATGTGACCTTGGGCAAGTCACTTAACCCCAATTGCCTCACTAAAAAAAAAAAAGGACTTACTGAATCTTCCTCTTTTTATTCTATGGGGGTCCCCATATCTAGCTCACCTTGTATATAGGAAAGCAGAAAGCCTTGTCCCAGTGGCCGGCCATTTCCCATATAGCTGTAGGTGATGGTGATGTTGCCCCCAGGGAAGCGGAGTGGACTAGAAGGTGCTTCACACAGGGAAATAAGTGGCTGGAGAGGGGACTGCAGCATCAGACGCTCTGAGCCACATGCCAGATGTAACTTCTGGAACCTAAAAGAAGCAGAAGTTATACTAAGAGCCCATCCCCCCAATCCTACCCCCATCAGCTCCCTACCTTAGACAGTGAGCCAGAAATAAGGACTACTCAGTAGAGTACAGGACTTTTAGAATTATATTTGCATGGTGATTTATAGTCCACAGAATACTTTACCAAGAGCATCTCATTTGATCCTCACAACAACCCCGAGAGGCAGTTAGTATCATTGGGGTCATTGCCACACTGGTTCCCAACCTCAACAACTTTGGCTGGGGAATAAATCTTAAGGGGTGAACTGAACCACTCTACCTTCTCTTTGCCCTTTATTACTCTCTCATAAGACCAGAGAAGATAGAATGACTTCTCTTTCTTAAGAAGCCTGGCATAGGGGCAGCTAGGTGGTGCAGTGGATAGAGCACTGGCCCTGGAGTCAGGAGGACCTGAGTTCAAATCTGGCCTCAGACACTTGACACTTAGTAGCTGTGTGATCCTGGGCAAGTCACTTAACCCCAATTGCCTCACCAAAAAAAAAAAAAAAGAAGAAGAAGAAGAAGAAGAAGAAGAAGAAGCCTGTCATGGAATCATAGTGCAGAGGACTCATGATGAAAAATGTTGCTTATATCTTGGCAAAAAAGATGGCGGACAAGAGGTGCAGAATGAGACACATTTTCAGACCTTGCCAATATGTTTGCTTTGCTCTACTGTATTTCTTTGTCACAAGGGAGAGGGTTTTTTTTTTTTGAGATGGGGTTTAGAGTGGGGAAAAAGAGAAGTGAAAGTGATGTTAAAAAAAAATGGAAGAAAAGAGGATCAATAAAACTTTTTTTTAAAGCCTTGTACATCTGGGAACACTGATTGGCTTAGACAATGGGTTGGTTGCAGTTCTACATTCTTTGCTGCAGGATCCCAAGTGAAGCAAACATCTATTTATCTAGAACTCAGTAACAACCAGAATTTTTTGTAGTCTCATACTAGGGAAACCAATGGGCATTACTATAACCTTCAGGCCAAGGGAGATTTTGAATAGCCTTCTGGATCACACAGACAATTCTTTTCAATTCAATCCAAACCAAAATAAAAAAATGGATTAAGTGCCTATTCTGTACAAGGTGCTGTCTCAGGTACTGGAGAGGCACGGATGAAAAATTATATAATCCCTACCCTCAAGGAGTTTACAATCTAGCAGTAATATGATCCATCCATAAGTAAGCATAATATGAAACAAAGTGTCAAAAGGGCAAAGGAAGGATCTATACTATTGCATCTTTTTCAAGTCCTGGTAATAGCTCACATTCCCATAGTTCATTGAGGGCTTTTCTGACAATAACCCTAACCCTAATTCTCCACTTTATAGATGTGGTACTAGAAGTTCAGAGGGGTGAAGTGTCCTTATCCATGTCACACAGGTAGGAAGCATCAAAGCATGGCACTGATGATACATCAGTTTACCCAAGTTAGTCAATTAACCAGAATACCCCATTCTCTTGATTATGTCTGTTAGGCAAAGTGAAAACTAAGTGTGTGCAAGATAGGCAAAGTACAACATCAAGGGGGAATGATGAAATAAACTTTATCATATTAATTTATCATAAATGAAAATTGTACCCATTCCCCTCTCAATTTTTATTCATGCATCCTTTGTTTTCACATCATAGTCTATTTCAAATATGCTCCTCCTGGCCTTTTCTACCCATTTAAAAAGGAATAAAGAGAAAAAAATCAGTTTTTCAAAATTAATTAATGCATTAACCAAGTGTGACATTGGTCAGGGTTCAATACTCATAATTTTCCACCTCTGCAATGAATAGAGATGAAATGCACATATTTTTTTTTCTGTGGGGCAATGAGGGTTAAGTGACTTGCCCAAGGTCACACAGCTAGTGTCAAGTGTCTGAGGACGTATTTGAACTCAGGTACTCCCGAATCCAGGACCGGTGCTTTATCCATTGCGCCACCTAGCTGCCCCAATGCACATATTTTTAATGCCAGAAAATTGTGCTTTCAATGACATCCAGGTATTTATTTTGTGATACAGCAAAAGTTTAGGGACTCCAAGAGACAGAAATACAAAGGGGGAACAATTTTCAAATGGGAGGGACAGAGTGTCCTGGTATAATGGTCACACTTTGTCTAGAGCTTACTTGTTGAATACAGAGTATTTCAGGGCTTCTTAAACTTTTTCCACTCCCAACCCCTTTTTGCCTGAGAAATGTTTACACAGCCCTGGGTATATGGGTATATAGATATATAAAACAGGTATACATAACCTTTTAATGTTGCCAAATTTTTCATGAACCCCACATTCAGTTCCCCTATATGGGGTTGTGACCCACAGTTTAAGAAACTTTGGTCTATCTGCCCTATTTTTCCACAGAATTTCCCCCACATATCTTTCCTCCTCTTGTCTAGAGTACCCTATGCTCCTGCTCTGGGTCCCTAGTTACCAGAAACATCTCCCCTTCCAACTACCATACTTCCAGCATCCTCACTAGCTCCCTCCTCCTTCTTCCTCTTGACCTTCTCCTACTCCAGGTCTTGCTATGTCTAATAGGCCTAGAAAAATACTAGTTGACCCCAGACAGACAAGTGATGTACTCATGCAGAATGAGGTTTTTGAATCTGATTCACTTTGGAGATTTGTTTTGCTGGATTATGCGTATTTGTTACAAGAGGTTTGTTCTGTATTTTTTTTTTTCAATGATGGGGTGGGCAAGTGAATGGGGGTAAAGCAAGAGAGAGAGAAAATAAATGCTGGTTAATTTTATTAAAAATGTTAAAAATAGGGGCAGCTAGGTGGCGCAGTGGATAGAGCACCGGCCCTAGATTCAGGAGTACCTGAGTTCAAATCCAGCCTCAGACACTTAATACTTACTAGGTGTGTGACCCTGGGCAAGTCACTTAACCCCAATTGCCTCACTAAAAAAAAAAAAGTTAAAAATAGGAAAAAGAACTACTAATTGGATTCTACTGAACAGCCTTGAGATAAGGGTCCAGCCATTGCTGCTGCCACAAATGTTAATGGTAGCCAGGACTTAGAGAGGAGAGGAAGTAGAGAAGATTAAGGGAATGTAGCTGGAGGTGGGGACAAGGATTCCAAGAGGTTTGGGGATAGAGTTGGATACATGATTAGCACAGCAGGCAGTCATTTGCCCGATACCAATCATGTCCAGACCCTGAAATGGACTTGCCTTCAAGGTATGGGAAGTCAGACCAATATAGAATAATCTCATCAGTGCCACTGGGCACGTGGGTAGAGAAGCTCTGATAATGTCCACCCTTTCCACCCCACCCCCACCCCAAGATCTTCTCCTTGGCTATGTCCAGAGGAATCTGGCTCTAGGTCGTACCTGATGGTCACCGTCTGCTCCTTGCTGCCCACGATGACCCAGATGCAAGTGACAGGAAGAAGACGGCTTTCCCGGCCTTGGGGCCACTGCAGGATTCCCTGGATGCCGGAGAGGATAGCAGGAGGGTCCCTGCAGGCTGCAAAGAAGAAGGTTTGGGGGCTGAGCCCTTGGGAACTCCCTTCTCTCCTTGCTTTCCAACTAGGCCTAGAATCTTTGAGAACCTTTGGGAGGCCTAGAATTTTGACCTGGCCTCCTTAAATAGAGATGCTGAGCCAAGAACAGACGCAGGAGGGAGATTCTAGACCCTGACAAGCCCTCAGAGTCTATCCCATACCCAGGCTGACATGTCCTCCTTTCCCTCCCACCCATCCCTTCTCAGCCCTCACCCCAAATACCATGATGATCCATAAATATTTCCGGAACACCTCCTTGGCACAAGGCCTGGAGCTACCTGGTGGGGGTTATAAAGATGAATAATCCTCATCAAAATGACAAGGAGGCTTCTTCTTCTGACACATCCTGGTTGGGTGGCCATGACAGATCATCTAACCTCTCAGTGCCCCAGGCAACCTCTAAGACTAAATATAGAAGAGCAGATGCTGATTTGCATTAGTAGTTCCTTATTCCAATGAAATAAAAGGTCTAAAATGATAAGGGGAGACAGTGGATTGAAGGCCAGACTTAGTCAGGAGAATCAGGAGTCAAGTCCTGCTTCAGACTACTTGCTGTGTGGCCATGGGCAAACTATTTAACCTCTCTGGTCCTCAGGCAACTCTCTAGGACTGTAAATTTCCGATTGAGTTGCCAGTCTGCATGAATAGAGGGAATTGGTTATCAGACTCACCTATACCAATGAAAACACCGGTCTGGAATTCCCTTCTCCTTCCCTCAAAAGATAAATCACATTTCTACAAACCTTTAAGGTTTACAAAATGTTTTCCTAACAACAACAAGTATAGTATAAGGGGGGAGGGAATAAGCATTTATATAGCATCTACTATGTACCAGGTGGGTTACAAATATTATCTCATTTGATTACCATTTTACATTTAAGGAAACTGAGGCAAGGAGAGGTTAAATGACATACCCAGGGTGTCATTTGATCCTCACAACAATCCTGGGAAGTAGATGCTCTTATTATTCTCATTTTACAGGTGAAGAAACTGAGGCAGGCAGAGGTTAAATGACTTGCCCAGGGTCATACAGCTAGTAAGTGCTAAAGGTGGAATTTGAACTCAGGTCTTCCTGACTCCAAACCTCTCACTCTAACCACTATGCTACCAACTGCCTCTAAGTGTCCTGGTCTAAGTGTCTTTATCCTTATCTGACAGCATTCCAGTTAAGTAATTAGACCCCAGTCACATCCATAGCAAGTGTGAAAGCCAAGACTTGAACTCCAATGTCCCGACTTCGGGTTCAATGTCCATTCCATTACAAGCCACTGTCTCGGACTCTGCTATCATGGGCCTTCCTGTTCAGTTGGAGAGATAATAACACTAACAAGACCTGATGTTTCCGGAAGTCCCTCTTCTTCCACTGGGCTATATGCATATATTTTGAGGGAGTGGATGACAGACAAGGGATGATTAAGTGAAACCAAGTGTGTTTACCCCATACCCTAGCATAGAAGGTGATGGCTTCCCAATATGGGAAATAAACCTCTGAGTCTGATGATCTCTAAGGTCTTTAAAGTGGGAAGAACTCTAGATGTGAAACCAGAGTGAGCACTGCCCCGCTACCAATTATATCTGTGTGATTTTTTTTTTTTTTTTGGTGAGGCAATTGGGGTTAAAGTGACTTGCCCAGGGTCACACAGCTAGTAAGTGTTAAGTGTGTGAGGCCGGATTTGAACTCAGGTCCTCCTGAATCCAGGGCTGGTGCTCTATCCACTGCACCACCTAGCTGCCCTAACATCTGTGTGATCTTAAGGAAGGCATGTTGTTTGTGACACAGGATCACAAATTTAGGACCAGGAAGGATATCAGATGCCATCTAGTCCAATCTCCTCATTTTACAGGTGAGGTGACTGAGAGCCTGAAAAGGATAAGCGACTCACCTAAGGTCACAAGGAAAGCATCTGAGGTGGATTATGGGCCCAGGTCCTTGGTGCTCTTTCCCCTGTACCCCATTTCTTTAGCTTTCTGGGCTTCAATTTTCTCATCTATAAAATGAGGAAGTTTGACCAGAGGATTCTTGAGGTTCTCTCCAGTTCTAAGTACTGCGATTCTGGGGTCAAAGGTAGCTCAGAGAAGGTACAAATAGTTCCCTTCTGGCTGGGGGTGGGGAAGAATTTCTATCCTCCCTGCCTGTCACCAATGTCATCCCTCCTGTGTGCTCCCAGACCCAGAGGTACGCTCAAGGATTCTCCTTACTCACCGGGATTTGGAAAGAGGGTCCGGTCCAGGTGGGCCCCGATTCCTCCTAGGGGAACTGGGAGAAAGGACAGGAGTGAGTCACCCTTGAAAGCTCATCGGAAAACAACCAATCAGAGGAAGAAGAAAAGAAGCTTTCCAATACTTCCGGGAGGCCTGGGGATCCAGGGGGACCCAGGACAGGGGCAGCAGGGAAGTGAAAGGCAGCAAAGCAACAGGTGGTTAGAAGTGGGCAGGAAGGAAGGGAGGGAAGGTCTGGCCTGGGGAGTCAGGGCTGCTCTCGAATCATGAGGAGTGGGAGTGGAGAGGAGATGGGATGGGGGTGGGGGGTAAGAGGCTGAGGGCAATTGAAGCACTGGGGAGAAAGGACCAAGGCAGAGGTGGGCACCTAGTCCCCCCCCCCCCATAGAGAGCTAGGTGAGGACAGAGAGACAAGACACTTGAGGACAGGGGCCAGTGTCTGAAGCCCAGCTGGTTACTGGAAGGGGCAGGGGCTCAGAACCTTACCTAGGAGGAGGAAGAGGAAGAAGGCAGGGAACATCCTGGCTCGTCTGAAGGGGGTCATGTCAATACTCTTCGGGGTGGCCCTCAGGGTCTGTCCTGCCCCCCGGGGCAGCCTCCCTGCCTGGGCCCCATCGCCTCCACTGAGTGGCCTTTGGTCTGGATGCCAGGGCTGGGGGCGGGGAGGTGGTGCCCGCAGGAGAAGCAGGAGCAGCAGCAGCCGGGGCGGTGCCTCTGGCCAACTTCAGAGTTGTTTTCCCCGGGAGCTTCCTCCTGGGGCCGGCTCCGGAAGCTGGCAGTCTTGGGGTGGCTGGGGGGGAAGGGGGTGCCGCACCGCGGGGGCTCCTCTGCTGCCCAGGGGCTGGGTGGGACTGGGTGAGGGAAGTGGGCACAGGGTGCCCCCTACTCAGGCCAGCCGGCTCCTTCCCAGTGCTCGCTCAGGGCCACTTCCTCTTGTGGTCAAACTTTGTCTGTCAGTCGGATGGGGCCTTTCCTTCTCTCTCAACTTTGCTGGTCCTGGCTCCCACTTCCTGCTGGGGAAGAAGGGGGGAGGGAGGAAAGGAGCGGGGAGAGGTGACTGCCCCCAACTTTCCCAGCCCTCTTGCGCACCCTCGGTCCCCCCAGCTGTGGGTCCGGGAATGAGGGGGAGGAGAGGAGGGGGGAGTGACGTCAACTTGGCCCCATCTCCTGCCAATCACCTCGCTGGGCTCCTCCCCTCTGTCCTCATTAACCTCTTCCCTGCTTCGCCCGGACTTCCCTAACAGCAGGAGCAGAGGGGACCCCACCCCACCCCCTCCCAACCACCCCTGAGTCTGGCCCTTTAAATGCTTCTCCATTGGACCTTTACCCTTCCTTTCTGGGCAGCCTTTAACTCATTCCCTGTTATATATTTAACTCTCAAGTACACCTCCGCCCCCTTTGCGCTTAGAATTCTAGGATGCAGGTGCCACAGTCAGTAAGTAAACATTTATTAAGCACCGACAGTATGCCAAGAACGGTGCTAAGTGTTAGGCTTACACTAAGCTCATATTTATAAAGCTAAAAGGGATCTTAAAAATCTTCTAATCCATCCCCTTCGTTGTACAGATGAGGAAACTGAGGCTAAGTTAAATGATAACATTACTGCCAGGTGGCTCAGTAGATAGAGCATTGAACCTGCAATCCGGAAGACCACGGTTTAAAACTAGCCATGCGACACCTGGAAAAGTCACTTAACACCTCTCCTCAGTTTCACTATCTGTAAAATGGGGACATTAATAGAACCCACGTCGCAGGTGTTGCTGAGGGGATCAAGTGAGGTAGGATAAACTGAGTGCTTTGCAAACCGTTGCAGGATGTTAATGCTCATTATTAAATAACAGCCAGGATTAGAACCCAGTTCATCTGACTCCCCTTTTAGTGTTCTTTCCATAACGACTCGAACCATTTAAGGGAAGAAAGTTTAAAGCTTTTAGCGTCTTAATGCCTTTCAATGCATTTAGTGTCTTAGTGCTTGAGTCTCCTGTGCCAGGAAACCTGGCCTGGAAAGCCCTAGGAAGATATTCTAGCTCCATGTTTGAATCTTTCAGATGTAATGGCTTCCTGGCTTTAAATTTTTTATTTCCACTTGCCTCCGTCAACCTTACCCCCACCCCCACCTCCAGCCCTGCCCCATTGTATCTGCATCTTGAAGTCCGATGCAGATCCCCTCATGCGATTCATTCATTAAACATTTAGTTAGCACTATGCTAAGTGATATCCGACAAAGAGAGTTCTGGATGAGTTCTGATTCAAAAAAGTTTACAATCCAGTTCTACGTGAAGGTCACATACGCAAAGAGATTATGTAGAAAATATATGCTACATGAGAGAGTGTTGGACTCTGGCTGACTCTCTCTAGAAAGTACCTAATGAAAAATCTTGGACGTCAGAGCCTTAATAAATACCTCGCAGGGTGGGGGATGGGGGTGGGAGGCAATTTGCTTCCCGGATCCCTGCCCTTCTCCCAAGCCCCCCTAATGAATATCAGGCTGTACCTTAGCACAGTCCTACCCCTTTCACCATATAATGTGAAGTTAGAAGTGAACACAGTAGTTGTATGTGTATTGAGGATGTGAGATTCAGGTCATCTCACATCAGCTCAGGTCAAGAAATCTACAGGAAGATCCCCAAGCATGTTAGGCAGAACCATTATGGAAGATTTATAGGAGACCACAGACAAGACTTAGACACAAAATGAAAAGGCACGGATGGCTTGCAATCGGTATGTTTGTAGGGAATACTCATGTCTTTTTTTTTTTTTTAATGAGGCAGTTGGGGTTAAGCGACTTGCCTAGGGTCACACAGCTAGTGTTAAGTGTCTGAGGCAGGATTTGAACTCAGGTCCTCCTGACTCCAGGGCCAGTGCTCTATCCACTGCACCACCTAGCTGCCCTGGGAATACTCATGTCAATGAGATCACTGATGGATTGAAATATGGATGTTTTCATTTCCATGCAAACTTTTTTCTTTTGTTTTTCAGAGTTCTCTAGAATTGTTTTAGCTCTTGGGAAGGGCAGAGAATAGGCCTTCTAACATCTACTTGGTGTCTGGCACTATGCTAAGTGCTTTTTATAAATATTAACATATTTGATCCATACAACAATCCTGCAAGGTAGGTGCTGTTGTTATCCCTTTTTTGCAGTTGAGGAAACTGAGGATGAGTAGAGGTTATGTGATGTGCTCAGAGTCACATAGCTAATAAGTGTCTAAGGTTGGATTTGAATTCAGATGTTCCTGATTCCAGGCCCAGGGCTCTATCCCTTTTACTAATTGTTTCCTAAAGTGTAGAATGTAATCTCTTTGAGGACAGGATCTGTTCCTTTCTTTCTATTTCCAGGCCCCCCCCCCACCTCCGCGAAACTTAACAAATGTCTGATTGCATTACTGAATATATGCCCAGTGGTGTGCTGATAAAATGTTTAAGAACTGGTTCTCTGTTAAAAACATTTTTTAGGGGCAGCTAGGTGGCGCAGTGGATAGAGCACCGGCCCTGGAGTCAGGAGTACCTGAGTTCAAATATGACCTCAGACTCTTAACACTTACTAGCTGTGTGACCCTGGGCAAGTCACTTAACCCCAATTGCCTCACTTAAAAACAAAAACAAAACAAACCACATTTTTAAGTGTATGCATGTTTTAAGTTTAATCTGCATAATTACTATTTTCTCCATCACTTTCTTAAGTCTAAACAATCAATAAAATGATAAATCCAAACTCTGTTTGCAGATTTCTGAGGTATAAATGCTCACTCTGAAAATTTACAATTGGCTCAGCTGGTCTGAGCTGGCTCAAGTACCACTGCATATGTTAATGGATAAGTGCTTTTGGGAACATGTAGGCAGAATTCCTTCCCTCAAAAAGTCTGCAGCCCACTTGGGGAGGCAAGATATGTTAATTCCAAGGTTTATACATGCAATATAAGACAGTGGGAAAAATAAGATCTTGGACAAGGAGAAGAGGTTAGACCAGGATGATGTCTGTTACAGAAGCCCAGGGAAGAAAAAGTTTGAAGGAGACAGTGGTGGTCAACAGTGTCTGAAGTTGCTGCTGAAGTAAGGTCTAAAAATAATGAGAACTGAGAAAAGGCCCTTGGATTTGGCAAACAGGAAGTCATTGGTGACTTATGAGCAAGTGGTTTCAATAGTCTTGTGGGAACGGAAGCCAAATTCCGGTGGGGGGGGCGGGGAAGAAGAGGGAATGAATGATGAGAAAGTGAAGTCGGCCACTTTTTCGGGTTGTCTTGTAGAGAAAGGAGGAGACTTTGTTCTGCAGAGTCCCAGAAAGCAGAATTAGAAGCAATGATAGAAGTTGAGAGAGGCATATTTTTTAGGCTTGATATAAATAAAAAAATTCCCAGCAATGGGGAGATGGTAATATAACAGTGATTACCCTGGTCTGAAGGCCAGGTACATTTTCTACCTTCCCCAGGATTCTCTGGTACTTTAAGGGGTTTTCAGGGGATGTCCAGTTTCTCTGCCATCGGCTCCAGCCTCTACTGATTGTGTTCCTTCCATTTTAGGGGTCCTTTGCACCCTAGCTCCATTTAACAGTCAGATTAGCTTTTACAAAGGAATATTTACGTCAAAGGTATAGACAGAACAAACAGACAGACATTTTCCCCTGGACCCTGGAGCATAATGGCCCCTTGTCCCACCTCAGTCCCGAAGGAGAGGAAGGGAATTAGGGTTCATAGTTTAGCTCAGTATCTTACGTGGTGCAGTTCCATGAAGTCCCAAGTCCAAAGCCTCCCTCCGGCTCCAATCCTGGGAACTCTGTCTTCTCAAGGCTTTCCGATTCCTTCTGGGATGGCAGCAATATCCGGCCTGAAATAACCCTGTTTCCAAGGTTGCCAGGGTCTGAGTCCAGGTTTGAGGACTTCAACACCTGTAATTAGAACTGAAAAGTATAAATGAAACAGATGAGACCAAAAACCCAAGCCCGTTTCTCTGGGCTACAAGACCTAAAAGGTCTATAAGTTTCAGTTCGTAGTGCTTGTGTTATAGGTGAATGGGAGCTTCACCCCCTTTGCACCAGAGAGAAAGAGAGAAACAGACACAGAAAGACACAGAGACAGACAGACAGACACACACACACACACACACACACACACACACACAGAAAGAGAGAGAGAGAGAGACAGAAGACAGACAGACAGACAGACAGACAGACAGACAGACAGACAGACAGACAGACAGACAGACAGACAGACAAGAGGCTGTCCCAGCCTGGTGGTTTTAAAGATGAAACCTGTTCTGGTTACATAGCTAATGGAAAGAGGCTGTTCCCACCCAAGTGGTAGAAGAATGCAGAATGTCTTCTCCCAGAAGCTGTTTTCTGGCATGTGGGACCTCCATATTAGGTGATCTGGGTACAATGAAAGTCCTGTTTACAGTAGGTTCCCACCCCGCTCTGGTTTTCAAGTAAAAGTGATCATTTGTCAGATATAATGTTGAGGAGAATCTTGGTCACAGATGAGTTGGAGAGAAATAAGGCAGCAGAAATAGAGGAGACAGCAGTATTCAGTGAATGTTTCTCATCCATTCAATAAAAATTTACTGGGGCACCATGCTGGAGAGGTAGGAAATGATTGGGGAGAAGAGATGAAAGGAGATACAAAAATATAAATAAATAAAACATTGTACCTGTCCAAAGATGAATAAGACATTGTCCTAGCCCTTAAAGAATTTATAATAATTTGTTATGTCACTTATAGAGTCCTTTATGTTTTGCAAAGCACTTTAAATATATTATCTCATTTATTGTAACAAATAAACACAATTTAAAGTAGGTGTTGATGCATTCATAAGAGATTCCAAAGAAAAAGCTATGTGAGGCTGTTGGGTCTTTTTCCCAAGGAGATCATAGAAAAGGGAAAAGGACCCACATGTTCAAAAATATTTATAGCTGATCTTTTTGTGGTGGCAAGGAATTGGAAATTGAGGGGTTGCCCATCAGTTGGGGAATGGTTGAACAAGTTGTGGTATATGAATGTAATGGAATTCTATTGTGCTGTGAGAAACCTGGAAGGACTTGCATGAATTGATGATGAGTGAGATGAGCAGAACCAGAAGAACATTATACACAGTATCATCAACATTGTGTGTTGATCAACTGTGATGGACTGTATTCTTCTCACCAATACAATGGTACAAGAGAGTTTCAGGAGACTCATGATGGAAAAGGCTCTCCAAATCCAGAAAAAAACAAGCAAAACACCTATGGAATATGGATGCTTGATTGAACCATACTATTTCTTTTTTTTTTTTACTTATTACATGCTTTCTTCATTTAATATTTCCACTACATCACTGTGAGAAAGAATTATAAATAATCCATATCTTTGGGGACCCATGACCTCCCCTTATTCTTTTTTTTTTTAATGTATGAGGTATTTTATTTTTTCCATTACATGTAAAGATAGTTCTCAACTTTTGTTTATACAAGCTTTACAATTTCAGATTTTTCTCCCTCCCTCCCCTCCCTCCCCCCTCCCCTAGACAGCAGGTAATCTGATATAGGTTATATCTACATATCTCTATACATATACATATAGATATATATATACACACACACATATATATAAATACACATAATAACATTAATCCTATTTCTGCATTAATCCTGTTACAAGAGAAAGAATCAGAGCAGTGATGCAAAACCTCAAAATAGAAAAAACAAAAAAAACAACAGCACCCAAAACAAAAGAAATAATATGGTTCAATCAGCATCTATACTCCACAGTTCTTTCTTTCTTTTTTTTTTCTTGGATTTGGAGATCCTCTTCTATCATGAGTTCCCTGGAACTCTTCTGTACCATTGCATTGGTGAGAAGAATATAGTCCATCACAGTAGGTCAACACTCAATGTTGATGATACTGTGTACAATGTTCTTCTGGTTCTGCTCATCTCACTCATCATCAGCTCACACAAGACTCTCCAGGTCTCTCTGAACTCTTCCTGCTCATCATTTCTTACAGCACAATAGTATTCCATTGTATTCATATACCACAACTTGTCCAGCCATTCCCCAATTGATGGGCACCCCCTCAACTTCCAATTCCTTGCTACCACATAAAGAGCAGCTATAAATATTTTTGTACATGTGGGTCCCTTTCCCCCTTCCATGATTTCTTTGGGCAAAAGACCTAAAAGTGGGATTGCTGGGTCAAAGGGTATGCACAGCTTTATCACCCTTTGGGCATAATTCCAAATTGCTCTCCAGAATGGTTGGATCAGCTCACAGCTCCACCAACAATGCATTAGTGTTCCAATTTTCCCACAGCCTCTCCAACATTTATTATCTTCCTTTTTTGTCATTTTAGCCAATCTGATAGGTGTCAGGTGGTACCTCAGAGTTGTTTTAATTTGCATTTCTCTAATCATTAGAGATTTAGAGCATTTTTTCATATGGGAATAGATAGCTTTGGTTTCTTCATCAGAAAACTGCCTGTTCATATCCTTTGACCATTTCTCAATTGGGGAATGACTTGGATTCTTATAAATTTGATTTAATTCCCTATATATTTTAGAGATGAGGCCTTTATCAGAAGCACTGGCCTCAAAAATTGTTTCCCAGCTTTCTGCCTCCCTTCCAATTTTGGATGCATTGCTTCTGTTTGTACAAAAAATTTTTAATTTAATATAATCAAAATCATCCATTTTGCATTTTATAATATACTCTATCTCTTGTTTGGTCAAAAACTGTTTTCCTTTCCAAAGATCTGATAGGTACACTATTCCTTTCTCTCCTAATTTACCTATGGTATCACCTCTTATGTCTAAATCATGTATCCATTTTGACCTTATTTTAGTATAAGGTGTAAGATGTTGGTCTATGCCTAATTTCTGCCATATTATCTTCCAGTTTTCCCAGCAGTTTTTGTCAAATACTGAGTTCCTATCCCAGAAGCTGGAGTCTTTGGGTTTATCAAACACTACATTACTAGTGTCATTTACTACTGCATTTCCTGAGCCTAGCCTATTCCATTGATCTACCACTCTATTTTTTAGCCAGTACCAGATAGTTTTGATGACTGCCGCTTTATAGTAAAGCTCCAGGTTTGGTACCGCTAACCCACCTTCCTGTGAATTTTTTTTCATTATTTCCCTGGATATTCTTGATTTTTTGTTTTTCCAGATGAATTTTGTTATTTTTGTTATTATTTTTTCTAGCTGTATAAAATAATTTTTAGGTAGTCTGATTGGTATGGCACTGAATTAATTAATTTAGGCAGTATTGTCATTTTTACTATATTAGCTCTGCCTATCCATGAGCAATTGATATCTTTCCAATTATTTAGATCTGATTTGATTTGTGTGAAGTGTGTTTGGTAGTTGTGTTCATAGAGTTCCTGGGTTTGTCTTGGCAAGTAGACTCCCAAGTATTCATACTATTTCTTTTGTTTTTCATGCTGTTGTTTTTCTATTTTAAGGCTTTTCCTTATTGCTCTGATTCTTCTCTTATAGCATGACTGATGCAGAAATATGTTTAATGTTGTTATGTATGTGTATTGTGTATATATATGTATATGTGTATATATGTGCGTGTATATATGTGTATATATATATATATAACCTATATCGAATTGCCTGTTGTCTGGGGGAGGGGGAAAGGAGGAGAGGGAGGGAGAAAAATTTGAAATTAGAAATCTTATGTAAACAAATGCTGGAAGCTATCTCTACATGTAATGGAAAAAAATAAAATACTTTTATTAAAAAAAGAAAAGCTATGTGAGGGGCAGCTAGGTGGTGCAATGCACTGGCCCTGAATTCAGGAGGACCTGAGTTCAAATCCAGATTCAGACACTTGATACTTACTAGTTGTTTTATCCTGGGCAAGTCATTTAACCCTCATTAGCCAGCAAAAAAAAAATAGAGAGAGAGAGAGACAGAGAGAGAGGTAATCTTTTTTCTTTTTGCTGATTTCCAAAGTATAAATTTTCACACCGGAAAATTTAACAATCAACTCTTGACAGCTGACTTGAGCTGTTTCCAGCACACCTCTGTCTACAACTTTGTATGATGGAAAGTCAGCAGGTCTTGAGGGGGGGGGGTCAAGAAGACTTGGGTACAAGTTTCAACAAGTAGAGATGGATGGGGAGAGGATTCCTGGCACAGAAAATGGTGTGGATTGACTCTTTGTTTTGGTAAGGGATCTTGCTTTGGACCTGTGATCCCACCAAGGTGAGGAACTCTTTGTGAAGGAACTCCTTCAATTAAATATAGGCAACTTTTCTGCAATGTATAGTCATAGATTGGTCTCTAACCTTAAGTGAATTGGTGAGGGGGCAGGGGAAAGGCAATGCTCCAAGTACATAGCTAATGTGTGTCAAATTTGTATGAAACTTGTACCTGGGTCTTTTTGACCCCTAGGCAAGACTAGCTGACTGTCCATTATGTCATGCTTGTTGTTGTTATTGTCGTTTAGGTGATTAGTCATGTATTTGGGATTCTCCTGGCAAAGATACTGGAGTGGTTTGCCATTTCCCTCTCCAGCTCATTTTACATATGAGGAAACTGAGGCAAAGTTAAGTGACTTGTCTAAGATCAACAGCTAGTAAGTGACTGAGGCCTGTTTTCTCAGGTCCTCCCAAGTTCAGGGCCAGTGTTCTATCTACTTCATCACCTAGCTGCCCCTAGGAAAGTATAAGGCATGTTTGAGGAATGGTGTATAATCTGATTTGACTATAACACAGGGATGTTCAAAGTAGAGAGTTATGAAATAAGGCTAAAAAAAAATAAGGCCCGGGTCAAATAGTAGATTATGTTGAGCCTTGAAGCTAAGGAGTTTGAAATTATAGTTTGGATGATGGGGAGCTTTCCAAGGATTTTGAGGATAGGAGGGATGGAGTCGAAGTTGTGCCTTAGGAAAATTACTCTGGTATCAGTATGCAGGAATGAATTGGAGGTGAGAGACTAGAGGCAGGGAGTTCAATTCTTGGGGAGGGTTTGGGTGGGGTATCTCAATAATCTAGGGAAGAGTTAATGAGGATCTGATCAAAGGCGGTGATGGGGAATGGAAAAGAGATGACTGATGAGTGTGACATAACATCAACAGGGCTTTGAAATTTATTGGATGGGGGTGGTGAGGAAGAGGGAGGAGTTGGAGATGACTCAGGTTTCAAGCCTAGGTGACTAGTACAATCAACAGATATAGGGAAGCCAGGTAGAAGAACTGGTTTGGGGGGGTGGAGGCAGGGGAAGGAAGATGATGCTTTCAAGAGATGGGAGAGGGGCAGCTAGGTGGCGCAGTGGATAAAGCACTGGCCCTGGATTCAGGAGTACCTGAGTTCAAATCCAGCCTCAGACACTTGACACTTACTAACTGTGTGACCCTGGGCAAGTCACTTAACCCCCATTGCCCCACAAAAAAAAAATAATAAGAGATGGGAGAGACCATGTATGAAGGAAGAGAGGGACTGAAGATGCTGGGGGAAGAGAAGGTGTCATGGGGCGCAGAGCACCCCAGAATTTCTCTGGGGCACACCGAGGAATCTTCTCCTTGAGAAACTAAACCAGAGGACAGATAACGCCTAGAGGAACCAAATCGGACTGAGCTAGCTTGGGATTCCTACCCTTCATTCTGGTCTCCCTTATCCTGGGGAGATAAGTTTGGGTGTGGCTTCGGCCTTTGTGTCCTGAAGAGGGATCCATAGCCATCCCTCACCCAATTCCTTTAGTCACTACCAGTGGGGGATGGTCCTCCACTGCTCACCCAATTCCCCCAGCTACCACCAGTAGGGGATGGTCCTTTCTCACTAAAGGAATTTTTCACGGGCAGATGGTCCACCCCCATCAGTCCTCTATAAAAGTACCTTCCGGTCTCCTGTTCGAGGAGATTTGGTACCTCTGAGCCATGTGCTTTATGCCAAATCTCCCCATGAAAAGTCTAAGGATTTCTTTCATGGTTTCCCTCCCCCCACCCTTCCCTTCCCTTGCTCCTAAATAAACTATCACCTTGTTCTAACTATGTTTTGTGTGCAAGAGGGTGTAATTCTTTAAAGAGGAATTCCCAAGAACCCCAACCCCAACCCGTACCCCATTTCCCACTATATCAAAGGGATAATTGTAAAGGCAAGTTTCTTCTGGAGTCAGGAAGGGTGGGATCAAGAGCACAAGTAGAAAGGGTAGCTTTATTTGTTTGTTTTAGAAGCTAGTTTTATTGATTATCTTTTGTTTTTACATCACCTGCATTCCCACTGTATCCCTGTAGCTAGGTGGCTCAGTGGATAGAGCACTAGCCTTAAAGTTGGGAGGTCCTGAGTTCAAATGTCACTTCAGACACTTACTAGTTATGTGACCCTGGGCAAAGTCACAACCCCAATTGCCTTAAAACAACTGGGGCCATCTCCAGTTGTCCTGATGTACATCTTGTCACTGGACCTAGATGACTCTGGAGCAAAGAGTGAGGTTGGTGACCTCCCTCACTTAAATCCAATTCAGTGCAAATCATGATATCACTCCTGATGTCATGGTCCTCTTTGAGAACTAAGGACAAAACACAATCCCTCCCCCCAAAAAGCCCTTATAATAAAAAATAAATGGGGCGGCTAGGTGGCGCAGTGGATAAAGCACCGGCCTTGGATTCAGGAGTACCTGAGTTCAAATCCGGCCTCAGACACTTGACTTACTAGCTGTGTGACCCTGGGCAAGTCACTTAACCCCCATTGCCCAGCAAAAAAAAAAAAAAAAATGAAAAAACCCTGGAAGGAATGGAAAAAAGTTACACAAAATTAACCAACATACCAAAAATGCCTGACATTACATGCAATATTTGGCATCCATGCCAGCTACCTTACGTTTCTGTAAATGAGTGGGAAGGGAGCTATCATCTCATATCTCTTCTTTGGGGACAAACCCAGTCATTATAATTTCTTACCATCCACTTTAAATTATTTTGTTGTTCTTTACATTTATATGATTGCAGTCACTGTGTATGTTGTTTTCCTGGTTCTTCTTTATTTTGCATCAGTTCATATAAGTCATTCCATGCTTTTCTATGGGCAGTTAGGTGGTCCAGTGGATAGAGTGTTAGGCCTAGAATCAGGAAGATCTGAGTTCAAATCCAGCCTCAGACACTTACTTGCTCTGTGATCTTGTGCAAATCACTTAACCCTGTTTGCCTTATTTTTCACATCTGTAAAATGAGCTAGAGAAGGAAATGGCAAATCACTCTAGTATCTTTGCTAAGAAAACCCCAAATGGGGTCAGGAAGATTTGAATGAGAACTGAAAAAGACACAACATCAAGAACTCTGTGGGAAGAATAAAAGAATACAAACAAGCAAAGGAGATGAATGGAGGCATAGGTATCTATTTCCAATTTCACTTTGTTAAATAAACTATGTGATGATAGTATTTGAAGTCTCCCAGTCCATAGATTCAAAGGAGGGAGGACATGTAACAGTAAAAGGTTATGTATGCCTATTTTATATACCTATATACCTGGGTTGTGTAAAAATTTCTTAGGTGAAAACAGGTTGCAAGTAGAAAAAGTTAAAAAAGTCCTGGTCTAACCAATAAATCAAAAATTGAAAAAGAAAGATTGAGGTTCAACTGTAAAGGAGAAGAGAAGTAGATGAAGGAACCCATATAATTTTCTCAATAAAAGAGGATTTAGTACATATCCTGAGACTGGAGTCAGAGAGGAGATACTATTGGAGCTTAGTACTAGAAAATCACAGAGAAATCTAGTAAAGTCCTTGAAGCTAGGCAAGAAAAAAGAGTGACTGGGGCAGCTAGGTGGCACAGTGGATAGAGCACCGGCCCTGGAGTCAGGAGTACCTGAGTTCAAATCTGGCCTCAGACACTTAACACTTACTAGCTGTGTGACCCTGGGCAAGTCACTTAACCCCAATTGCCTCACTAAAAAAAAAAAAAAAAAGAGTGACTAAATAACCCTTGGACACAGAGATGCTACTTTCTGAAACAAAGGGCCTGGGATAAAAAGGTAATATGAGAACATTTGAATTTAGAAGATAGCAATTTCCTCAGTACCTAGCACAGTATGTTCCACATAGAAAGAGTGTGATCCCTGTAGTCCTCCATGTCCCCTTCTTTGGGGACCCATTGGGTCATGTGGCTTGAGTACTCCTTTCCTTTAGGCCTACAGAAAGGGATCATATCACAGTCATCTTGGGTGCATCAAGAAAGAGAATGTGGGACGTCAACGTCATCTCATGTGTCTATATGACTTCAAGAAAGAGATAAATGATCTGATATCAGATAGCATTCTATTTGAGCCATCTGCTGGTCATTCTGGTGGTGTCTTTGGCATATGAGTGGAACACTGTTCCTGACACTGGTTCCCAGAGGGTACTCGGCCGACAGACAATTAGATGGATCCTCCCAACCCCCACCTCCAAGAAGTGGATGGTTGTCATTGACATTGTCTGAAGTCATAAAATTAAAAAGAATTACAAGAAAAAGTCCATTGGTTTGATAAGAAGGAAATCCTTTAAAGAAAGCAGTTTCAGTAGTCCAGTGGGAAAGGAAATCAGACTGTAGGAAAGTTAAAGAGGAAATGGATGGTGAGAAAGTAAAGGGAGCCTCTTCATGTTTTCATTTGGAACAAGCATCAGATTCATTCTGTGGTGATGCTGCTTCTGCACAGAATCAATCTAGGGGATATTATTCAATGTATCAGATTCTGAGATCTCTGGGGTCTTCACAGATTATAAGCACCACCCCATCTGCCAGGACTCTCTTTTCTCCCTTGCATTTACAGACTCAGAAACTTCAAATACTGTCATCAGAGTTTATTTTTAAAAATTTTATATATATTTACAATTATAGTAAGACAGTTTTTAACATTCACTTTTAGAAAATTGTAAGTTCCAAATTTTCACCCTCCCTTCCTCTGAGACCATAAGCAATTTGATATAGCTTATATATGTCCACTCATGTAAAATATATTTCCATATTAGTCATGTCATCACATAATTTATTAAATCAAGTGAAATTGGAAATAGATATCACAGACCTCCAGCCATCTCCTTTGATTTTTTTATTTACATTTTCCCTTAATATCTTGTATTTTGACATCACCTTCATTTCTAAATATATTATTTTCCACTTCCCTACCTAGAGGAAAGGCAGCGGGGAGAAGGCAGTTTAGTAAAACTAACACATGAATTGAGTTGATAGTCTATAGAACAATGTTCTATATCTGCGTTCTGCAAAGAAGAGAAAGATTATTTTTTCATCTCTTCTTCAGGGCCAAGCATGGTCATTATAAAAATGTCTTTGTTGTTGGGTTGTTTTTTGTTCTTTCCATTGTTATGATGATTGTATGGACCACCTGGATTTGATGGAGCTGCCTTATTATCCAAAAGGATTTTATGAAACCCTGCATTAATAGGAGCAAAATGCCCTTTGAACTTCAAATTGAACCCAGACAGCTAGCAGATAAGTCCCTATCTGCTGACTTCTTTCCCCAGGATAGTAAATCCCTATCTTGTAAAAACATCTGGGCATCCTCCTTCTTACCAAACCCTTTTTAGGAATCATATAATCTTATCATAGTGTTTCTGTTAAATCGAACTATCAAACTGAGTGATATTTCCTACGTACTTGTTATAACTGAAATTGTTAAACTGATTTGCATTTAGTCCATTCTTATCATAGTATTTGCTTTTAGGTTGATTTGTATCTGCTGCTGAAGTTAGGGAGCAAAGAAACCTCAGAAAGAGGGTCTTTGAGCTCCTTCTTTGGAAGGGGTCTCTGCATGATTCATGCCCGCTTGTTATTGGGACAAATAAACTGGTACTATATCTTCCCTGTCTGTCTTTGATCTAGTTTTTCCTGTAGTAGATATGAAAATAATTTCTCTGATCTGTTTTTTTTTCTGTAGGAGACAGGCATAAGAACAAAAATTGACACCATTTATGTTTTTGTAGTCGTTAAGCATATTGTTTTCCTGATGTTGCTTATTTGGTTTTGCCTGGGCCATCTTCTAAACCTCCTCCTGCCTGACCTTCCAAACCTTCAGGGATGACCGGCAGGGGTAAATTATGGACCCCTTCCCCCTAAATAATTCTCATGGAAATAAGGGAAGGTGACCTGTTGAACTGAGCCTGGCTCAGGATCAGTGACTCTAACTGGGAAATTGGGCAGAAGAAAATGAGAGAAATTATTTTCCCTCCCCATGGCACCAGCCTAATGGAAGTCACAGCAAGGGACTAGAGATCCTTCATCTCAGTGGCTCTTTGTCTGCTTTACCATCTAGGCTGCCTCTTTAGTACTAGTGTCCTGGCTCTGGTCTATCTGTATCTTTTTTTTTTTTTTGGTGGGGTAATGAGGGTTAAGTGACTTGCCCAAGGTCACACAGCTAGTAAGTGTCAAGTGTCTGAGGTCAGATTTGAACTCAGGTCCTTCTGAATCCAGGGCTGGTGCTTTATCCACTGTGCCACCTAGCTGCCCCCGATCTATCTGTTATGGGCCTAGCTAGCATACCCCAGAAGTTTTCTGGGGTACATCAAAGAACCTTCTCCTTGAGAAACTAAACCAAAGGACAGACACACCTAACCAGTCTCCCTCACCCCTCAAGGAGATGGGATTGGGTGTGGCTGCTGCCTTTATGGCATGAGGAGCAGAGAGGTCTTGAGAAATCCAGAGCCACCCCTCACCCAACTTCCCCCAGCCACCACCAGTGGGGGGATGGTCCTCCCCCAATAGGGGAACTTTCCACAGTCAGACGATCACCTCATCGAACCACCATTGGACCTCTATAAAAGTATCTGCCTGTCTCCTGCTTGAGGAGATAGATATCTCAGAGTCATGCCTCTGTGCTATGCCTTCTCCCCATGAGAAGAAGTCCAAGGATTTCTCTCTTGATTTCCTTTCCCTAGCACCCTAAATAAACTATTATTCTATTCTCATTGGATTTGTGTGCAAGAGGGTGTAATTCTTTAAAGAAGAATTCCTAAGGACCCCTAGCCCTATCCCAAACCCCTATCCCCAAACCCCCACCTATTTCCCCATAGCATATCCATGGAAGACCAGAAGACCCAAACCAAGAGCAATGGTCACTTTTATCCAGTTGTCCAAATGGTAATCAGGAAATCTAACTCTCAAGTGCAGCAGAAGTGTCTGAACTCAGACCCATGACCTTCTTTGTTTTATCACATGGCTATCTGCCCTTTATGAGCTCTCTCTCTCAGACATCAGGAAAGGGAAGTCATCTTTTGTGTATTAAGAAAGAGCTGAATGTGGAAATAAGTTTAATGTGATTGTATATCTATACAATCTATGTGATTGCTTGCTATCTTGGGGAAGGGGGAGGGAAGAGAAGGAGGGAGAAAAATTTGGAACTCAAAATCTTATAAAAATGAATGTTGAAAACTATCTTTATGTATAACTGGAAAAAAATAAAATACTACTAAGGAAAATAAAATAATATAAATAAGCCAGTACTGGGCGGGGGGGGGGGCGGGGGGGGGGAGTCAGCTGGCATTGGGACAGGGATTACATGTGTTTGCCAGGATCAATCATTAAAAACCACTTTGCCATTCTCTCTCTCTTTCTCTTTCTCTCTCTCTCTCCTCCTCTCCCTCTCCCTGAACTGTTGTCATCCTGGGCCCAGAGGATAATAACATTTACAGAAGATAAGAGGGCAAGGTGTGGGCACAGGCTATTGGAGACTAATAAATAAAAGGCGTCCCAAAAGTCTTAATATAGTCATACTTTGGGGACACACTATATTTACAAAAACATCTTCTGCTGCCATGCTTTTGCCTGAACAGTTCCAGATACTTGGAATGTACTCTCCCTTCATTTCTTTCAGGATTTTTATCAGGTGCCATCTTCTCCATTAAGTCTTTCTTCCCAGATGCCTCTGGCTGGTAGTGTTCCTCCCCACCACCACCCCAAATGACTATGTATTTATTTGTACCTTGAAGGCAGGGATTTTTTTTTTCATCCCTTATTTCTTGTCCGGGACAGTGCCATGGACATAGTAAATAGGTAAACATGAATTCTCCAGGCTACTGGAAGGAAATATCCCAGTTTCTTTCTGGGAAGTGAGTGTGTGTGTGTGTGTGTGTGTGTGTGTGTGTGTGTGTGTGTGTGTGTGTGTGTGTGCCGTGTCACTGGACCCTAAGTCCTAGCTGCACTCTGGGATTTGATGAACCTCACTCAGGTTGGGTTTGCCTCCTATCACCATCTTCAGAGGCCCCTTTCTGGGGACAGTGAAGAATCAGGCTGGATCCTCCTCTCCTCAGTGCCCTTCCTCACCCTTTCCACTCCCTCCCTGAGTCTACCTCCAAAGGACTGCGCCCACAATGGGCCAGGGCGGGCAGGAAACTGACTTTTTCCCTTCCTGCCACTGAGGGGCTAAGAAAAGCCTGTCTCGACCCCTAGCCCCACCCCTTTAAGTACAGGTGTCTGGCTGGAGTGGAAAAAGGAGAAAGGGAAACAGGGTGGCAATAAGGGCTGGGGAGCTCAGGGGAGGGAGCTGCTCTCCTAGCCACCTCACATTCGCTGGGCATGACTCCCTTTCCCCACACCCATCACCAGGGGGTGCTGCTATCTCACAGACTTCGAGAAAACTTTGGCTTACTGAAGACTAAGGCTGGCCCCTGAGCCAGCTCCTCTCCTTCCATCTATAGCCCTCCTGCTTCTCCCGTGATCTCTCTGGGGATGGTATGGGAGGGAAGGAGGTGAAGGTATTGGCAGAATTAGATGATGTAATATATATGGAAGGGTTTTAAAACATGACATAATTGTGAGCTACTATAATTACTATGGGGGTATGCCGATGGACCCTAGGGAGTATTTGGGGAATCGTGGTGGCAAATACTCATAATTCACGGTTACATAGCACATTAAGGTTTGCAGGTTCATTCAGAAATCAAGGTTTGCAAAGAACTGCTTTTCACAACCCGAGGGCAAGTGTCATCTTCATTTTATAGATGAGGAAACTGAGGCTCAGCTAAGCTAAAGTGACTTGTGTTAAAAAGTGTTGGAGCTTAGGATCAAACTGGGCTCTTATCACTCCAAGACCAGCTGCTCTTTCCAGTAGGGCCTGGGGGTGGAATTGAGCTGCCTCTTGTCTCCAGCCCACCCTAATTCCCCACCTCCCCCATCCTCAGGCTCTCGGTCCTACACAGAAATTGGAACTATTCAAACAGAGTCCAATCAGTTTTTCCTGGCTGGGTCAGCCCAACCTAATGGAGCTGGAAGATGTTATGGAAAAGGAGGAGGGGGGTGTGAACTTATAAATGGCTTTTTCAGTAGTTGAGATTGGGACTAATGGACATACAAAGGTCATACGTTCCTTGTGGTCAGGAATATTTGTTCTTGGCCTTCTGAATCTCCACAATACTTGTCACAGTATTGGCTATATAGTACACAAGCAGTAAATACTTACTGACTGATGCTAAACTCATCAGTTCTTCACCCCTAATTGTGCCCCCAAATCCCACAATAAAACAAAACCTGCCTCCCTAACATCCTTGTTTCTATTGGGGAGGGGGTCTCGCCGTGTTCCCTGTCAATCAGAGTTCTAAATTTCAGAGTCATCTTTGCTTCCTCCTTCTCCCATCCAAATTCCAATCTGTTGCTGAGTCTTGTTGATTCTATAACATTGTTTGAATAAAGCCACCAATTGATCAACAAGCATTTAAGTACCTAATAGGCACCATAATAGGCTCTTGAGTATACAACAACAAAAATGAAATACTCTCCGCTCTCTAGGAACTTACATTCTATCAGGAGAGATGAAGTAGACTTCCCTATTACTGGGTTTTGGGGGGGGGGGGGTTGGTGAGGCAATGGGGTTAAGTGACTAGCCCAGGGCTAGTAAGTGTTAAGTGTCTGAGGCCAGATTTGAACTCAGGTCCTCCTGACTCCAGGGCTGGTACTCTATTCACTGTGCCACCTAGCTGCCCCCCCCCATTACTGTTGAAACTACCACCATCTTCCTAGTCACTCAGGTTTGCAACCTAGCTGGCATCCTCATTCTTCGCAATCTCTCACTCCCCATATCCAATCTGTTGCCAAGGCCTAGAGATTTCACCTTTGCAATATCTCTCCTTTGGTACTGCCACTGTCCTGGTGTTGGCCCTCATCTCAAGTCTGGCATATTGGCAATAGCGGGCTGGTTGCTCTGCTTGCCACAAGTCTCTCCTTGCTCCAATCCATCCTCTATTCAGCCACCAGAGTGTTTTTTCTAAAGTGCAGGTCCAACCATGTTCCTCTCCATCCTTCCCCTACTCCAAGTCCTTAC
Source organism: Dromiciops gliroides (assembly GCF_019393635.1). Classification (NCBI taxonomy): domain Eukaryota; kingdom Metazoa; phylum Chordata; class Mammalia; order Microbiotheria; family Microbiotheriidae; genus Dromiciops; species Dromiciops gliroides. Next base: position 176,547,492 of record NC_057862.1, read on the forward strand.
TCAAAGAACTTCAATGGCTCCCTATCGATCGATCCCAGGATCAAATACAAAATTCTCCCCTCCCCCTAACCCCCCCCCCAACCTTTCCATTCTTCTCATATCTTATACCTCAGTATGGTATTCTTTGATCCATTTGTGTTCCATGAGCAAGACAATAGATTTCCAGGAATTTTTACTTGCCTGGAATGCTCTTCCCCCTCATCTCCACCTTCTGGATTTTCTGGCTTCTTTCAAGCCCCAGCTAAAATCCCGTCTTCTACGGAAAGCCTCTCCCAAACCCTTTTCTTTTTTCGTGGGGCAATGAGGGTTAAGTGACTTGCCCAGGGTCACACAGCTAGTAAGCGTCAAGTGTCTGAGGTTGGATTTGAACTCAGGTGCTCCTGAATCCAGGGCCGGTTCTTTATCCACTGTGCCATCTAGCTGCCCCACAATCTTTTTTTAAAAAAAAAATTATTTTATTTTTTCTCAGTAAATACTCCTTTATTTAAAGTTTTGAGTTCCAAATTTTATCCTTCCTTTCCTCCCTCCCCTCTCCACTCTCTAAGGCAATAAGCAATCAGATATAGGTTATATATGAGCAATTATGTAAAACTTTGACACATTAGTCATTTTGTACAAGAAAACTTGAATAAAAGAAAAAATGAAAGAAAGTGAAAACTAGCATGCTTCAATCTGTGTTTAATCAATATCAGTTCTTTGGATGTGGATAATATGCTTCATCATTAGTCCTTTGGGATTGCCTTGGATCATTGTGTTGTTGAGAATAGTTGTCATTCACAGTTCTTCTATGTACAACTGTCCTCTTGGTTCTGCTCACTTCACTATACATCTGAGATCATCCTGCTTGTCATTTCTTTTTTGTTTGTTTGTTTGGTTTTTTTGCAGGGCAATGAGGCTTAAGTGACTTGCCCAGGATCACACAGCTAGTAAGTGTCAAGTGTCTGAGGTCGGATTTGAACTCAGGTCCTCCTGAATCCAGGGCCAGTGCTCTATCCACTGCGCCACCTAGCTGCCCCCTGCTTGTCATTTATTATAGCACAATATATTCCATCACCATCATATAACACAGGGAATTTACAATCTAATGGAGGAAACAACATAAAAATAAATGTAGGGGCAGTTAGGTGGCACAGTGGATAGAGCACTGGCCCTGGATTCAGGAGGACCTGAGTTCAAATCCGGCCTCAGACACTTAACACTTCCACTAGCTGTGTGACTCTGGGCAAGTCACTTAACCCCAATTGCCTCACCAAAAAAAAAATGTAGATAGATGATAGAAAGATAGATTGATAGAAGATAGAGGATAGAGGATAAATAATATCATGTATATATGATATAATGGATATGGAAGTGCTTAAAAACTACATAAATAGAGCTACTAGAATCACTATTGGCGTATACTGATGGACCCTGGCAATAACTAACAGAGTGAAGGCACTGGAATTAAGAGGGGTTGGGGAAGGTTTCCTGTAGAAGGTAGGATTTTAGTTAGGACCTAGAGGAAGCCAAAGAAGTTAGCAGAGGTCAGAGCTGAGGAGGGAGAACATTCCAGGCACGGGGGCCAGTGAGGCAATGCCCACACACTATATAGTTTTTTATCCTCTATATAGCTCATTTCTACAGGATTGTTTACATGTTCTTTCCCCTATTGCAAACTCCTCAAGGGCAGGGATTATCTTTTGCTTTTCTCTGTACCCTCAGCACTTAGTACAGTGCTTAGCATGTAGTGGTGCTTAATAAATGCTTGTTGATGGGGCAGCTAGGTGGCACAGTGGATAAAGCACCGGCCCTGGATTCAGGAGTACCTGAGTTCAAATCTGACCTCAGACACTTGACACTAGCTGTGTGACCCTGGGCAAGTCACTTAACCCCAATTGCCCCACCAAAAAAGAAAAAAAGAAAGAAAAAAAATAAATGCTTGTTGATTGACTGAGATGAATAGGTGTAAAATTCAGGCAAAATGAATACAAAGCAATTTGGAGGAGGAGGGGGCTATCAACTGTAGTGGCCAGGAAAGCCTTGATGCTTGAGTTGATTCAAAGGGAGTGTTTCAGGAATGAAAAATAGGCAGTACAAAGGCAAGGAGGCAGGAAATGGAGTTTCCTTGTGAGGAACAATAAGACCAGTTTGGCTGGAGTGCATGAAGAGAGGAGTAATAGGTAATGTCTTGAACCTATGAGCAATAGGGAGCCTCTAGAGTTTAGAGGGCAACTAGGTGGCCAAGTGGAGAGAGTGCCAGCCCGAAGTCAAGAAGACCCATCTTCCTGAGTTCAAATCTGGCCTCAGACACTCACTAGCTGTGTGACCCTGGGCAAGTCACTTCATCCTGTTTGCCTCAGTTTCCTCATCTGTAAAATGAGGTGGAAAAGAAGATGACAAACCACTCCAGTATCGTTGTCAAGAAAACCCCAAGTAGGGTCACGAAGAGTCGGACACGACTAAAAAAAAATACACCACACGACTGAATAATAACAACAAAAGGTTTTTTTAAGTAGTAGAGGGACACAGTGCTTTAGGAAAATGAGCTGTGTGGAGGAACGATCGGAGTTAAGAGATCCACCAGACAAGGAAACCAATTCTGAGACTATTGCAATAGTCCAGGTGAGAGGTAATCCTTTCATACTCACCCTTCTTCATCCCCCTTCTCACCTTTTACCTAGACCACTGTCACTTATTTTTCTGCCTACAGCTCTCTCCCTCTTCAGTCCTTCCTGCTCATGGCTGCTGGCTTAATCTTCCAATTTAATAAGGCACAGGTCTCATCATGCCACTAGCTGGCTCAAAACTCTTCAGTGACTTTGTATTACTTAGTTTTTTTAAGGCCCTCAAGATACTGGCTCCAATCTACCTTTCCAACCTTATTTCACATTATTCCCCTTCTTATATTCTCTCCCAGTCAAATTGAACCATAACTTGAATTTAGCACCCCATTTCCTGCCTTTGTTCATTTATTTGCTGGAGCTGTCTCCCTTGCCTAGAGAATGCTCCCTTCTCTTTACCTCTACTGTGAAGTCTTCCCTGATTCTCTTAAAGGTGTTTTCTTTCTCTTTAGATATTCTAGAGCCTTTGTCTGGATGTCTCTTTTACCCCATCACTCTCTAGTATGTTGTATATTGATTTGAGTATATTTCATATACTCTCCTCCGACAGTAGGATGTAAGCTTCCCCACTACCACCACTACCACCAATGTGGGTGAGGGAGTACTGGGAAGTCAAGAGGTGATAGGGATAGGATAGAAAGAAAAAGAAACAGAAAAAAAGAGGCGAAGCATCTTTTAAAATATGCATAGAAGGGGGCAGTTAGGTGGTGCAGTGGATAAAGCACTGGCCTTGGATTCAAGAGGACCTGAGTTCAAATCCAGCCTCAGACACTTGACACTTACTAGCTGTGTAACCCTGGGCAAGTCACTTAACCCTCATTGCCCAGCAAAAAACAAACAAACAAAATAAAACAAAAAACCAAGTGCATAAAATATGCATAGAAGAGAAGGAAGGTCAGAAATAAGCACAGACAAGTAAGACAGCTTTGAAAGCTACAGGTTGGATGCATTAGATACTGAATGTAAAATGAAAAACTGTATATAAGATGTGATTGAACTGTATAACCTATATCAGATTGCTTTCTTTGGGGGCAGCTAGGTGGCGCAGTGGATAAAGCACCAGCCCTGGATTTAGTAGGACCTGAGTTCAAATTCAGCCTCAGATACTTGATACTTACTAGTTGTGTGACCCTGGGCAAGTTATTTAACCCTCATTGCCCTGCCAAGAGAGAGAGAGAGAGAGAGAGAGAGAGAGAGAGAGAGGCAGATTGCTTATTGTCTTAGGCAGAGGGAGGGATGGGAGGAAGGGAGAAAAATTTAGAACTCAAAATCTTACAAAAATGAATGTTGAAAACTATCTTTACTTGTGATTGTTAAAAAAATACTAGATGGAAAAAAAGAAACCAGCTGAGATTCAATAATAATAATAATAATAATAATAATAATAACCTTTAAAGTTATAAAAGAGATATGCTGTTTCATGAGCAATCTTTTTTCTGATCTGCTATTTGAAAATACCCATTTTATTTGGCATTTGTTAAGTTCAAAATAAGAATTAATCAGAGTTGGGGCAGCTAGGTGGCACAATGGATAAAACGCCAGCCTTGGGTTCAGGAGGATCTGAGTTCAAATCTGGCCTCAGACCTCAGATACTTGACACTTACTAGCTGTGTGACCCTGGGCAAGTCACTTAACCCTCATTGCCCAGCAGAAAAAAAAAATAATCAGAGTTGCTTAAATCCTCTAAACAATTTTCTTATATGTAAAACAAAGACATGATCTTTCTCTTTCACAAGTTTGTTATAAGAAAATTATTTCATAGTGCCTAACATATAGATGTAAAATTTTTACGTTAAAGTCAGGGACTTTTTGTTGTTTTTGCATTCCCCAAACCTGGGGACTTTGCAAGCAGTAGGTGCTTGATAAATGTTTTTTTGAGTCTTTCTTTGTATCTGCAGTGCCGGGCACATAATAGGAGCTTAATAAAGTCTTATTGAATGACTGACTCTTGCCCTAGCTCACACTTGTTTGAACTCCTTGTCTGGGGTCAAAGGTGTTCATCTTTTTAGTATGAATCAGATTGAGACTTGTTGCTAAAACCTCGACGGCCTTGGCATTCCCGTGGGGAAGGTATCAGTATGTAGATGTTCACAAGCACGACTTTTGAAGAAACAAATCTTTTGATATTTGTAATTTCCGTGGCCTTGCCGCACTCTTTCACCTGGTCCCAGACCATAGTCTGTCCCGTGCAAGGGAAATGCCCTTTACATGCAACCCAGGAAGACAGCAGGATGTGACTGGTCTTATGAGGCAGTGTAACTAATTCATTCTTTTTACTCTGGTCTAGTGAGTCATCAGCTACTTTGGGCCTTTAGAGGAAGCCTATTCATCCCTCTGCCCCTAGGTCACTACCCCTTCCTTCTTCCTTTTCTGTTCTGCTCCCTCCACCCCAACTAAGAGCCCTTGTCATAAGCGCCTCTTCCTCTCTGTGACCACTGGGCCGTTAGTGAAGTGGGAGGAGTGAGGAAGCTGGTGGAGTTTGGTGTCCCACTGGTCTTCCGGATGGTGGGCCGGGGAGCCTGGTCCCTTTGGGGTCAATGGAGGAAACTCCTTGGCTGTGGTATCTCCAGGGGTCCCAGAAGAAGGTAGCAGTGGAGGTTGGAGGGAGGTGGGTCTTGGCTTGGGGAAAACCCAGCCTGGGAAGAGCTCAGCCATCGGCAGTGGGCCAGGGTGGAAAGTATGTGTGAGTGAGCTCATTTGGAAGGCGGCAGGCCTGCTTCCCTTCCCCCTTCTGGGCTCTGGGTCTTCCCTGTGGCTCCTGAGACTGTTGGGGGGCAGGAAGGCAGCAATCCAGTGATGTCTCCCCAGGACAGGGGCTGGGTTTATGGGAACCAGCCTAATAGATATAAATCAGAGCCAGGGGAGGGGGCCATGCCAAGGACCCTAACAATGGAGTCGCTTTGGCAAGGATTTCCTTCAGGGACCCCAGAGAATGGACACTTCCTAGGCCAATGATCATCCCTTCTGGACCCCGGGGAGCCTGCTGCCCCAAAGGGAAGAGGATCCTCTCTCTCTAAGTCAAACAAATAGAAACAGACATAGTTCACGTCCATCCTTACACATACTGACACTTACATAGTACCCCACAGAGGCATTCACACAGAGACCTGTAGACACTTGAACTTAAAGAGCCTGGAATTCCAGTCTACACGGGCACACAAGAGGCAGTGTTGCGCATTGGTTAGGGAGCTAGCCTGGAATCCAGGACGACCACCTCTGACACACACTGGCTGTGTGACCATGGGCAAGTGATTGAACCTCTTAGTTCTCTAAGCAACTCTTCTGGGACTATAAGTTGTAGAGAAGATGGAGACCTGAATTATTAGAGGAATATGTAGGGAAAAGACTCCCCCAGAATCAGAAAAGCTTCTGACTGGAAATGGGGATAGAGAGGTGAGTGGGAAGAGGGGAGATCTTGGGGAGGGGGAAGGGGAAGGGAGGAGCAGAGGTGGCCGGCCCTAGGGGAGGAGGGGAAGTAAGCCATGGGGTTCCCTCCCTCCGATGACTGGGCTTGGTTCAGCTCTTCCCTCCCCATCCCGCTGACCCAGCGCCTGGCTGGCAGCCCCGCAGGCAGGGAGCCTAGCTGGCCGCAGGAGTCTCTGGAGGAGAGAAGAGATGACAGGGGAGTCCCTAGCTCCTCACCCCATTAAGGGGTAGGGGTGAGGGGGGAAGGATCCCCTCCCCTCTTGTGGATCTTTTTGCCCCCCAGTTCTCCCCTTGCCATCCCTCTCCCATCTTCAGTCCAGCTCTTTCTCACATGGTGCTGCTTTCGAATAAAGGAACTTGGAATGGGAAAAAGTGGGTCAGGCCGGGCTGGGCGAGTTGGGTCAGGGAAAGATCCAAGCGGGGCCAGGTGGTTGTTCTCTCCTCCCATAGCTTTTTCTTTCCTCTTCTTCCATCCATTACCCTTGTCCTTCCCCTCGATTGCTCTGGCCCAACCCAAGCCACACACTCAGGGACTTCAGACTGGGGGGGTGGGGTGGGCGTGGGGACACAACTCCATTTTTCTGCTCCCCCAAAGGGGCAGGATTGGGCTTCTCGAGCCCCAGTGTGATACAGCATGAGTGATCTGGGCTGAGGTGAATGTGTGGGTGCCCATGATGCTGCTGTGCTTGTATTGAAGCTACCCTCACCTCGTTCCCCCTCTTTTTTTTTTTTTTTTCGCCTGCCCCGTCTCTCCCACTTGGCTGCTGAGAGCATCTTGTGATTGCAGAATCAGCTCCAAATAATTTTCCTCGTGATGGGGAAACCGCACTCCAGCAGCAGGAGCCCTGGGCTCCCCTCCTCTTTTCCCTTGGCTGCCCCCCTCCCTTTAGGCTCCATCATTCTCTTTCACTGGCTCCAGCTGTGTTTTGCAGAATTCCCACTGGAGAACATCTGTAATTGCCTCCAGATGTGCACCACACAAACACAAAGGGGCCATGAGCTCATCTTTGAGCTCCATGCCACAAGAGCAAACTACCCTGCTACCTTTGGAGGCTCCCCCATCCAGGCCCAAATCAGGTCACTCGGGATCCCCTCCCCCACTGAATTCCCCTCAATGAGGAGGGGCAGGATGTCTCTAATGGGAGATTCTGGCCCTACCCAGGCAGGGGCAGCAGTCCAAACAGCTGTTGGCAGGGAAAAGGCAGGGGGCCGGGCATAGGGTCAGGGTTCCTGGTTGGCAGGAAGGTGGGAGACCCCTTTCTGCCAAAGCAATCAGACCAACCCAGCTCTGCAGAGCAGCTGGATAAACTGTCTGGGGCTAAAGGAGACTAGAGGTGGAGCCTGGGGGCCCAGAGGGCCGAAGGGTAGGGAGCAGAGGAGCCCAGGGCACTCGGGGTGCATTGGATAGGTCTTAAAGGGTCTGAATCTGGAGTGCAAATGTTGGGTCATGCATGGATCTTTCCCTCTCGTACCCCCTCCCAGAAGCCAGGGGTTAGACTGGGCAACACCAAGGGAAGAGGCTACCCTTCCCCAGCTGGGCTGACTCAGCATGGAGTTTTTCCTGTCCAAATGAACTGTGAGCTGACTATGCTCATCTTCCTGGTGGGATGGATCCACAGGATGGTAAAGCCTATTCCTGTGGTAGGGAGGGAAGGAAGGGAGGATGGGACTGTGATATGGGGCCCCCTTCCGTGGGATTCTCTTTGTTGGATGGGGATTCATCTGAGAAGATTTTTAGTAAAGCGCCTTTTGTTCTGCAGAATTGTTCTAACCACTCTGACCTTCTTCTAGCTTTGGCACTGGCTGGCTCTTCCCCATGTCTGCTTTCCTTCTTCACCTCTACCTCCTGGCTTTCTTGGCCTCCTTCAAGACTCAGTTCAAACCCCACCTTCTGCAGGAGGCCTTTTCTGGAGCAGCCCCACCTTTTTTCTCCGAGGTTACCTGCCATTCACTCTGAATATATCTTAAGTGTACCTGGTCATTTTCATGTTGTCTTCCATATTAGATGTGAGCTTCCTGAGGGCAGAGACTTTGTCTGTACCCTCAGCACTTACCATAATGCCTGACTTAATAAATGTTTTTTTTTTGTTTGTTTTTTTGCGGGGCAGTTGGGGTTAAGTGACTTGCCCAGGGTCACACAGCTAGTAAGTGTTAAGTGTCTGAGGCCGGATTTGAACTCAGGTCCTCCTGAATCCAGGGCTGGTGCTCTATCCACTGCACCACCTAGCTGCCCCTTAATAAATGCTTTTTGACTGATTGACCCTCCCCTGGGTTGGGGTGGGAACCCTCATATTCCATTCATTCCAATTACGTCAGATACCACAATGGGGTCAGGCTTCTGCCCCAAGGGAGCTATGTGGCCATTTCCATCCTTCATGATTTCTGGGCTTTTGTGTCTGAGAGGTAACCAGTGCTTAGAAGACTTTGGGGGAACTACCCTGGGATTGTACCCCATGCGGCTTAGAAGTTTGGAAATTCCCCGGTTTGTTCAAGATAAAAGGGAAATGATAATTGATGCTGAGATCACATGGCCAGGTCAGGAAAATTTAGGAAGATTTTCCTAGCTACCATCAGTTTGACCACTTCCTCTTGCCAAGGGACCTTCAGACATGTCTCAGCCTCTCATTTATGATGTTTTATCCTCTACCCTGCATCTGATCTGGGGAATGAAAAAGCAGCCTTGACATCACCTCTAAGAGTCTGTCTTCTGATTCCCTCAGGGTAGGATTCTGGGAGTTGTCATAACCACTTATGAAGAATACCCAAGCCCCGCTCCACAGAAACAGAAGGTAAAATTCTCCACCATCTGTACCCTTCATTCTTCCCTCCCGTAGCACCATAGGACTCAGAGATGGAATAAATAATAGTGGTTGTTTATATGGCCCTTTAAGATCTGCAAAACATTTTACATATATTATCTCATTTGGGCCTCACAACAACCCAGTGAGGTAGGTACTACACAGGTAGTGCCATCCCCATTATACATATGAGGAAACTGAGGTTCAGAATGTTAAGTGACTCGTCTGTCTGTGGACACACATGCTAGTAAGTCTCCTAGGTAGGATTCAAAACCGAGTCTTCCTGTCTCTAAGTGCTGTGTTCTATCCACTATCTCACGAAAGGACATTAGAGGAAGCTGAGACCCCTAAATGTGAAGTGACTTGTCTAGGATCACACAGCTAATCGATGGCAGAGCTTGTTCCCAAACCAGTGCTCTTTGTTGTTTTTTTTTTTTGCAGGGCAATGAAGGTTAAGTGGCTTGCTCAGGGTCACACAGCTAGTAAGTGTCAAATGTCTGAGGCTGGATTTGAACTCAGGCACTTCTGAATCCAGGGCCAATGCCTTATCTACTGCACCACCTAGCTGCCCCCACCAGTGCTCTTTTGAACAACCATCATGGATCTCACTTTTCCCTCCATCTTCCCTCCACACACCCTTTTCTTTGCCACATGCACATCCAAATCCCAGCTACCCCTGGAAAGAGCAGTAATCACTTGGAGAATGTGAAACACTTTTATTCTTTGTGAAAACATTGAAGGATTTAAAAAAAAATGTTCTTCTCAGAGGGGACTGACCCAGACCCGCCCTGCAGGTTCCTGGGGTTAAAATTCCCTCCTTCCCACCCCCACCCCCACCCGCCATTTCCCATACCCTTTGTTAACAAAAAGGAACTATTTTAATGGAATCATATAATAATTATAATAAAATATACATTAAAAAAACAAAAAAACCAAACAAGAAACAGAAATTTAGCCGAATTGCCAGCACCGTTGACCCCATCCCCATGATGTGCCCCCCCTCCCTTTTCCCCCCTTCCCCTTTCTCCCTTTTCCCTTCCCCACAAGGTTCCTCCCTCTCCCAAGTCCCCCAGTACCATGTCTACCTTCTGGTGGCTGAAGGAGTTTGGAAATGGACAAGTTAGGTGGGGAAAGGGGAGGGGCGGTCCAGGACAAAGAGGGGTAATGCTAAGGTTAAGGTGTAAGGAGAGGAATCACGGATGCGAAGGTAGACTAATGTCACCCAGGAAACACCCAGGGCTGAGAGCTAAATCCCAGCCCTCCCTCCTGACTACATAGGGGGCTGAGGCTGCTCAGCTCTTCTCACCATGGCCAAGATTCATCCCAACCGTTTAGGGTCAGAACCCGGACCCCAGCAAGCAGGCCAGACCTCTGAAGAGGTTTCACTGGGCACTAGCCTAGCCTATTCCATCTGGGCTCAGGACATTGTTACTATCTCTAGGAGCTCTACTATCATCTTTTATTATTCCTCCTTCTTACCCCAGCTTTCATTGAGTCCCCTCTCCTTGGGTCCTGCTCACATGCAAAGGTGTGGGGACCAATTTTTTAAAAAAGTATCTCCTCTCTAAACCAGCCCCTTTCTCTAGCCTTCATAAATGCCCCGCCCCCATCATAGAACTCCTCACTAGTCAATTCTAACCCCAACCCTTGGCACCAGCTACGTCCTCTAGTTTAGTCTTTTGGTTTGGTTTATTCCCTTTTATCTTCTCTTAGTCTACCATTCCCTTCTTCCCCCACCCCTGCCCCTGGGTCCCAGCCCCAGCTCCACTCCTTCTCCATGTGGCTCTTGCTTCCATTGTTAACAGTCTCTCCACCCGATCACTGGGCCATTGATCCTTTTTTCAGTCTCTTCTTTCTCTATATAGCTACACCCCTGAGTTTCCATGACTCTGCCCTCTCTCCTTGGTCCCATCCCTTCCCTCAGTAGCTACCCTATGGCTGGCTCTTCCAACCTTGGTTTCCCAAATCCAAGGTTAAGGTTTGGAAGGGGACTGGGCAGGGACAGAGCTGGGGAGACGTGAGGTGGGGCAGCTGAGGATTTTTCCCCTACTAAGTTTATTCCTTAAAGGTTCAAGCTTTTTGACTTGCAAAGAAATTCCTTGGAGTGAACAGGTGAGTGGGAAAGAAACAGATGATTCCCATGAGGAGGGAGATGGATTGACCCAGCAACGCTGAAAGCAAAATGGCCACCCTGTTTTCCTTTGTCTGTGTTCCAACCCCGATGGTTTGGGATGGGCAACCCTGGGAATGAAATACTCCGTCCCACACAACCCCACTACCTCTGCCCCTGCAGATTCCCACAGAGCCTTTTCCTCTTTCCTTACTGAGGTTCATTTTAGCCAGAAAAGGGGGTGGTAAGCTACCAACTTGGCAGACCTGGGGGTCTGTGGGGATGGAAGCATGCAGAGCCTCCTGAGGTTAAAGTTCAGAGGTGCAAGGTTATGTCCAGGAAAGGAAAAGGAGCAGGTGACCCAGACTTTGACCTTCACCAGGGAGGCCAGAGAGTACTAGCCTTCAAGTGCGGAGCCCCCAGGATGACCAGCAGGGTTGGGGATGGCACCAAGTAGGAGAGCTCCCCAGAGGGAGACAAGGGGCCTCTATGATGCTACTGCTGCTCAGTACCCTAGGGACCTGTATAGTGATGAAGTGAGGGGAGCAGAAGGAGGGGGAGGATGCAAGGAAAGGGATTGGGGGTGAAGGGGACAGAAGGAGAGTTGTGGGGCATCAAGGAGACCATGAGGAAATATGGGACCATCCCTCCCCCTACACCTGTAGCCCCTGGCCCCCAGAGGCAAAGTCTGTGTGGTGGGGGTGGGCAGGGGAGGGGTGCCAGCCCCCCAGCCTGTTGGGGGGGTCAGACCTTGTCCAGCAGGGAACGCTGGCAGTAGAGCAGCTTCTTGGGGGTCCCGTGGCGTTTGAAGAAGAAGACGGCCAGGCCGACAGCAATGACACAGAGGAGCAGAAGTACGGGGAGCACAATGGCGGCCGCGTTCACTGAACCACTGCCCTCCTCATCCACTTCAATGATGATCACCTCAGTCTCTTCCTCAGTCTCATCAGGCCGGCCCCCAGAGGGGCAGCCCATCCAGTCCCGAAGCGCGGATTTGGGGTAGCCAGGCTCCACTTTTAGCTTCTGGTTATTGAATTTCCAGTATTTGTTCCCCTTGTAGAAATAGGTGAAAGCTGTGGGGAAGACACAAATTGTGTTGGATGATGGGGAGGAAGGAACAAAGGAGGGCAAAAGGACCAGAGGGGCTGGGGAGAGAGTCCAGGAAGGCAGAGAGAGGGATCCCTAGAAACAGGAAAGGGCCCGAAGAAAGGCAGAGATGAAAAGAAGGCTCCATTAAGAGTCACTGTGCAGTCTCCTTCCTTCCTGTCCTTCCCGGCTCAGGCATTTTCCTTTCCTCACCTCCCATCCTTCCTGCCTTATGGGACCCTAAGATTCAGAGCTAGAAGCAAACCTTAGAGCAAGATCCCCAAATCCACCCCTGCCCTCAATTTACAGAAGAGGAAACAGAGGCCCGGAGAGGCTGGCTGGCTGGCCTGCTTCCTCAGTCTCTCACCTTCATCACTGCCCATGAATGACCCCCTGGGGGATTCTGGGATTCCTTCCCAGACTTTGATATCTTTGGGGTACTCGCTGTCCACTGATCTGAACTCCTCATTGAAGCGGTAGTACCTGAGGAAGAGTAGGAAAAAGGGTCAGTTGGAAACTGTAGCAAATAAGAAGAGCTGACATTTACTGAGTGCTTTAAGGTTCGCAGTGCGTCTTCTCTGACCCTTACAACAATCCTGAGGTCAGTGCTATTATTGTTCTTCCTTTACAAATGAAGAAACCATCACTTAACCCCAATTGCCTCACCAAAAAAAAAAAAACAAAACAAAAAACCCAACAACAAAAAAAATGAAGAAACCAAAGCGGAGAGGTTAAGTGACTTTCCCAGGGTCCTACAGCTAGTAAAAGTATCTGAGGCAGGATTCAAACTCAGGTTTTCCTAATTCCAAGTCTAACAGTCTATCTTCAATGCTGCCTCGAAGTGCAGTAATTTTGATGCTCAGAACAAGTGAGCTGCCCCCGTCCCCAAATGTATGCCCAAATTGACTTTTTAAGGCAAATTCAGTTGCAATGGGGAGTCCCCAGGACATTCTCTCATAGAGGGAAAGATCTCAGGAAAATGTCTTATGGTGGGGAGAGAGACCCTACATCATTGTAAGGCTAATGCTGGAAAGCCTGTCCAAGGGAGGTGGAGGGTCAGATTACAGGGCAGAGCTGGCCAGAACTTGACTTGGAATGTGACTGCAGTGTGTAAGTGAGGGAATTGGACACTTTGGTTGCTTCCTACTTTAATTATTTTTCCTAACTAGGTGCTAAGCTCAATTATTTCTGTGCCACCAGTTAAAGGAATGCATATGTGGTCAGCACTCTTTAAATTTCAGTGCCCTAGGGATAGAGTCCCAGGCGGCTCATCCTTAGATAGAGCTGTGGATTGTGCACATGGGGAATGCCTGCCTGATAATGAGGGATTGCAGCATGGGGGAAGGGGAGGGACTGAGCCTCCTACAGTACCCATGATTAGCCCTCACATGAACCATCACCAGCTTTTAATCATAGAGTTTGTCAAGAGGAGGCCAGACAGCCTGGGTGGAGCTTGGGGGGTGGGGTGGGGAGTTGGAATGGAGGGAGGGAGGGAGGGAGGGAGGGTTGCAGTGGGCAGAAAGCACCAAATGACCAGGTCCGAAACGATGACCGGGTCACATCCCACTGATTTGATTTAGCACCTGATTTTGGCTGCTGTTGCTAGGCAACAGCCGATGGCCAGTCACTTTGTGTGGGAAAGATCTCTACAGGGCTAGGAGGGTGCATTTCTCTGGGAGAGGGCCTGGGTGCCTGAGCTACAAGTTTTTAGGGGGTGGAGAGTGGGGTCCTCACTTATTTCCCCGGAAGAAGTAGGTCTTTCCACTGGGCATCCAGAAAAGTGCTGCATCAATCTTGTCGGTGGGTAGGCCCCTTCCCAGCTCCTTGATGTGCTTGGGGTAGCCAGGTTCCAGGGAGGCCTCATCGAACACCCAGTGTTTGTCTCCTTTGGAGAGGGAAGCAGGAAGGAAAACTGTGGCTAGTTCAGGCCTCAGAGACCCACAGATTCATGGAGGAGTCTGTTATTCCAAAGGAGATGCCTCCCCTACCCCAGAACGCCTAGAATCTTTAGGCCCCCTAAGCCAAATGCCTGGTTACCTTTGAAGAAGACAAATTTGCCATCCTTTCTTTCATAGGCTGTGTTGACAGAAGCAGGCAGGCCCCTCCAGAACTGACCAATGGGCATCGGATACCCATCCATCACCTGGTTATTCCGAACTCGCCAGAACCACCGCTCCTAAATGGGGCAAAGGGAAGCAGAGATGGTGCCTCTTGTATCTGCTGTTCCCATCTTGTCACTGTCCCTCCCTCACCAGGTTTTAGGCATTGAGCTATTCTGAAACACCTCTTGTAGGCCTCCTCCCACTTCCAGGTCAGAATCCCTTATGTCCCCAAACTCTAGCTCTCCATCCCCAACAGCTTTATTCTTGCTTCCCCTTACCTTGAAGACAAACATTTCCCCCCGAAGCACTGCCACTGTGTCAAAGTTCCCATCACAGATGTTAGGTCCGTAGGTGGGGTTTTTGGGCTTGCCTGGGACAGAGGGCTTGGAGGTGGTCCTGGGTTGTGAAGGATTCTTGGTGGGGGGTGCAAACTTACTCCCTGGGACCAAGAACAGGTGCATATCAGACATGGCCTCAGTTGGAAAGGACTGAGACCTCCTCAAGGAAGAGAGAGTGAGTTCTATATGGGCAGAAGTGGGGTGTGAGGAAATGGAGAGAGATGTAGAGAAAGGAAATGGAAAGAGACCAACTAAACTGCATTCAGTTGGATTCAATTCAACAGGCATTTACTAAGTGTCAACTGTCTGCTAGGCACTGTGCTGGGCAACAAGAATCCAAAGAGATTCTTTGCTCTTGATGTGTGTGTGTGTTTTTAAGCATGGGTATTATTACTACTAATGATAATCAGCCGTCAGGAGGAAATGAGCCTGTGAAGGGCTGAGATGAAACAAGGTTCAAGAGAGGGGAGACTATGAGGGGATCAGAGAGCTAGCTCACCATAGAGTTGCTGGATGCCCCGGCGATCATCCTCAGGAAGGACAAAGTTCTCTGTGTCCATCCACTGGTAGAAGGGGGCCATGATGGCGGAGGGATCATTGGAGTGCTCCAGACCCAGTGCATGGCCCAGCTCATGTACAGCCACCAGGAATATGTCATTCCCTGAAAGGAGCAGGTCCTGTCACATGGGCAGCTCCCCTCTATTGCTTCTGTAGCTGCCCCAGGCCTCAGTTCCCTATCCAACCCAGCCCACAGTCTGCGTAACCACACCCTCACCCACCTGGCAGACTCTGAGCTCTACACTCTGCCATAGCTTTGTTAATTGGGTCATAAACTCAAGTCATTCCTGCCCTACAAATGGGGAGGTGGAACAAGGAATAGAATGAATGGGCTTCACTGTAGAGATTGGTATTTCACAAAATATTTTGAAGGACATCAAGATGGAACTGGGTTTCAAAGCCTAGTTCTGCTACTAAATCTGAGTGACCTTGGATAATTCACTTGACCTCTCTGGGCCTCAATTTCCTTATTTGTAAAAAGAGGGAGTTAAGGGGGGCAGCTAGGTGGCGCAGTGGATAGAGCACTGGCCCTGGAGTCAGGAGGACCTGAGTTCAAATCCGGCCTCACACACTTAACACTTACTAGCTGTGTGACCCTGGGCAAGTCACTTAACCCCAATTGCCTCACTAAAAACAAAACAACAAAAAAACAAACAAAAACAAAAAAACATAAAAGCACCAGCCCTTGATTCAGGAGAACCTGAGTTCAAATCCAACCTCAGACACTTGACACTAACTAGCTGTGTGACCCTGGGCAAGTCACTTAACCCCCATTGCCCGACGAAAACAAAAATAAAAAGAGGGAGTTAGACTTACTGATCTCTAAGAACCTTTCCAGCTCTCAATCCTATGATGCCATGACCAAAGGCAAGCTATGGACAAGAATCCCAGGAATTGGTTATAGAGCCAATACCCCACATACCTTAGGAACTTAGGAGTTTTAGGAGAAGCTTCAGTCAAGTTTCCTGAGTTTCTCTCTCTCTCTCTCTCTCTCTCTCTCTCTCTCTCTCTCTCTCTCTCTCTCTCTCTCTCTCTTTCTCTCTCTCCCCCCTCCATTGTGCCACAGATTCTCCCAAGAAGTGGAGGTGTTCTTTGGAAGGCAACAGGGGGCTTATTACTTCATTGGTATGGGAAACTCCCTCAATAGATGTAGATGGGCAAAGTCTGTATCTTTTACTTTTAGAAGTGCCTCTGACTTTCAGAAAAAGCTGGAAAGATTTACATGAACTAATGCAAAGTGAGGTGAGCAGAACCAGGAGAATATTGTATACAGGTACAGCAATATTGTGTGATAATCAACTGTGAATGACAGCTATTTTCAGCAATACAAATATGCAAGACAATTCCAAAGGACTCATAATGAAAAATGCTATCCACCAACAGAGAAAGAACTGATAGAGGGGCAGCTAGGTGGCGCAGTGGATAGAGCACCGGCCCTGGAGTCAGGAGGACCTGAGTTCAAATCTGGCCTCAGACACTTAACACTTACTAGCTGTGTGACCCTGGGTGAGTCGCTTAACCCCAATTGCCTCGCAAAAAAAAAAAAAAAAAGAACTAATAGAGTCTGAATACAGATTGAAGCATATTATTTTGCACTTTATTTTTGTGTGTGTGTTTTTCTTTTTGGTCTGTTTTCCTTCACAACATGACTAAACCTATATCAAATTGCTTGCCATCTCAGGGAAAGGGGAGGAGAGGAAGGGAGGGAGAGAATTTGGATCTCAAAGAATTTTAAATGAATGTTAAAAGTTGTTTTTACATGTTATTGAGAAAAAATAAAATATTACTTAAGGAAAAAAAAAGGAAGTACCTCTAGCACTTCAGAGTTAAATGACTTGATCTCATATGATCACAGAACTATGTGTCTGAGGCTGAACGCAAGTTTTCCTAATTCCAAGGTTAGCCCTCTATTAACTAAATCATGGCACATTAGCTGGGCAGAATCTGATGGAAAAGAAATTTCTTAGAGCAAGCTACATCTGAGAGGACAAGGAAAAAGATCAAGAGGTAGAAGAGACTTCAGAGGTCATCTAAGCCAATCCATTCATTTTATAAATGAGAAAACTGAGACCCTGGGTGGTTATGTAGATTACAAAGGTTTCACTGGTAGGATTTGAACAAGAATCCTGGAATTTGAGAGTTGGATGGGACTCAGTAGTGATATGGTCCAAACCATATATGAAAGGAGTCCACACTCTCACAAACCTGAGGAATGTTTGGCTATGTTATTTCCAGGTCACCTGACTCCTGAGAGTCAATAACCTTTCCCTTTATACCAGAATGATACTATTGTACTTCATATCTCCATGAAGTTTGTTTCATCTCCTCGGTCCCCATACTCTTCTCTCTCTCTCACCCTGACCACCTTACTCACCATTGAGATCCTCATTTCGGACAGTCCAGGGCTCAGCTGAATCAAAGTGAGTGTCTCCGCCAATGTTAGGGCCGGGGAAATATGCGTGGGCCAAGAAGCCACCTTCCCCGTCAAAGGGTGTGCTGTCCCCGTGAAAGCCCTCCGCAAAGAAGATCATGATGTCCGCTTGCTTCTCGTGACCATCTTGTATGTAGGAATAGGGGACCTCACGGAAGCGCAGAGGTGTTGCTCCCTCCCACACTTTGAAGGCTTTTCGGATAGCTTCGAATGTGGCATATTCACCTACTTTGGGTGTGTAATTCTGAATGCTGGAGTCCAGAGTGGGGGAAGAAGACATGAGGTATAATAATTAGTGTAGTGAGTATAGGGAGCCCTCCCTATTCCCCACTCCAGGGATTGTACTCTCCATTCTTCCAATCCCCTCAAAACAGGGCTCTTCCTTCTGCCTTTGTTCCTTGAGTTCAGGAGGTGCCTTTCCTCCCAGCATTGGGATATCCCATCCATAGTTATTGCTCCATAGGCCCCACAATCTCCCAGGAGTGCCCCATTCCCCTTCTCCTCCATCTGGGCTTGGGCTAGGGATGGGAGCAATGCTCCTTTTTTCTGCAGTTGGGGGAGGGGAGGTCTATGCCTCTTAAGCATAGCAGACTGAGTGTGAACCCAGCAAAAAGTCTGTCCTCTGTACCTCCCTGGGACTCACCAAAATGTGATCTCGTTATGTTGCCATTTTAGACCCTGGATGGCATAGCGCTTCCTCCGGACATTGGCCTTGATTTCTGCACCAAATTTGTCTGGGACACCACATCTGGGGCGCTTCATGGCCCTGAGGATGGGGGAGGAGAGGGTCAGGGTCAGTGTGGGAGGGGGATCAAAGAATGCTGGGTAAAGATGGGGGATCTGTGGGGGGGAAGGAAGGGCGCAAGACCTGTTTAGTTTTCACCTGTATCTTCAGTGCCTGCCACAGTGCCTGGTATATAAGTTGTTATTTAATAAATATTTTGTAGATGAATTGAAAGGCAGGGCCCATGTGTGGAGATGGCCCAGGTCAGTGTATGGGTAAGGGTAGGATCACTTCAAGGGAGAGGGATAGTCAGCCAGTGTTTCTGAATGCCTGTTATGTGGGTAATGGGTGACAAATGTAAGGAGAATATGAGCTCCTTGAGCACTGTTTCAACTTTTGTTTTTGTATCTCTATTGCCTAGTATAGCCTGGATCATGGTAATAAATGCTTTATTGACTAATTAATTAATTAATCGATTGATTGAGACAGCCAGGTGGTACAGTGGCTAGAGCACAGGGCTTGGAGTCAGGAAGACTTGAAATCAAATCTGGCTTCAGGGGCAGGTGGCGCAGTGGGTAGAGCACCGGCCCTGGAGTCAGGAGTCCCTGAGTTCAAATCTGGCTTCAGACACTTAACACTTACTAGCTGTGTGACCCTGGGCAAGTCACTTAACCCCAATTGCCTCACTAAAAAAAAAAAATCTGGCTTCAAACACTTACTAGCTGTGTGACCCTGGGCAAGTCACTTAACTTCTGTCTGCCTCAGTTTCCTCATCTGTAAAATTATAAGGATTATAATAGTCCCTACCTCCCAGGGTTGTAAGGATCCAATAAGATAACTGTAAAGCACTTAGCAGTGCCTGGTACATAGTGAATGTTAGCTATTATTAATGATGAGGTCTAGGGGGTGGGGAAGGGCAGTGGAGAAGTCAGGGGGGCCAGATCAGGTCCAAGCTGGCATCTGGCACTCACTTCATGGTGTCTCCATCAGCAGTGCCTGTAACACGCAGCCCGTAGAACCTCTGCATGGCGGCAATAGCGGTAGAGAGGGACTGGGGAGAGCGCTGGGTGTGGGTACGCAGGTCTCCAGGGGGGAGGTAGCCATACTGTTGGAGCCAAGCCTGGAAGGGAGAAGGGAGTAGTCGTTGACTCTCTAAGGGGCAGGCAAGGAACAAGGAGGCTTTGTTCCCTCTATCCTTTCAGCATTTTACATCCCCAGATCCTAGGTCCCCTCAACCCCTTTAATGGACTAGACTAGGCTTCTCCTCTGGATGAGCGTTGAAAGGCTGAGAAGCACCAGGTATGAGCTAGTCTGTCTTCTTTCCTGGGAAGACAGACCCAGAAGCATCTAATATTTTGTCTAAATCTTGACCTGAAGAGGCAGCTAGATGGCGTAGTGGATAGAGCACCAGCCCTGGATTCAGGAGGACCTGAGTTCAAATCCTGCCTCAGACACTTAACACTTACTAGCTGTGTGATCCTGGGCAAGTCACTTAACCCCAATTGCCCAGCAAAAAAAAAAAAAATCTTGACCTGAGAGGTTAAGATTGGTCCTGTGATAGTAGTATGAGGACTTGGGTTCAAATTAAGGCTATTCTACTTACTGTGGTCTTTGGGTCACTTAATTTCTTAGGGACTGTTTCTTCATCTGTAAAATGAGGGAGTTGGACATAGTAGCCTGAGATTTCAGAAACAAAGCATTCCTTGGGGATCTAAGATGGAGAGATCTGGGCTAGGTGATGGTTGAAAGCAGGAATTTGCTGAATGATAGGACCCAAAGAGTGGTAATTAATGAGAATTGAGGTCACCTTGGAGAGAAGGCCCAAGTAAAAGATCCCAGGGATCTGTTCTTGATCCTCTACCGTTCAACCAATTAATCAGTTGATGGTTTAGAAGGCAGGTATGCTTGTCAAATTTGTAGATAATATGGAACTGGAAGGGATGGGTAGCACTTTGGATGACAAAGTCAGGATCTAAAGAGATCCTTGATGCATTAGAACAACAGCCAATCTCACTAAGATGAAAAAGGGGTAGATCTAAAGTTTTAAATTGGATTTAAAAAATGAACTTTGGGGCAGCTAGGTGGCGCAGTGGATAAAACGTAGACGCTGGATTCAGGACCTGAGTTCAAATCTGACCTCAGACACTTGACACTTACTAGCTGTGTGACCTTGGGAAAATCACTTAACCCTCATTGCTTCGAAAAACAAAACAAAACAAAAAAACAAAAATGAACTTCATAAATATAGAATGGTCTTTCCTTTCAGTTGAGAAGAAAGGGTTAGGGGTATGGAATGTTGAATGCAGTGTCAGGCATTCTCATTGTATCCACTGGTTTTGTTTAACCAAAGCAAACCAATCTCAGGGTCATAGCAGGGCAAATGGGCTTATATCTGGAAATAACTGTGATATGAAAATAAGGTATCAATAAATCTTTTTCTTTTAAATTAGGATTAACAAGTGGTTATGATGTTTAATATTATATATATATAATATTATATATATATATATATAAATAACCTATATCAGATTACCTGCTGTCTAGGGGAGGGGGGAGGGAGGGGAAAAAATTTGAAATTTGAAATCTTATATAAACAAATGTTGAAAACTATCTCTACATGTAACTGAAAAATAATAAAATACTTTTATTTTTTTTTTAAAAAGTGATTATGAGAAAATAAGTAATGGGGAAAAGATGGGGGGGTTCGTGAACAGCAAGCTCAATATTAGTCAACAGTGTGACAGGGCAGCTAAAACAGTAGTACCCTACACTATATTGAGAAGCATATTGTCTAGAATGAAGGAAATGATTTGATTTTAGGGAGGATATTGACATTTTGGAATGTGTCTAGAATAGGGTGACCAGGATGCCGAAGAGACTGGAGATGATAGGGATGAAATGCAGGTTTAGGGGTGCTTAGCCCAGAGAAAACTAGATTTAGTAGGAATATGGAGCTATCTTCAAGCATCTGAAAGACTGTCCAGTGGCAAACAGATCAAACCTGTTCTTCTTGGCCTCGGAAGGCAGAATGAGAAGGGAGCAGTAGCAGAGGTAGACTTTGGTTTGATAGAAACAAAAGGATGAGAGTATCTAAAAGCAAGGTGAACAGTCTTGGGAGGTGGTGGGTTTCTCACTGGAGGTCTTCAAGCTGAGAATGGACGGCTATTTCACAGAGAGAATTCTCCATCGAGTACCATTTGGTCTAATTATTTTTAGTTTTTTTGCGGGGCAATGAGGGTAAGTGACTTGCCCAAGGTCACACAGCTAGTAAGTGTCAATCAAGTGTCTGAGGTCAGACTTGAACTCAGGTCCTCCTGAATCCAGGGCTGGTGCTTTATCCACTGTGCCACCTAGCTGCCCCTTAGTACCAATTGGTCTAGATGGCCTTTGAGGGTCCTTCCCATTCTGAGATTCAGTGATTCTGCTTGGATCATCTCTAAGATCTTCTCCAGCTCAGAATCCTATGATATACATATATATCACGGGAAGCTAGATGGTACAGTGGATAGAGCTCTGGGTCTGGAGTCTGGAAGACATCTTTCTAAGTTCAAATCTGGGTTCAGACACCTACTAGCTGTATGACCCTGGGCAAGTCAATTAACCCTGTTTGCTTCAGTTTCCTCATCTGTAAAATAAGCTGGGGAAGGAAATGGCAAACCACTCCAGTATCTCTGCCAAGAAACCCCCAAATGGGGTCACAAAAAGCTAGATACAACTGAAAAAAATGACTAAAACACACATATATCATAAGTATTAACGTTGCTCTGTGGAATAGCCTAACCACTTGGTCTGGTTAGGAATTGGGAGTATTGGGCTATTATGATTTTGGTGAGGATGAAAAAACAGTGGGCTTGAAAAAAATAACAGAATCGTACCTTGGGACTTTCCCCACCAATGTCATTTTTCCTGTCAGTAAAGTGTCCTTAGTAAATTGAGATGCTTGGGGAAGGCCCTTAGGGTCATGGATTTAGAGGTGGGAGGGATATCACAAGCCATTTTGAGTTAGTCTAATTTTCTCCTTTTTACAGGTGAAGGAACTTAAGCAGAGAGAGGTTAAATCACTTATCCAGGATCACACAGTTAATATGTATCTGAATCAGATTTTGAACTCAGATCTTCTTGAATTCAGTACTCTATATACTATAGGAGAAGCAGGCAGAGGAAGGGCTAGGCTGACTCTAAAACTGGCTTTGTTACTTATTGCATGACTTTGGGATAAGTAATGCTATATTTCTAGGTTTCAGTTTCCTTCTCTGTAAAATAAAGGGTTCCTTTAATATGAATAAAATAGCTCTAGGACCCCTTCCAGCTCTTTGGAGTATATCTCTAAAAAGGATGCTTTTAAAGCTTAGCATGAAGTCCCCACTGGGACTAGGCAGCCCATGCCTCATGAATTCAGTGTTTATGATCCTTTTGGGGCACCCATTAGGGTTTGTACTAAGACAGGAGTAAGGTAGAGAGAAAGGAACTGAGGTTATAGGTGTGCATGAAGATTGGGGAAAAAGGATTGGTCAGGGTCATGGTGTTGGTATGGCAATATCATAGACTAAGTGCTTAGTGTAAGGCTATGGTGCTAACCTCATGCCTGGATAAGGCACTGGACCTGGGATAAGGAAAATCTGGACTAAAACCTTGCCTCAAACTCCTAATAACTGTGTGACCTGGACACGTCATTTAAAATGGTATGGTTGAGGGCAGCTAGGTGGCGCAGTGGATAAAGCACTGGCCCTGGATTCAGGAGGACCTGAGTTCAAATGCGGCCTCAGACACTTGACACTTACTAGCTGTGTGACCTTGGGCAAGTCACTTAACCCCCATTGCCCCGCCTCCCCCCCAAATAAATAAAATGATATGGTTGAACTCAGTGGCATTAGAGAAAGTGATATGTTAGAGAAGGTATCATCTATCTAGAAATCTATATTCCATTGAAGTTTATCACCATTCCTGTGCCCAGAACTGAGTAGGAAGAGAATAGGCTAGTTAACATTTGGGAAATTATACAATGCTCTTAATGGCCCTACATTTCCTAAAACAAATCCCTGTCTTTTTAACTCCAATATATCATTTTATGGCTGTGAATCATATGGCATACTATAGTCTCTAGCGAATCAAAACTTCAGGTCACTCAAAGGGCAATGCAAACACATGGAGGGTTGTAGCCTATAGCCAATGAAGAATTATCACAAGAAGTGGCAGAAGGTCTTCAAAGAGATAGATGTATCAAAGAGATAGATATATAGGGGCGGCTGTGGATAGAGCACCGGCCCTGGAATCAGGAGTACCTGAGTTCAAATCCGGCCTCAGACACTTAACACTAGCTGTGTGACCTTGGGCAAGTCACTTAACCCCAATTGCCTCACTAAAATTAAAAAAAAAAAAGAGATAGATGTATGACTAGAAAAGGAGGTCATTCAGGTGGCAAGACTGAAGGATGACAGATTAGCAGCCCATAGGGTCCACTGGTACCCCTATGACCCCCAGCCAATGGATTTATAAGAATGCCTGGGTAAGAGTAAGATGAGTAAGGCAGAGAAGAGACAGACAGATTAGTGCTGCAAGAGACCTTAGAGGTCATCTAGTCCAGTGCTTACATTTTACAGATGAAGAAACTGAGGCTGAGGAAAGGGAAATGACTTGCCCAAGTGACTTACTGAGATTACATGATATCCATCAAATTATCCCTGTTCCAGGTACCATCTGACCTCTGGGTTGATGGTTTACCCTAAAGGCCTATGAATTGCTTTCAGCATTCTAATGAGGTAAGGAAAAGAAAGGGGGGTTGAATGGGAAGATAGTATTTGATTCAAAGTCTGTTTTATGAATTGTTCATATGATAAAGGCTGGGTAGGTTGTTTTTTTCTTTAAAAAAAACAACAACATTGAAAGGAGGCTTTTTTTGATATTTGAATGATAAACACACACATATTGTAAAAGCCCAATTTCTGACAAAATCAGCCTTTATTGTAGGAACAATGAGGTAGTATCCAGAGCCTGAAAATTAAAATTGGAAGAGTAAAGTACAGAAGATAGGGTATGGCTATATTTGAATTCTTTTATGGGGAAAGAGGTAGAAGAATGAGTGGAGATAGGATCAAGAGATACTTTGGACTATTCCCTAGTTTGGCATTTTTAAGGGATAGGAAGAAGAGTTACCAGAAACTTGGGTTAGGGCTAAAAAGGAACAGAGATTTATTAGCTGCAGATGGGACTTCAGTGTGCGTGTGGCAATTAGGTAACTCCAAACTTTGCATAAGGGTGATATCTCAGGCGGTAGAGTTGGGACTTCTGCAGTGGGGTTGGCTAGGGGTGACTCAGGAGCAGCTGACAGGGGACCTGAGCCCAGAGGGATAGACATTGCAACACTAATTCTGGGAAGCCATTCTACAAGGGCTGATAGGACGTAGGGCCCAAACTGTAAACAAATCAATCTCTTCAAGATCCTTCATCCCCCTTTTCTGTTCAGTCCCTCCTTGAGAGAAGAGAGGAGGGAGAAGGGAAGGAGCTTAACCTCCTAAATTCTGGAACAAACCCATTTCAGGCATGTTGGGTCTCTGGGAGCCATAGGCCTGTCCTGACCTGTGCTGGGCTGGCCAGGTGTGCCCCACTGCCAATGTATGCATAAGACCTGCAGTGGCCTGTACTCAAGTATGTAGGGAACTCCCATCATTCCTAGATCATCCCTGTGCTTTACCTGTGGGGAAGACCTGGGCATCTTACCCCTAACAAGAAGACATGACTGTTTCAGGGAAGGAGATGGGTAGTTGGGCAGTGCTACATTGAGGTACTTGCCTTAGCTTTAAATCAGACTGGGAGAAAAACTGGGGGTGGGGAGGGGAGGTCTCTGGATTAAGGGATGTCTCCAGCACTGAATCAACAGAATAGCAGGTCATTGTCTTGATTTTTGAGGCTCTGAGGGTTTCTGGTGGGTTGAGTAGAGGGGAGAGCAGGAACGAAATTTTTAAAGATACTTTCAGATAACATTAATCCACCCTCCCTTTCCCCCCCCCCCCCCAGGCTCTGTCCCAGTTAGGGAAGCAGGCAATAAATATTTACATCCTGTAAGCCTAACCCAACCAGCTTCCAATCCATTTTTTAGACAGGAAAACTGAGGCCAAGAGTAAGATAGTGACTTCTCTAGAGTCAAACAACAAGAAAGTATTACAGTTAGGGAAACTAAGAAAACAAAATTCCAAAGGAGCTGGAACTATCTCTTATTTATAACTTATAGTTTTCCCAACTTAGCACAATCTGAAATACACGATTAGGCTCTCAATCTATGACTATTGATTTGGATCAGACTGAATTGGATATTTTGCTACTTTGGGCCTCAGATTCCTTAATCTGGAAAATTGGAGGTTGGACCAGATGACCTCTCTCATCCTTTCCAGTGAAATGATCCAATAATCCCTCTTCCCAGGCCTCAGGGTCTCTTCCCTCTCTCATAGTGACAGGAAGCCCAGTGGGGTAAGAACCATGGAATGAAGCAGAGACCACAGAAGAGAAGACTCTTGTGTCTGTGGTGAGGGTCGGGGAAAGGCTAAGTAAGATACAAGCCATGGGGTCTAGAGGTCAGCTATAGAGTTAGGACAAAAAAGGCCCCTAGTTCAAGATTTTGAGGGGCTCTGGAGAGGAAAAATTTGCTTCAGTTCCCTGAAGCTCCCCAACACTCTCATGCACTCCTTAGGGAGAGAGGCTCAGGGGTTCTGGGGTTAAGGATTCTGTCTCTGGAACTCTCCCTGTCTTAGAATTTATATGGAGTAGGGAGTAGGGGAGGATGGGTGGGAGTGAACCCAGGAGCCTAGCCCTGGTGGTAGCCAAGGTCAACAGGCCCCTTCCCATCTTCCTGCCTAGTTTAGATTCCCACTGCTGAGCCATGGGTGGGGGCCTGGAAACATTGCCTGAGCATCTCCCACCCTGGAGCAGGCCCCCCTAGGCCCTGCTCCTCCCTTCCTCTCTCTCTCTCTCTCCACCCCTCAGTGGCCCAGGCAGAGGCCCAGAAGCAGATGGTGGCTCTGGCACTGGGACCGCTTATGACCCAGTTTAGCCTAGTGCCAGGGCTGCCCAGCCCCTCCCCTCAGAGGGCCTGGACCAGGGCCCCAGAGGAGGGGAGGCTGGCTAGGATCAGGGCAGGAGTTGGCAGTGGGCAGGTCCCACAGATGCCCAAGCTCCTTTTGTTCTAGACTCTCCTCTTCATCCCATAGAGTAGCTGGAACTCTAGGCCCCAGACTGCCAACCTAGAAAGATAACTGCCTCCTCCTAGCCCTTGCTCTAACACCAGCCTCAGGGCAGGCTCTACCTTTTTCTTTATCAGGGAGACATTTTTTCCATTCAGGGCCTCTGGGTTGATACAGATAACCACAAAAGCCTCCCTGCAGCCTGGGATTCCCTTCTTGCTGGCTAGAGATGTTTCCGCTCTCTTAAACTGCCCAACTACCCAGGGCCCAAAGGGGCTGACTCTGGATTCTCCCCCTCCCTCTCCCCCACTGCCCTACCCAGCCCCTCCCTGCCGCACCCAGGCCTTTTGCCACGGCTGAGCTGAGTGGGATGGGATGGCCCAAAATAAGAAGCTGGTTAAATCTGTCTCCCACCTTCACCCCAAAATAAAAAGCAGAGAGAAGAAAAAAAACTCCACAGACAACTCCCACACAGCTTCCTTTGGGAGACCTGGAGACCCATGGCCTGGGACAGCTGGGGGTGGGGGGGAGGGAGACTACAGAAGGCTAAGATGCAGGTTAGACTAACCCAGAGGTGGAAAAAACATGCATTGAGGGTCTTCCCCTTTGGAAGTCAGGGTAGGAAGAAGCCAGTGAAGGTGGCTTCTCCTGCCAGGTTTGACCCAGTTCTACTCTCCCTCAGAACCCGTCCCTAGTTTCCTTTTTCACATTAAAAAGAAAGAAAGGACACCCCTCCCCCGCATGCCGAAGACTGGGGAGGTAGGGGAGGTAGAGAAGTGCCCCAGTCCCTAAGCCCAGCTCCTGTGGAGCCCTTTGCTCACAAGGAGAGCTTTGTGTGGATGGAAACCCCAGCTCGGGTGTGGGGCCGAGCCAGGCCAGGGTGACCGCCCCGTGGACCTCGACGCCAGGGCACAGAAACAGTTCTCTGAGGAAGAAGGACTGGAGAGGAACCCAGCGGAGAAGAGCGAAGGGGAGGGGACGAGGGAAGGAAAAACTAGAGGAGGGGAGATGGGAGGCACAGAGCTCCCTTTCCTTCCAGTGCCAGACTTCCAAACGATTAACTCTTTCCCCCCTCCCCCACCCGGCCCGGGGATGAGCAGAGCAGATGAAGCTGGAGGGGAGAGATGGAGGGAGGGAGGGAAGGAAGGAGGGAGGTTGGCTCCAGGGCGAGCGGTGTGCAAGTGAGAACTGGAGATGTGGAAAGTTGGAAAAACAACAAACTCGGCACATGACAAGAAATGGGGACAGCGGCCGGGGTTTGAGCCGGCTCCAAATATTTATCCAAATCCCAACCCGATCCAGAGCTGAGCTCAGAACCCAGGGGGATTCAAGGGGAAAGTTCTGCCCGCTAGTTGTGCAGCTTTCCTAAAGAAAGGAATGGGAAAGTTAAGCATGGGACTGGGAGACAAACAAAAGTTTTTACCAACTTGGAGGCAGGAGATGAAAGGGGAGAGGAAAGTAGGGGAGGAGAGCCCAGGGCCAGAGAGGCTGGGGCACCCAAGAAACAATCCCCCATGCAGATCTGAGTCCCTTTTCTTGGCTTTTTGAGAAACGAAGAGGCTTGTACCCCCCATGACAGATAGGAAGTGGGGGAAGGAGGGAGAATCACACTTACTTCTGGGCTAAAGCTGCTGTCTGCGGAGCAGAGGGAGGTGAGGGCTGTGCTGAGAGTGAGGAGAGAGAGAAGCAGGCTCCCGTCGGGGCTAGGGCCACAGAACATGGTTCACACCCAATTCTGGGCAACTTTTGGGAATCTCTCTGTTGGTATTCTGAGCCTTGTACACCCCCTATGCCCCACACACCCCCCTAGTGTCTCTGTCTCTTCTCTCTCTGGGCTCCTTTGTTCTGTCTCGTTTCCCCCTTGGATTTCAGTAGCAGGAGCAGGCTGGAGTTGGGGGGTTTGTTCTGTGGAAGTGGTTGTCTGGTTCTTCTTTCAGATTCCTGGGTTTTTTTTTTTGTTTTGGTTTTTTTTTTTTGTTTTTTTGTTCTTTTTCTGCTTACTCGGCGATCTGGAGCCCTCTTCTCTCTCTCTCTCTCACTCACTTACTACTCTTGTCCCTCCCTTCTCTCCCAGCCTCTTCCCCTTGCCCCCTCCTTCTTTTCTGATGGGGACGTGGTTGCTTTAGTATGAATCCAATTACAGCAAAGAGCAGGAAAAAAAATAATAAGTTGCCTTTTTGTGGTATAGGCTGCCATCTGCAGGGGCTGAGCCCACAGTCAAGAGCAGGGAGTTGAGGGAAGGGGGGGTTAGAGGCTGGATGTGGGAGGTTTTCTCATCATAAGCATATTTAGGGTGGCTTTGTTCCTCTGGCATTTAGCCTCTCTCTCCCCAGGGAGTGGGGAAGTCTGGGGAGGCTCAGGTTGGGGGTTGGGGCTAGATAGGGCTAAGTGTCCAGAGGTTCAGCATTTGGGGTAGAGGAAGAGCTGAGCACGGCAACAATTCAGGGTCTGTTTATAGGAATCCAGCCAGCCTCGATTGGAGACCTTTGTCCCTTCATTGTCTTCCTTTACCCCATAATCCTCATATATAGGTAGAGTCGATAAAGGTGACCATACTTAGGATCAAAATACAATCTGACAAAATACATTCCTTTTGCAAAAGCCTTGTTAAAAGTAGCATTTTAAAAAGATTGAGGACACTGGGTTGGAGTATCTATAAACTATAGGGACTTTATCTTAAAGTGTTTCTTGGGATGTGGTGGGGGAAGCTGGTGTTAAGCTGCTTTTCAGTACCTGAAATGGGCCAAAGGCTCAATCCAGTGACCATTAGTAGGAACATGAAGCAAAGGGACTTGGTAAAACGGTGAGGGAACAGAAAGAGGAGGGATGTAATTGTATTGAAATATGATTAAACTCTACTTCTCTTCAAGGATTGGGCTTTTAAAGTGAACAGATTTGGGAGGGGGTCCAGCTGACATAAAGAATGGGAAGGAAGGAGGGGAACCCGATAAGAAGCTGATCTGGAGAGGCAGCACAAAAACAAGCAGGAAAAGAGTGGGAGACAAAATTGACAATCAGCGAAATCTAAGAGCCAAGAATTGCATTTGGTCAGCGGGAGAGGAAGGAGGAAGGGAGGGGAGCAGAGAGGGAGGAATCAAGGGAAGAAAGGAGCGTAAGCAGTTAGCTGGCCAGGTAGGGGATTCCTAGGGAGGGAAGGAAGAATCCAGTTCACAGGAGGGGACCAAAACCAGTTCTTCTGCTGTTAATAGCTGGGATGGGGGGGGGGGGGGGAGAGTTGGAGAATGGGAAATATGAGAGAATCTTGATCAGATGGTATACTGGTCCTACTCATTCTGGGCTGGGTTTCTCTACCAGGATCCTGAAATGAATCGAACAGGCAACACTTCTTCCTAATATTATTAGGAACATTATATTATAGCCATTTTAAGACTTATTATTTGTACATTGTTAGAATTTATCAGCTATCTTCCTTAGGCAAGATGTAACCACCAGTCAGGGAGTAAGCTCCTCATGACCTTCCTTGTATTCATTCACTCACAGGTACCCATCCCTTTTTCCTCAAGGTTTCACCTACTGAACTTTTGGCATGTTTCCCAGGAGCCAGAAATGGAGGTATCTTGGCTCCTAATTTTGACCTCACCACAGGATATCCTCCAAGGTTAATAGAACCCTAAACAGGTTGGACTAGAGGCTTATGGGCAAGATATGAATCTCAGAGCTTATTAATTGCATTTACTACTAAATGCTTAATTGGTGGCATATGTTAGTTATCTTGATTCTATAAGGCTTGGGTTCCTAGTCAAATCCAGGGCAGCCCCCAGTTCTACTTTGTGTTCACATGGCATGGTACCTTCAAAAATACAGGATACAGGCCAGTTCTATATCCTGAGATGGGAAGATATTGACTTCTCTTTTGTTCAGTTAAGTTGGAAAGGAACCAGGGATAATAGGATCATAGATCTAGTGCTGGGAAAGACTTTAGAGGTAATCTAGCTCCACCCTCTCATTTTACAGATGAAGAATTTGAGACCCATAGAGGTTAAATGATTTGCCCAAGGTCCCATGGACAGTCAGCTGCAGAGCAAGGAGCTGAACTTAGGTCCATCACTCCATCAAGTTCTCCATCACTCTCTCCAATGCACTGTGTTGCTTCCCAGGGACAAGGGCACTAATTACCCTTCTAAACAAGTGACCCCACAGTTTTCCCCTCTGCGATGGTGTTTATGTTCTTTTTCCTGGGGGGGGGGGGTGTTCCCTGGAGTTGTGAAAGGCTCCCTTTGCTGAAGCTGGTGAAGAGAACATTGAAAAAGACAGGAAGGAAAGCTGGGGCTGGAGGAGGGGCTTTGCTTTATTGATTCATGGGTCCTTCATTGAAGCCCCTTTGGGCTTGAGCAAATTTTGCAGTTTCTTTTCCTCCTCCTGCCTTTTTTCCTGCTGCTTTTGCTCCCACGTCTTCAATCCTGCATCCATTTCCTGGGATAGCAGCACGACTCTTCTCTGAAAGAGAACCAATGAGAACAGGTTAAGAGGATTTGGAGATGGAAAAGGGCCTCAGACTTCATTTCATCTAACTTTTTTATTTTATAGATGAGGAAACTGATACCTAGAAAGGGTAAATCTAGTGCTCACCTGGGGACTCCAGTCCTGCCACCCATCTTTCTACTGTCAGATCAAAGTCAAATGCTTCTGACTGGAAAGGAGGTCTGGGCCTGGGTCTTCAAGTCCCACAAATTGGAAGAATGGTGGCGCCATCCATTTTTAGAATGTCTAAATGCTGATTTATTTTGTTTATACTGAACTTATCCATAACGAGAGGAGTTGTGAGGATGAAGTGGAAAGGGAGTGATTAGGAGAGTATTATTTTTAAAGAGCAGCAATAAAACAAACAGTAAGAAAATGTAGGTTTACATGAGGTGGGTAAAGCATTGTAGTCCATCAACAGAAAATTTGAATTTAGATGGGGCAAAGGGGAAGGGGTATGCAGGAGCCAGCTCATACCAGCTGGAGAAAGCTGTCAAAATGTGATCGTTTACACCCAGGAAATTGTCAAATGCTACAAATCAAGGTTTAATTTGTTTTATGGATTATTTAGACTTAAGGATAGAGGAAATGTTAATAATGCAGATTAGGGGCAGAGCACCGGCCCTGGAGTCAGAAGTACCTGAGTTCAAATCCGGCCTCAGACACTTAACACTTACTAGCTGTGTGACCCTGGGAAAGTCACTTAACCCCAATTGCCCAGCCAAAAAAAAAAGAAAAAAAAAAAGTGGAACTAGAGATCAGCATTTCAGACTTACAGAGAGGTCATTAATATGAATAAGGTCACCACGGGAAAATGAAGAGAGTTATAGCTAGAGCTTTGTGAGATACCAGCTTTTTTGGAGGAGGGAGAAGAGATCAGGGAGGTGGGGGATGAACCAGGAGAGAGCAGTGTCATGGAAGCCAAGAGAGGATATTAAAGAAGTGGTCTCCTTCACATACAAGTGATTAAAACCTTTAAGTCAGGGGAACTCAGAGATAATGCAAGTGCAGGCATCCATTGTCCTCCTAGTGCCCCTAATAGAGCTCTAGTGACTTACCGCAAACTTTTCCCTCTGTGCTTTCCGTTGGAGCTGCCCTTTCATTGGGGGAGCACATCTACCATCTATAAACAGAGATAAGAAAAAGGTATGTCTTATTATTTTGTGTGGGGCAATGAGGGTTAAGTGACTTGCCCAGGGTCACACAGCTAGTAAGTGTCAAGTGTCTGAGGTCACATTTGAATCCAGGTCCAGTGTTTTATCCACTGCGCCACCTAGCTGCCCCCCAAAGGCATGTCTTATTAAAGGCAGTCAGCAACATTAAAGACAAAATACCGTATTTGTCTATTTCAGGAAGAGCTCCACTCATACCTGGATTATTAGAATAACCTGTTATTGCTGCCTTTAGGTTCTTCCTTTCTAATCCATCCAGTACACCAATGTCAGTTTTTTCTTTTATGTTTTGTTGCCTTGAAGGCATGGCCTCCATTAATAGTAACACCACCAAAAAATAAAATAGGGGCAGCTAGGTGGAGCAGTGGATAGAGCACCGGCCCTGGATTCAGGGTGATCTGAGTTCAAATGCAGCCTCAGACACTTGACACTCACTAGCTGTGTGACCACGGGCAAGTCACTTAACCCTCATTGCCCAGCCAAAAAAAAAAAAAAAGGTAAAAATCACCAACACTTTACACAGCATCCTCCAGTTTTCAAAGCACTTCTATGTATATTACTCAATTCAACATATATTTATTACTTGCCTACTACATGCAAAACACAGTAGTGGGCTGATGAGACAAATTTAAATAAGTGACTCCTTGTCCTCCTAGGGTTTCTATCTAGTCCAATAAAGAAGTGCTTCAGAATATTGTAAAACAAAGCCCTATGTAAGGTTCAAAGAAGGTGGTGGTCATCAAAAACAATTAGGGAAGTTTTCAAGGAAGTTTTTATATTGAGCTTCAACATTTGTGTAGGAACTCAAGAGGCAGAGGGAAGGATATTTCATGCTTAAAGAACCTCATGAGCAAAGGCATGTTGACAGTTATAGTTAAGTAAATGATCTGTTCAGGAAACACAGTGGTCCAGTTTAGGAGTGATAGAGTAAATATTTGTAAGGGAAAATCATATCCAATAAGGCTGGAAAGGTGGGGTGGTTAAGATTTTGCTAGATTTTATATGGCCTCGAATGCCATGCAAAGAAATCTGAATTTTTTTCTGAAGGCACTAGGGAGCCCCTGAAGATTTTTGAGCAGAATAAGACAATTAAATCAATACATAAGCAAGTCGATGGGAGTAAGGAGGGTTGAACTGCTGGGAAGATCAGTGCAAAAGCTATTTTAGTAGTCCAGGCAAGTGATAATGATAGTTTACACTAGGTTGGTAGCCAGTGTACCCAGGTGCTTGGTGAGAAACAGGTTCAACAGATACTGCAGAGTTGTGACAAAGAAATGGCATCCATTATCTCCTTTGGTCCTAATAGCATCTCTTTCAAATAGGGCAAATAGTAGCTTTATTTTACAGATTGTGAAACTAATGCTCAGAGAAGTTGGGTGATTTGATTTCCTCTACTTTTCCAGTCTTCTTACATCTTATCCCTTTATCCCCCTAAGTATTTTCCCATCTAGTGATAATGGTCTTCATAATAGTTCATGAACAAAACCCTACATCTCTTAGCAAGTATTTTCTCTGGCTACCACCCATGTCTGAATGTTCTCACTCATCTCTGCCACCTGGCTTTCTTCAAGTCCCAGGTTAAAATCTCACTTCCTACAGGAAGCCTTTCACAATCCACTTCTAGTGCCTCCCCTGGTAAATATCTTCTATTTATCCTGCATATAGCATTTTGTACATATTTGTTTGCCTACTGTCTCCCACATTAGTCTGTGAACTCCTTGAGGGCAGGGACTTTTTGTAACCCCAGTGCTTAGCAAAGTGCCTGGCATATAGTAAGTATTTAATAAATGCTTACTGGCTAACTGATTTGTTTAGTCACAAGCTTTTTCCATTATGCCATGCTGCCCCTTTGTATCTCTCAGAGTGGCATCCTAGCATTCAATTCGACAAATATTTGTTGAACGCTTACTATAGCCAGGGTCTGGGGCTAGACTCTCGGGATGAGAAAATATGAAAATAAAACCCACAATGGTCTCTATTCTTAAAATCCATTAGAGGACAGAGCTATATGTAAATAAGAAAGCATATTACAAGGTAGAGTGTGATAAGAGCAAAGTAGAGAGCCAGACCAAATGCTTTATGAAAATCAAGGGAGAGAAAGTTAACTTTCAACTGGGCAGTATCAGGAAGATTTTCATACAAGAGGTGGCTGCCACTCAAGCAGAGCAAAGACTTTGTCTTGTTTTTTTCTGGAAGAAACTCTGGTGTAGTGGAAAGTGCAGGGAGCCTTCTTTAGACTTCAATTTATTTATCTACAAAACAACAGGATTGGGCTAGATGGACTCTTATTATTCAGTTCTAAATCCTATGATTATCTCTGAATTCCCAGTATCTAGAGCAAAGCACTAGTAAAGTTGATAAACATTTGTTGAAGCAAAAGACATAGATGGGCACTTTGACTGCTGGTCTAGTGTGTTGAGGAAATGACTGTTTTCAATGTTTTATTTTTTAAAACTAGTCTTTTTATCTCCAACTGGGAGGGAGCAGGGTAGACAGAGTTGGCCTCTGAACCAAGAAGCCCTGGATTCTGACACATGCTGGCTGTGTGAACCTGGGTCAAGTCACTCAACCACTCAACAAGCCAGACAACTCTTTGAATGTAAGATGCTGACCTGCTTTGGCAGAGGCAGTTTTCTCATATAGGAGTTCCCTGTATCAGTGAAATCACAGGTCTGGCTTCTAAATCTATCTCCAGGGCCCAGAACAGCTCCTTTCACAGAAGAGATCTTTAATAAATGCTTATAGAGAGAGGCAACTAGGTGGTGCACTGAATAGAATGTTGGACCTAGAGTAAGGAAGACCTAAGTTCAAATCAACTGTACAACTTGCTAGCTGTAAGACTGTGGGAATGTCGATTAACCTGTTTCCTCAATTGAGATAGGGATCAAAAAAAAATTGGGGTGGGGGTGGTGGGGAGACACAGGGCAATGACGGTTAAGTGACTTGCCCAGGGTCATACAACTAGTAAGTGCCAAGTGCCTGAGGTCAATTTGAACTCGGGTCTCCTCCTGAATCTAGGGCCAGTGCTTTATCCACTGCGCCACCTAGCTGCCCCTTCAGGATTGTTTTGAGGATCAAATAACCCTGGTAAATCACTAGCAAACCATAAGGTTTGCAATTCTTACTCACCTGGCCCCAGTCCCAAATGCTCATAAACTATGTGACCCTGGGCAAGTTATTTAATCTGTCTCTTTCCTCAACTGTAAAATGCAGTTAATGGCTACTCTTGTTCTGTCCTGTTCCACTCTTCTGACCCCATGTGGGGTTTTCTTGGCAAGTGGCTTGTCATTTCCTTCTCTAGTTCATTTTACAGATGAGTAAACAGAGGCAAAAGGATTAAATGAATTGGCCAGGATTACAGAGTTTGTCTCAGGCTGGATTTGTACTTAGGTCCTCCTGACTCCTGGCCTGGTGGGTCTATCCACTGTGCCACCTAGCAGCACCTACCTCACAAGGTTTGGGTGGCTCAATGAGTTAATAAAAGTAAAGGGCTTTGCAAAACTTATGGGTTGTATAAAAAGGACCGGACTATTATTGGACTGGCCCTTCTTTCCCTTCATCTCAGGCATATGTCTCAAGGTCGCTGGATGGAAGGGCTCACCTGCATAGGACCAGTCGGGCAGCTCCGTTAGAGGCCCATAGCCAGAGGGGCTGGCGGCCAAGCCCTGCCTGGGGAGGGGGAGAGAAAGGCCGGAGAGGTCAGGGAAGTCCCGCCCCCACACCTGGGCTCTTTCCAGCCTCGCCCTCCAGCCATCCCTCTCCTCGGTTCCCCGCCCCTCCCCCCCCCGTGCCCTTCACCCCGTACCCCGCCTCAGGAGGACCCCTCCCGGCGCTCCTTGGTCCGCCCCCACCCGCCCAGGAGTCCTCCACCCCAGCCCCAGCCCCTCACTGGGTACGCCACGCGCCGCCAGCCCGGCTCGCAACGCTCAAATGTAGCCGCCGCACACCTGGGGAGAGGGAGAGGAACACCGTTAGTGTCCCCAGAGCCGGGGGGCTCCGATCAGGCCGCACCCTAGCTGGCCCCGGCTCCAGGGACGCCCCCAGCCCGGCCCCTCAGCCCCGTCCGGCTCCCCAGCTCCCACCTACCCAACCACGTAACAGCCAGCCCAGCCATGCCAAGGGAAGGGTTGAGGAAAACGGAAGGGGCGGGGTACGGGAAAGGGCAGGAGCGGAAGTGCTCTAGTACTGTCCGCGAGGAGACGTCTGGGTGCCGCCATCTTGCGTGTGCAAACGGAAGACGCTGCCATCTTCCTTCTTTGTACGGACTGAAAGCCGTTGCCATCTTGATCAGACGAATCTACCACAGGCATTTTTAGTTGTTGCAGCAAGGGGTCCTTCTGCGCCTGCGCTGTCGTTGACACTACCTGCCTCAATTCAAGACAATTTATTAAGCAACCTACTATGTGCTAGGCACAGGCCATGGGGATACAGTGACAAAAATGAAACAGTCCTCTTTCGTCTAGGAGGTTATATTCGTGTGGGGTGGAGAGAGTAACATGTAGCATGTACAGAGAAAAGCAAATAAAATATTAGCATATTAGCAGTCAGCAAACTGGTGTTTATTAAGCACTTCCTTCTTTTTCCTCCTCCTTCCTCCCTTTTTCCCCCTCCTTCCTCCAGAAAGAGATCCCAAAAGGAAAACTCCTAGGAATATTATAGCCAAATTCCAGAGCTCTCAGGTCAAGGAGAAAATATTGCAAGCTGCCAAAAAGAAAGAATTCAAGTACTGTGGAGCCCCAGTCAGGATAGCACAAGATCTAGCAGCTTCTTCGTTAAAGGACTGGAGGGCATGGAATATGATATTCCAAAGGGCAAAGGAAATGGGATTACAACCAAGAATCACCTACCCAGCAAAACTCAGCATTATCTTTTTTTTTTTTTTTTTTTTGCTGGGCAATGAGGGTTAAGTGACTTGCCCAGGGTCACACAGCTAGTAAGTGTCAAGTGTCTGAGTCCGGATTTGAACTCAGGTACTCCTGAATCCAGGGCCAGTGCTTTATCCACTGCGCCACCTAGCTGCCCCCTTCAGCATTATCTATCAGCGGAAAAAATGGGACTTTAATGAGAAAGAAGACTTTCAGATATTTGTGATGAAAAGACTTGAACTGAATGGCAAATTTGACTTTCAAATACAAGACCCTAGAGAACCATAAAAAAATTGGAGCTAGGGGACATACCTGGGGTCGTACAATGGGCAACTGTCTTGTGTCTGAGACCGGGTTTTGGCTGGGATCCCCCTGGGTCCAGGGGTGATGATTTGTCCAGTGTGTCACTTAGCTAGATGATAACATCTTTAGGGTTAAATTGAGGGGTGAAGGGAATTCACTGGGGGAGGGGGAAGGGCAGAAGTGAAATCCTACATGAAAGTAACAGGAAAAGGCTTATGGAGTGGGGGAAGAGATGGGAGAGGAGCAGGGCAGTAAATGAATTTTACACGTGTCTGAAAAGGCTCAAAGATCCTAAACTCATCAGAGCAGCCTCTAGGAGGAACTAACAGACACACCCAACTGGGTGGACTAATCTATTTAATCTGGGCAGTAAATGAGCCTAACACTCATCAAAATTGGCTCAAAGACCTCAATCTCATTAGAATTGGCTCAAGGAGGGAATAATGTACACAATCAGTTGGGTGGAGTAATCTCTCTAACTATGAAGGAAAACAGGGAAGGGGATAAAGAGAGAGGGGCAAAAGAAGGAAGGGCAGAGTGGGAGAGGGGACAGACAGAAGCAAATCCCTTTTGAAGAGTGATGGGATGAAAGAAGATGGATAATAGAATAAATATCATGGGGAAGGGAATAGGATGCAAGGGAAACAGTTAACAATAGTAATCATGAAAAAGAGAAAAGGGGGAAAAATTGTACAAAAAATATTTATAGCAACTCTTGGTAGAGGCTAAGAATTGAGAACCAAGGGAATGTCCATCAATTGAGGAATGATGGAAAAAGCTGTGTTACATGATTATAGTGGAATGGTCTTGTGCTACAGGAAATGACAAACAGGATGATCCCCGAAAAACCTTGAAAGACTAATGAACATCGATGTATAGTGAAGTGAGCAGAGCTGAGGGGACATTGTGCAAAGTGACAGCAGTATTGTTCAATGAGCAATTGTGAATGACTTAACTACTCTCAGCAGTGCAATGATCCAAGACAATCCCAAGGAACTAATAAGGAAGCTTACTATGTACCCCCTTAGAAAGAACTGATAAAAAGAACACTTGTGGATTGTACATATATAATCTGGTTGCAATCTTGTGGAGGGGGGAGGAAAGGGAGGGAGGGAGGGAGAAAAATTTGGAACTCTAAATCTTATGAAAATGAATATTGAAAACTACCCTTTCATGTAAAGGGAAAATAAAATAAATGTTTGTTGCAAAAAGAAAAAAATTTGCATTTCTCTGATCAATAGTGATTTAGAGCATTTTTTCATATGACTATAAATAACTTTGATTTCTTTGTCTGAAAACTGCCTGTTTATATTCTTTGACCATTTATCAATTGGGAAATGACTTGTATTTTTTTTTAGATTTGATTCAGGTTTCTATATATTTGAGAAATGAGTCCTTTATCCAGTGATACTTGTAAAATTCCAGTCTTTTGCCTCCTTATAATTTTGGCTACATTGGTTTTGTTTGTCCAAAAGCTTTTTAATTATATATAATCAAAATTATCTATTTTATATTTTGTAATGTTCTTTATATCTTCTTTGGTCCTAAAATCTTCCCATGTCCATAAATCTGACAGATAAACTATTCTATTCTCTCTTTATTTGCTTATGGTATCAGCCTCTATGTGTAAATCATGTACCCATTTTGACCTTATTTTAGTATATGGTGCGAAATGTTGGTCTATTCCTAAGTTCTGTCATAATTTTTTTCCCATTTTCCCAGCAGTTTTTGTTAAATAATGAGTTTTTGTTCCAAAAGCTTGGATCTTTGGGTTTATCATATACTAGATTACCATAGTGTAATTCATACCTATTCTATTCCACTGATCCACTACTCTATTTCTTAGCCAGTACCAAATCATTGTTTTGATAATTACCAACTTATAATACAGTTTGAGATCTGGTATTGCTAGGCTACCTTCTTTTTCATTTTTTTTGTTTTTGTTTTTTTTTCATTTATATGGCATTCTTAACAGTTTGCAAAGGGCTTTACAGCTATCTTATTTAATCTTCACAAAAACCTTGAGGAAAAGACACTATTATTATCCCCTATTTTACAGATGAAGGAACTGAGGCAGACAGAGATTAAGTGATTTGTCCGGGGTCACCCAACAAATAATTATCTGAGGCTGAATTTGAACTCTGTGCCAATCACTTTTCACTGTACTAACGACTAGGGATACACAGAAAGGCAAAAAATAACATTTAAAAAATCAACCAACCAGCATTTATTAAGTGACTACTATTGCCAGGCACTGTGCTAATTGCTGGGGAAATACTTTCAAAGAGCTTATATTATGTGTAATCAAGATAGTCTCCTCCATTACACTGTGAGCTCCTTAACAAAAGGGATTATCTCTTGTACTTGGCATGGTAGCTTGATAAATGTTATTGTGAGACTTAGAGACTGAGAAGGTGGTGCTTGATATGTTTTGAAGGAAAAGAGAGATCCTGTGAGGTAGAGACGAGAGAAGTGTCTATTGTAGGCATGTGGGATAGGATGAAGAATTGGAGTTCTGTGTAAAGAATAGACAGAGGCATTCCCCAATTGAGAAATGGTCAAAAGATATGAACAGGCAGTTTTCAGATGAAGAAATCAAATCTATCTATTGCCATATGAAAAAAACTCTAAACCACTATTGATTGGAGAAATGCAAATTAAAACAACTCTGAGGTACCACCTCACACCTATTAGATTGGCTAAAATGAGGGGGGCGGCTAGGTGGCACAGTAGATAGAGCACTGGCCCTGGAGTCAGGAGTACCTGAGTTCAAATCCAGCCTCAGATACTTAACACTTACTAGCTGTGTGACTCTGGGCAAATCACTTAACCCCAATTGCCTCACTAAAATAAATAAATAAACAAACAAACAAATAAATAAAAAGATTGGCTAAGATGACAAAAAAGGAAATAATAAATGTTTGAGAAGGTGTGGAAAAATCGGAACACTAATGCATTGTTGGTGGAATTGTGAACTGATTGAACTATTCTGTTTGTTTTTTGTTTTTTTGTGGGGCAATGAGGGTTAAGTGACTTGCCCAGGGTCACACAGCTAGTATCAAGTGTCTGAGGGCAGATTTGAACTCAGGTCCTCTTGAATCCAGGGCCAATGCTTTATCCACTGTGTCACCTAGCTGCCCCCTTGATTGAACCATTCTGGAGAGCAGTTTTGAACTATGCCCAAAGGGCTATCAAACTGTGCATACCCTTTGACCCAGTAATACCATTACTAGGTTTGTATCCCAAAGAGATCATAAAAAAGGGAAAAGCACCCACATGTACAAGAATATTTATAGCAGCTCTCTTTGTGGTGGCAAAGAATTGGAAATCAAGGGGATGACCATCAATTGGGGAATGGCTGAACAAGTTTTGGTACATGAATGTAATGGAATACTATTGTGCTATAAGAAATGATGGGCAGGCAGATTTCAGAAAAACTTGGAAAGACTTAAGTGGATTGATGCTGAGTGAAGTAAGCAGAACCAGGAGAACATTGTACACAGTAACAGCAGCATTGTGTGATGATCAACTGTCATAGAGTTGGCTCTTTTCAGCAATATAATGATCCAAGACAATTCCAAAGGACTCATGATAGAATATGCTCTCCACATCCAGAAGAAAGAACTGTGGAATCTGAATGCAGATTGAACCATACTATTTCTACTCTTTTTTGTTTTGTTTTGTTTGTTTTTTGAAGCTTTTTCCTTTTGTTCTGATTCTTCTTTCACAACATGACTAATGCAGAAACATGTTTAATGTGATTGTATATATTTAACCTATATTAGATTGCTTTCTGTCTTGGGGAGGAGGAGGGGAGGGAAGGGAGGGTGGGAGAAAAATGTGAAACTCAAAATCTTATAAAAAGAGGGGCAGCTAGATGGCGAAGTGGATAGAGCACCGGGCCCTGGATTCAGGAGTACCTGAGTTCAAATGTGGCCTCAGACACATGACACTTACTAGCTGTATGACCCTGGGCAAGTCACTTAACCCCAATTGCCCCGCAAAAAAAAAAAATCTTGTATAAAACAAATGTTGAAAACTGTCTTTACATGTAGCTGGAAACAATACTATTAAGACTGAAAAAATAGACAGAGGACCAATTTAATGGGATCCCAGTATGAGAAGGGGAGAAATGCATAGGAGACTGGAAAATATACATACTGGGGAAAGGTTGTGAAGGGTTTTTAAAGTCTAACAGAGGAATTTGTATTTGATTCTAGAGGCAATAAGGAACCACTGGAGTTTATTGAGTAGGAGAGTGATATGGTCAAATAGGGGGTTAAGTGGATTGTCCAGTGTCTGAGGTTGGATTTGAACTTAGGTTCTCCCAACCCTGGGGCAGGACCTCTAACCAGTGTGCCACCTAGCTGCTCCCAGATTAGTTCTTTTTTTTTTTTTTTTTTTTGGTGAGGCAATTGGGGTTAAGTGACTTGTCTAGGGTCACACAGCTAGTTAAGTGTTAAGTGTCTGATGCCGGATTTGAACTCAGGTCCTCCTGACTCCAGGGCCAGTGCTCTATCCACCGGGCCACCTAGCTGCCCCTCCAGATTAGTTCTTAAGAAAAATATTTTTGACCACATTATGGAATTCTTGATCTTGGAAGGGGAATGCTTGTAGATAATGGTGAATTAAAAGTTTTTGTGAATGGGTGTTGAAGTTTATTGTCCTTTATGTCCTGTTATTTTTCTTATACCTTGAATATCATATACTAAAGAGGAAGGAATCTATTTGATCTAAGCCCAGCACTTTACAGTTGAGAGCAAGTCTTCAATTTTTTTTGTATTCCCCAAAGCACCTGACCCAGGACTGTAGTATGGACCTTGGACATTCATTCCCCAGGGGCTAGTGGAATGAATGGGAACCGGATACAGTAGAGGGAGGGAAGGGGAAGTGTAATTAATGAACTCATTGGGAGTCATTCATTTTATCTTCTGTAAATTCTGGGAATTTTGGGAAGGTCAGAGAAAGAGGGGAAGGGAGGAACCTTACTTATAGAAAAAAAAAGGCAGTTGTTTCCATAATAGTGGGAAAGACTGCAGTGTCGGGGAAGGAAGGAGGAAATGCAGGTCTCCCGGTGAGGGAATATAAAACATGCTAACTTGACTAGATGGATTTGAAAGTCAATAACTCAACAAACCCCACCTATTTTTAAAGACTAAGTGTTAGCAATATCTTTTATTTTTAACATTACTTACACTTCCCAATGTATCCCTTCCACTCCCCTCCTCTCCCAGAAGGCCATTCCTTATACCAAAGAATAAAAAAAAAGGAAAAAATTCAGCAAAGCTGACCAGAACATGGAATAAGACAGACACTACTTTCAGTGCTCCACATCCACAGTCTCCCACCTTTGCAAAGAAGGTGGAGGAGGTAGGTGCTTC
Source organism: Dromiciops gliroides (assembly GCF_019393635.1). Lineage (NCBI taxonomy): Eukaryota > Metazoa > Chordata > Mammalia > Microbiotheria > Microbiotheriidae > Dromiciops > Dromiciops gliroides. Next base: position 176,590,042 of record NC_057862.1, read on the forward strand.
CTTTTTTCTCTTCTCTGGCAATAAATCTTTGTTATTGTTGTGGGCTCAGAGCACCCCAGAAGTTCTCTGGGGCACATCAAGGAATCTTCTCCTTGAGAAACTAAACCAGAGGACAGATACACCTAGAGAGATAAGCAAGCAGAACCAGTTCTGACTATGCTAGCTCCCAGACCCCCACCCTTCATTCTAGTCTCCCACAACCCTGGGGCGATAAGATTAGGTGTGGCTGCTTCTTTTGTGTTCTGGGGAGAAGGCTTGAGAGTTCTGCAGCCACCCCTCACCCAACTCCTCCTGCCACCACCAGTGGGGGATGGTCCTCCTTCACTAAAGGAACTTTCCACCTTGAGATGGTCACCCCCATCAGTCCCCTATAAAAGTACCTGCCAGTCTATTGCTTGAGGAGATTGATATCTCAAAGCCACATGCTTTGTGCCATACCTCTCTCCCCATGAGAAGTCTAAGGATTTCTTTCATGGTTTCCCTTCCCCTCCCTTCCCTTGCCCCTAAATAAACTACCATTTTATTTTAACTGCTTTTGTGTGCAAGAGGGTGTAATTCTTTAAAGAGGAATTCCTAAGAATCCCAACCCCTAACCCAAACCCTGTACCCCATTATTCCCATGACATTATGTACCTACTATTTTTTTTTTTTAGTGAGGCAATTGGGGTTAAGTGACTTGGCCAGGGTCACACAGTTAGTAAGTGTTAAGTGTCTGAGGCCGGATTTGAACTCAGGTACTCCTGACTCCAGGGCCAGTGCTCTATCCACCGGGCCACCTAGCTGCCCCTGTACCTCCTATTTACAAAGGCACTATGTTAGGCTTTGAGTATACTATGAGGAGAGATGATACAAGCCTGATGCTCTGGAAGTCTGTATTCTACAGTATGTATATATCTGTGTGGGATAGGGCATATACCCAGATTTGATTTAATTAAACAAAACATTAAATGATTACTTGTTATGTGCAAGGCACTGTGCTAGGAGATACAAAAATGTTTTCTTTTTGTTTTGTTTTTTGAGGGGCAATTGGGGTTAATTGACTTGCCCAGGGTCACACAGCTAGTAAGTGTTAAGTGTCTGAGGCCGAATTTGAACTCAGGTACTCCTGAATCCAGGACTGATGCTCTGACCGGTGCTCTATCCACTGCGCCATCTAGCTGCCCCGAGATACAAAAATGAAAAACAAAGCAGTCTGCTCTCAAGAAATTAATAAAAGGAAAGCTTTTATTAATATAAAGGAGAAATCTGGACAAAGGGATCTAAGGAAATCGGGTGCAGGAAAAAAGATAATAGGACAATAATAATATTATACTACTGCTTTTTACTTTCCAGTAAATTCTTGAAGGTGTTATTTTACCATAACCTCATGACCTGGGATGAAGTGTGAGAAAAACAGTTAGTTGACAGATGATTTATAATTCTTGCGGATGAAGAACTGGAACCACCAAGTGGTTAAGTGACGAATTCATTGTTAAGCAGTGGCAGTCAGGACTCCTGGTTCATTTTCTGTAGCTGTTGGCTTGAGACTCCAGGTGGAATGGGTTAATCATGGCATCTGAAAATCATTAACCAGGTGATTAAATCGGTTGTATGATAGCATTCGGAAGGTAAAAGGATTTGAATAAGGGGAATCAAGTTGAAAGAGAAGGCTTCTTTTGACAAAATACAGCACCCATTCCTAATAAAAACACTGGAGAGTTTAGGAATAGGGGGAGCTTTCCTTAAAATAATAAACAGTATCTACCTAAAGCCATCAGCAAGTATTATGTGCAATGGAGATAAATTAGAGGCCTTCCCAATAAGATCAGGGGTGAAACAGGGATGTCCATGATCACCCTTATTATTTAATATTGTCCTGGAAATGGTTGCTTTAGCAATCAGAGAAGAGAAAGGAATTAAAGGAATTAGAATAGGCAAGGAGGAAACAAAACTATCACTCTTTGCAGATGATATGATGGTATACTTAAGGAATCCTCGAGAATCAGCCCAAAAAACTACTTGAAACAAAGAAAGAGAAGGCTTAGATGATTAGTAGGAAAAGTTTAGGATTTCATATCACAGGTTTGATGTAGATCACCAGTCATCTAACCCAGCCTTAAGCAAAGCAAAGCAAAGCAAAGCAAAGCAAAGCAAAGCAAAGCAAAGCAAAGCAAAGCAAAGCAAAGCAAAGCAAAGCAAAGCAAAGCAAAGCAAAGCAAAGCAAAGCAAAGCAAAGCAAAGCAAAGCAAAGCAAAGCAAAGCAAAGCAAAGCAAAGCAAAGCAATGCAACGAACATCTATTAACTGTCTCCTGTGATAGGAACCAGCTGAGGTTCAAAGTTCAGATAAGAGGAGGAAGATGCTGACCTCAAGTAGGAAGATACAGACAAAACAGACAAGCACAATTGTGTGTATACAATATTATGCATAAATTATACATGATAAATACATTTGGGAGTTATAAAACAAAAGACTATTTAAGATCTGAGGGAGAAGAGTGGTAACTAATCAGGGGATTAAGTAAAGCTTTTTTGTAAAAAGTAATGATTTGAGTTAGGTTTTAAGGATTGGGTAGAAGCAAATGGGGAGGAAGGATGTTGTAGGCAGGAAAGTTTAAGAGTATAGTATATGTTTGGGGGGGGCGGGCGGGACAGAGAGTTGTTGAATTTGGCTAAAATGTAGAGTGCAAGGAGAGGAGTAATATGTGATAAGCCTGAAAAGACTGATTAGTGCTAACTTGTGGAGGCCTTGACCCAGGTAAAATAATGAGAACTTGACTGGAACAGTAATAGGGAACTGCTGAAGATTTTTGAGGAGTACATGATTAGACCTATATGTAAAGTGTTCTGGGGTTATAACCATTTTCTCTGTGACATAAAGGGTATCCTATTCTGTTTGTTTTTTTTTTTGAGGGTATCCTATTCTGAAAAGGAAATCAGTATTGATGACTTTGATTTATTTTTAGTTTGATTAGTTTCCTATAGGACTGAGCTCCCTTCTTTAGGAAAACCTAGCCCTAAGAACTAAGCTAGACTAACATAGATAGTCTCTTAAGTCTGGGATACCTATAGATTTAGTGAATAGACAGATTGATAAGACTTTATCATTTAATCGCAGGTCATTTAGAAGAATAACACAATCATAGGGTTATAAGGTTTTGAAAGACTAAGTTTCCCTTTCTAGCAGAAAGGAAGTTGACCAGAGACTTGGCAGCAGTAGAAAGATTGGCTGGAGGTTGAAAAGCTCTTTCCATTCTTAGTGGATAAGCTCCCTTTTTTTCTTGAGGTAGAGTATAAGTTGAGCAATAGAATCTTCTAAATTTAGCAGCTGGAAAATGTAGATTGAGTGCTAATTCCAAACAAGTTCCTCTTTCCCAGTGAGGTTTTCTGGTTACAAAAGGCATCACCTATAGGAAAAGTTCTTCTGGGGTAGGATTGTTGTTGTTTGTCCTTCCTTCTCAAAGAAGACCAATGACATCACGAGAGTGATGTCTTGACTAGCGAGTGAATTGGATTTTATTACTATTATTATTATTATTATTTTAGTATTTAAACAGATGTTTAATGATTTTGTAAAAATTAGACATTATAGATATTTAACATTGATTATAATGGCCATTTCCACTGGTTGGCTGGTGGTTCTTCCACTAAAGGCTCCCAGGGTTTCCAAGTCAACATTTTTCTTGCCAGTGATAATTCATTCAGCCTAAAGCTTATCCTCTAGTTTCTGAAGATCTGTTTCGTCTTTTACCATATTCAATCTTCCATTTGTAATCTGTTCTGTGTACTTTCTATATGCCGCAGTTGAGGGCATAAATTCAAGAGCATCAAGAATCTTTGTATATAATAATTTTAGCCGCTCCCGTGGGGTCTCACATACCACCAGTCTAAGGAGACCTGTGGTCTTTTTCAGCACTTCTTCAGTTGGGAGGAGTAATCTATTTAACCCTACAGGAAAGTATGAGGGGAAGAGGATAAGGAAGGAAGGATGAAAAAAAAGGGAGTGCAGAGTAGGGGAGGGGACAGTCAAAAGTAAAACACTTTTGAGGAGGAATAGTTTAAAAGAAGATAGAAAATAGAGTAAATATCATGGGAAAGGAATAGGATGGAGGGAAATAGTTATGATGATTGAATATAATGGCAAAACATAAGGTACCTACTTTGCTGGGCTAATATGAAGAAAATTCTTTGTCAAGTTTAAGGTACTTTATTTAGGTTATGATGAACAGGATACTATCAGAAAAACCTGGAAAGACCTACATGAACTGAAGCACAGTGAATTGGATTTAAGTGAAGCAGGGCTTTGGAAAGTCATCAGCCTCCTCCAAGGTCATCCGAGTCCAGTAGCAAGACATAGGTCAGGATGACTGGTGATGGCTGGTATGGGAGACCCTGAGCTTTTTAAGGTCAGGTCTTTCCCAGGTCTCTGGTTGTCTGAGGCAACACCTATTCAGTGATTAAAGGCTAGGTAAGAAATTGAGGGAAAAGATGGCCTAGTTTCACTTCCCAGAAGAACCAATCTGTGTACATATATAACCTATATCAGATTGCTTTCTGTCTTGGGGAGGGGGAAGGGAGGGAGAAAAATTTGTAACTCAAAATCTGGGTGGGGAAGACCCTGAGAATTTCTGGGGTAGGATTAGAAAAGGCTAAAAGAAGCTAACTAGTCAGGCAACCTGTCTTGTCGAATTGAATTATGTTCAAAAGAAGTTTCTGTGTTTTTTTTATTCCTCTTTTCTGTTATAAATATCAGCTCTATATATCATTCCTGGTCTCTGATATCTGAGGAATCAGGTGGCCTGATTTGATGTGCAAATGCTAGCTTTGCAAATTAAATCATAGGTGCTCAGTAACTTTGTTCTCAGTTTTTTAATTTCAGATAATCATTTTAACAATTCGCTTCTGCGGTGACACTGCTATTCCAGTTCAGCATGGGGACTAAGAGGCAGACCTCTTAGTTCTAAATAATGATCAAGAAATCTATTGAGAAGCTATAGTGATTCCTTCTACTCCATAATTACTTAAGAGGTCAGCCAGCCCCAATGCAAGCTAGCTCCTAGCCTTTGAGGCTCTATCACTTGAGGTTCCCATGAAAAATCCTTAGGGGAGTCAGAAAGCCCCAGGGTATAGATTTTGGAGGTGCTAAAAAACCTGCAGCCTTGACATTTTGCCCTGAGATGCCGGAAAAGACCTGGAGATTCAGTACTCTGAACCTCAAAGAACCAAGGGGGGGATGGGGGAGGGACCCTGGGAGGTAGAGGTCAGTTCAGAAGAAACTGAAGGGATTGTAGGCCAGTCAAGCAGGGCTGACAACTTTAAAATGTAGCAGGGAATGGATCCTGTTCTTGGCATAAAGACCCAATTCAGCAACTAAAGTTGGAGAGGTGATTAAATCAAAGAAAATACCAACTAGTATAAAAAATTATTGCAAATCTACAGTTCTCCCCAAAGAAGGAGCTTCATAACAACTGCAAATGGAGACTCAAAGGAAAAAGAAAGATTTTCCATAAGGACTACATAAATACTTAAAAGAAATAAAGCAGGTTATGAAAAATGAAATAAAATCTCTGAGGAAAGCATTGGAAGGATAAATAGCAAACCTTATTTAAGAAATGGGCAGGGGCAGCTAGGTGGCGCAGTGGATAAAGCACCGGCCCTGGAGTCAGGAGTACCTGAGTTCAAATCTGGCCTCAGACCTTTGACACTTACTAGCTGTGTGACCCTGGGCAAGTCACTTAACCCTAATTGCCTCAGCAAAAAACCCCAAAACAAAAAGAAATGGGCTCTTTGAAAACTAGAATGGACTAAACAGAAGTCAAGGACTTTGAACTAGCAATAAACATTAGAATAAAATAAATGTAGAGGCCAATATTTGACTTAAGCCCTCATTTAGTACCTCCTCTATCAACAGATTAGGAAGTTATGAGGAAACCCTCTGTTCATTATTTTCCTAACACCTCACACCTGGGCCATTCATATTACCTTGAAGATTTAGGAAAGCACTAGAGGACAAGAAGCAAAGCTAGTAAACTTTCCCCTGCAGTGCTGTATCTACAGCACAAGTCCCTGCCTTTCTTTCTTTCTTTTTTTTTTTTTGGTGAGGCAATTGGGTTTAAGTGACTTGCCCAGGGTCACACAGCTAGTGTCAAGGGTCTGAGGCTGGATTTGAACTCAGGTACTCCTGAATCCAGGACCAGTGCTCTATCCACTGTGCCACCTAGCTGTCCCTGCCTTTCTTAATCATATTCCCACCAGTTATAAATTTGTAGTCCCTGAAAGACATATTAGGTATGTAGATAGAGTTTCTTAGGTTCACACCCAAGCATCCATTAATTTATACACAATACTCACAGGCAAATATCCCAGGTACATGGGCCACATTCAAGTAAGTACATAGTTGAAAGTTTCATATAACAAAATCCAATGGATAGTGGAAGGGGTACTATTGAAGGCCTGAGGAGAGAATGTTTGAAATAACTTTTTTTTTGGCAGGGCAATGAGAGTTAAGTGACTTGCCCAGGGTCACACAGCTAGTAAGTGTCTAGTATCTGAGGCTGGATTTGAACTCCGGTCCTCCGGAATCCAGGACCTGTGATTTATCAATCCACTGTGCCACCTAGCTGCTCTGAAACAACTTTTATGGAGAGTGGAGTAAAGAATCAGGGAGGAGGTAAAGGATTGCTTTGCTTCAGAAATACCTAACACCATAAGTTGGGTTTAGATAGATAGAGAGATAGGTAGGTAGATAGATAGAGCATTTATTAAATACATTCTATAATAATTGTTCACATAAATGTAGCTTTTACTATGTGCCAGGCATTCTACTAAGCACTGGCATTACATACAAAGGACATTTTATATAGACTCATCAGAAGATGCTGCTGACAACATGTGTAATTTCTTTATCCATAACTCCTTGATTATCATGTATCTGTTTGGTCTTTGGCTATAGAAATCCTGGCATTACTCTCAGTGCCTGTTCTTATTTCTGCATACTTCATACTATCAGGCTCCCCAGCCTGCAGACCCAATCCTAGAGTCCTTTTGATGGCTCCAACTTACTAGTATTGTCTCTAATTCCTCTCTTAAATCTAAATCCAAGCATGTAGCTTAGGTGTGAGTGGGCCATGAATCAATCAGTCATCAACGAACAAGAACCCAGAATTAGGGGGCAGCTAGATGGCGATGGCACAGTGGATGGATTCAGGAGTACCTGAGTTCAAATCCGACCTCAGACACTTGACACTTACTAGCTGTGTGACCCTGGGCAAGTCACTTAACTAACCCCAATTGCCTCACAAAAAGAAAAGAAAAAAAATGATTAAAAAAAAAAGAACCCAGAATTAGGTATAATGGATACCCTCTTTGGTCCCTGTTAAATATCAGCTTACAAATATGTAGGATATCCCAATACATAATATTCTGAATAAAAGCTCATTGATTCTTTGCTTAACTGAATTTGTTCTTCCAGAAACTTCTATAATAGGAAAGGAATGCCTCAAAAGTTTTGTTATAAACAAATTCTTGTTTTCTCTTTGCATATGACTTCTAGTAGGAAGAAATACCTGTATTAAGATAGGATATGTATGTATGTGTATATATGTATATATAATATACACACATACATTTATATTTATGCTCATAGTAATACCCTTTAAAGTGATTTTGTCTTTGCATCTTCAATGGCCAAACTCCTGTTTCCTCAAATTATAGCCCTATAGATAACCACCTGGCCTGGCAGAGTGGTGCCTCATGGTCTGAGCAGGTATAGATAAGAGTTTTACAGCTCCTAACTCAAGGCTGTTAAACAAGAGGGTCCAAACATTCCAATCTGAATTAATTGACCCTAATCTTATCCAATCTCTGTTAGACTCTGGGGAAGTGGGGAAAATGATGAGATATTACCAATGTTTCAGAGTTAGGACTCTTTTTTTCTATATATAAAGGAAAAGTCCAATCTGTTTTCTGTGCTGCTGTTATTGAAATGTTTGGGGGAGGGGGCAGCTAGGTGATGAAGTGGATAAAACACTAGCCCTGGATTCAGGAGGACCTGAATTAAAATCCTGCCTCAGACATTTGACACTAGATGTGTGACCCTGGGCAAGTCACTTAACCCTCATTGCCCTGAAAAAAAAAAAGAAATGTTTGGGGGAGACTTGTGACCTGGATGGGGGGCAGGTAGCTCACCCAAAGAATTGGAAGCTCATCACGAATCTTGTAAAATAAAAAGAGACTTATTAGGAGAGAGAAATATGGCCAGGGTACAGATCACCTTGGTGACTGTCCTGCAGGAGAAAGAGAAGACTGGTCTTTTATATTTTTACCAGACAAAAGGAAGGGAAGGGCATTACAAAGAACTGGGAAGGAAATGTAACAACAGGGAGGGGATTTTGGAATAATGGGGCATCAGTAAGATATGCAGCACTCATCCATATCTCCCATATATGTACCAGGGTCTTACTTGGCTACACCCATTTCTGAGGTGGGAGGCAAAGCTGCCCCTCCCCTAGGAGAGTTAAAGGATTCCTTGGGGGGGGGGTTGGGATCTTTAGATTTCTTGGGGTCCCTCTGCATTCCCATAACACTATGAGCTGATCTAGAGAGAAAATTTACAATGCATGAAAAAGAGGGGATAATTGCTTATAGTAGGGTCCTGGAAGAGGTTGGAGAGACTGTGACCAAGGGTAACGGTTGAGTGACAAAGATGTCCCTTCTACAGCATCCCTGACAAATGATCAGTCAATCTCCACTTGAATAACTCTAGTGCTGGGGAAACCTTCCACCTCCTGAGGCAGCCTATTTTACTTTTGGACAGATTTAATTGTTAGGAAGTTTTTCCTTATTCTAACCCTAAATCTCTCTGCATATCCTTGGTGTAGAGGACTTCCTCTTCATCAGAGACGGAAATAAAGGAGGAAATGGCAGGAGATGATGTCAAGGAGTTTTGAGATGAGGAGGAGTTGTGAGAGAAGTGGCTTTCTCAGTGAATAGACTCAATTTTTGTTATTGTTCAGTTATTTCAGTCATGTCTGACTTGACCCTATTTGGAGTTTTCTTGGCAAAGGTACTGGAATGATTTGCCATTTCCTTTTCCAGCTCCTTACAAATGAGGAAACTGAAGCAAACAGGGCTAAATGACTTATGCAGGGTCACTCAGCTAGTAAGTGTCTGATGCAGGATTTAAATACAGGAAGATGGGTCTTCCTGACTGGTGCTCTATCCTCTGTGCCAACTACCTGCCCAAATACCCTCAAACTACCTTAGTAAAAACAGAGTGAGAACCTCAGTTGGGAGGACAGCAGAGGAAGTATTATTGGAGGCCTGAGGAAAAAAAGTTTGAAAAAAAATCATTCCGGAGGGAGAGTGGGATAGAGAAACAATTAGGGAGGAGAAAAAGGATTGTCTTGCTTCGGTGAGGGTCTAGCTGAAATTAAATAATATTCATTTTTTTAAATCATAAAAATATTTTATTATTTTCCAGTTACATGTAAAAATAGTTTTCAATATTTGGTTTCATATTTTTAGTTCCAAATTTTTCTCCCACCCTCCCTTCCCTCCCCCCTCCCCAAGACAGAAAGCAATCTGATATAAGCCATATATGTACAATCACTTCATTACTGCATTAGTCATGTTGTGAAAGAAGAATCAGAACAAAAGGAAAAAACCTCAAAAGAGAAAAAAACAACAATGAAAAAGTAGAAACATTTTCCATCATGAGTTCTTTGGAATTTTCTTGGGTCATTGCACTGCTAAGAAGAGCTAAGTCTATCACAGTTGGTCATCACATGATGTTGCTGTTACTGTGTACAATGTTCTCCTGGTTCTGCTCACTTCACTCAGCATCAATCCACTTAAGTCTTTCCAGGTTTTTCTGAAATCTGCCTGCTCATCATTTTTTACATCACAACAGTATTCCATTACATTCACATACCACAACTTGATTGATGGACATTTACTTGATTTCCAATTCTTTGCCACCACAGAAAGAGCTACTACAATATTTTTGTACATGTGGGTCCTTTTCCTTTTTCTATTATCTCTTTGGGATACAGACCTAGTAGTGGTATTGATGTGGGATGGAATTTTAGGGTCAAATTGATCTTGAGTCGTCCCAAAAGAATTACAAGACTCAGTGACTCAGTTTCCCAAGTTTTATTGCAATACTGTTGGTGACCACAGGGAGAGAACCAGAATATTGGAAAGGTATCTCTCAAATAAGGAAAGGAAAGACAGTTATATTTATAGTACGGATAAATTGATTATCAGTCTCATTATAATAATCTCCACCTTGGGGAGGTACAGGGGAGGACCTGTCCTACTCATTATAATATTCTCCACCTAGGGGTGTTACAGGGGAGGGCTTATCCTAATTTGGAGTTCCTGGGGTCCTAAACCAACCCCTGAGGCGGGTACATTTTTCAGTGGAGGTGTGTTTTTAGGGTTTACATGTCATAAGGTAAATCTGGGGACAAATTAGGCCTTTTCTGCGCATGTCTCTTTCTGATTCCCATGGCTAGTTTCAAGATATAATCATTTTTCATTAGAATTTCTATAGGTCATCTTTTTCCTTTATTGTTATTTTGACCTGACCCGCTCCGGTCCGTTATGGATGTTGATCAATATGGGTACAAGAAGCTAACATAAGTTATCCATTAACTGGGGTCTGACTCCCTTTTGGAGTTAATATCTGTATTAGAGCTTGGGTCTTAGGTTTTTCTATTAACCCTTTTTTCGACTCCTACATCATTATTACTGGGTCAAAGGATAATGTTCATTTGTAGTAGACCTAGTCAGCATAGTTGAGTCTTCCTGTAGTTCTGACTAGCAGTATATTAGTAGGAGCAGACAAAAGAATGATGGGAGTTTGATAAGGTGTGAGCATGGATAGGACAAGGAGGAAAGAGCCAAACTGGTTCACTGATGGGTAGAGATTAGGAAAAGAGAAGACTGTAGCCAGAGCAGGGGTATGGCCTGGCAAAATACTGAAGAAGGGAGAGATTGTTGGATGAGATGAGTACAAAGAATAGCTTCATCAGGAATAAGGCATAAAGAGGTGCGACTAGGTGGCACAGTGGATAGAGCACTGGCCCTGGAGTCAGGAAGACATGAGTTCAAATGTGGCCTCAGACACTTGACACTTACTAGCTGTGTGACCTTGGGCAAGTCACTTAACCCTCATTGCCCAACCAAAAAAAACCCCCAAAATAAAAAAATAAAAAAGGAATAAGGCATAGGAAGAGATAGAAGGGTAGTATGAGAAAATAATTATTAATAGTGGATTTTGGGGGGGGACCCAGAGATCAGTCCTTTCTCCTCCCCAGGCCAGAAAGTCCTGTTCTCCTTGTCTGGGACAAACCCGAGGGAACAAAAGAAATGGAGATATAGACTCTTTTGTCTAGCTCCAGGAAGTAATCATGGGATCAAACCACACCTAGATTTTTGCCCTTCAGCAGGTCTTTTACATTTTTCTCCCTGATGTCATCTGTGAAGGTCACTTTCATTTATTTATTTAGAATTTTCCCCAAGTTACATGCATAAAGAAATTTTCACATTGACTTTTTAAAACTTTGTGTTCCAAATTCTCTTCCTCCCCACCCTCCTTAAGAACTCAAGCAATTCAATATAAGTTATATATATGTGCAGTCATGAAAAATATTTCCACATTAGTCAGGTTGTGAAAGAAAACAGACAAAAAAACTTTAGAAAAAAGGAACTAACAAAAAAATTATACTTCAATGTGCATTCAGATACCATCAGTTCTTTCTCTGTAGATGGATTACATTTTTCATAAGTCCTTTTTAAAAATTTTTATTTTATTTTAATTTTTTTTAAGGCAATTGGGGTTGAGTGACTTGCCCAGGGTCACACAGCTAGTAAGTGTTAAGTGTCTGAGGTGAGATTTGAACTCAGGTTCTTTTGACTCCAAGGCTAATGCTCAATCCACTGCACCACCTAGCTGTCCCTCACAAGTCCTTCTGATAGCATCCTACCCATCATTTCTTTTTTTGTTTTGGTGAGGTAATTGGGGTTAAGTGACTTGCCCAGGGTCACACAGCTAGTAAGTGTTAAGTGTCTGAGGTCGGATTTGAACTCAGGTACTCCTGAATCCAAGGCTGGTGCTCTATCCACTGTGCCACCCAGCTGCCCCATCATTTCTTTTTTTTTTGGTGGGGCAATGGGGGTTAAGTGACTTGCCCAGGGTCACACAGCTAGTAAGTGTCAAGTGTCTGAGGCTGGATTTGAACTCAGGTACTCCTGAATCCAGGGCTAGTGCTCTATCCACTGTGCCACCTAGCTGCCCCTGCCCCATCATTTCTTACAGTACAATAGTGTTCCATCCTAATTTCATCCCACAATTTGTTCAGCCTTTACCCAATTGATGGGCATCACCTCAATTTTGAATTCATTTTAATCTCTTTTAGGATACCAACCTAGTAGTGGTATTGTTAGGTCGAAGAGTATGCATAGTTTTATAGCCCCTTGGCCATAGTTCCAAATTGCTCTACAGAATGTTTGAATCAGTTTACAACTTTACCAAGAGTGCATTAATGTCTCATTCCCCCCATATCCCCCACAACATTTGTCATTTTGTGGAGTTCATTTTAATGTAGACCACCCTCAAGTCATGTCAACCAATGGAACTGAATGATGTTAACCCACCTCTATCAGAAGAGAATAAAAATTGGAAGAGGTCACTAGCTGGCAATCTCTTTCTCTGGATGTGCTCTTGGCTTGGCTCTCCTACTTACGACAAATGTAGTACTTGTGAACTCCCTTGGGTCTCTTTGAGACTGTGTGCTGTGTCTCTGAGAGATAGCATGAGTCTTTTGGGGCTTTTCTCCTTCTGACACTCTCTCCCTGCTTTCTCTACCATGCAGCCTGAGACATGAGAAATTAGGGAGACTCAGTCCTTTACTGGGATGGATATATCTACATCTATATGTATATATCTATATCACATTAATAAATAATAAATACTGTCAAAACTGGTACAATAGCAATTAATTAAAAAAAACACACTTTAGTTTAATTTTAAAAAATCACAGTAGGATGTTGAAATGCAAATTAAAACAACTTTGAGGTACCACCTCACACCTATCAGAGTGGCAAATATAACAAAAAAAGGAAAATGTTGGATGTTGGAGGGGATGTGGGGAAACTGGGATACTAATCCACTGTTGGTAGAGTTGTGAACAGATCCAACCATTC